>NC_134363.1:37647892-37972892 GCF_048569485.1 Anomaloglossus baeobatrachus | reverse complement strand
TGCGGCTTCAGGCGCACACAGGGTACTGCACTTCACCAGTGGTGCAGTATTCATCTCGGATACAGAGGATGCCATCACTGGTAAAAAAAAAATCCAACAACACACTCAACCAACACATAAACACAGGAGTTCTACCAGACTGGGCTAGGGTGGATGCTGGGTTTGGCCATCACAAGGTATGAGACCTCTTGCCCACTAGTTCAGGAACCCAGGAGGCGGGGCCGCAACAGAGGAGTGAGGATCCATCTCACACAGTAGTCAGTAAGCTCCGGGTGCAGGAAGCACCAGGTTGCATTCAGGAGGAGTTAAGCAAGCACGGACACAGATAGTCAGGGGCCTTTGGTCTGAAGCTGAACGCCCAACCTGGGTTCTTAGGAAAGAAGGGGGATCCCAGGGTTCACGGGGACTGCAAAAGGCACCTGTGACTTGTTCCACGGCCTAGGGAGCTGGGATGGAGGGAAACCATTGAAAGGTGACGCACAGAAGGAAACACCAGCCTCGACCTCCGAAGTATCCAGGATCAGCTGAAGCCCATCACAACACAGCCTGGTACTCCAACGGTGGTGTGCTTCCAGTGAGTAAAGAGCTTGAACTACACTCTCGGTGTCGTCCAGTTACTGCCGATGCTCTCAACATCGCGTCCCTGTGTCGCGGGCGGAGGAGGGGACGCTGCGCTCTCCCACTGCTCGGGTCTGGCTGCCGCTGCGGCTGCAGCCTCTGCTGCTCGGTGGCTCGAGCGATGGGCCGGATCCCGGGGACTCGAGCGGCGCTCCTCGCCCGTGAGTGAAAAGGGGGATTGGTTTTGGGGATTTATTGTTGTCCGTGACGCCACCCACGGTTGTGGTGATTGTGTGGACACCACCGCTGCTCTGTATAGGGATCCCGGGAGCGGTGACAGGGAGCAGCAGAGTTGTTAGTTCTCCCCTCCGTGGGTAGGGGTTGGTTGTCCCGGGGCCCAGTGATTGGGTGGAGGATGAGGGATGACAGGCCAGGTGCGGGGCCTGGTGAGGTGCAGGGTCGCGGGGGCAGCGCTGTGCCGCACGGCACGGTGGTACTCACTCAGCCTGAGACGTTGACACAGTTCTCGGTAAAACACACGGCTGGAAAGACGGTTCCCACGGACGGCTGCTGTTGCTTTTCCCCGGTAGTTGGCGGTGACGGTCTCTGTCCCTGCACCTAGTGTAACTCTTGGTAGCGATGGATTCCCACCGGTTACCCGCTCCCCGACTTGGATATGGGCCGGAGGAGCCCCTCTTTTGCCCGCAGGCGCTGGCCCTGAGAAACTGGTGCCTTGGCGGTGGCGGTGTCTCTCTCCAACGGTTAGACTGTTGCCTTCAATCGGGACTTAGTTGCTGGGAGACCCAGAGGTCCCCTTCACTGACGGATTTGGCAAATTCACGGCGACTCCTAGCCTTGCCGGGATCCGAAAGGCCCCTGCCAATGGTGCTGGCTTCTTTTCGTATACCGTTCCGGTACCGCCGGGCCACCACCCGTCCACGGTCCTTTCGGCAACCTCCGATCAGCCTCTCCTGCAGACGGTCACCACCGTCTGCTAACCTTGCTGTCTCAGTCCGGGGCACACACCCGGACCAACTTCAGGCTTTCAACTGTCACTTTCTCTTCCACCTTAACTCCTCTCTCTTGCTCCTCTACCACTTCACTCCTTACTCTGACTCTATCTGATCTCTTCTCTTCTGCCTGGTTTTCCCTCCTCCAGGGCTGTGAACTCCTCGGTGGGCGGAGCCAACCGCCTGGCCCACCCCCTGGTGTGGACATCAGCCCCTGGAGGAAAGCAACAAGGATTTTTGGTTTAGCTTCGGTGTACCTATCCGGGGTGTAGGGTGTGGTGGTGCCATGACCTGTGACCCCTGGCTTGCGCAGGGCGTCACACCTGCACCAAAGGCGACCACTACTCCTATCATCCTCCCTGGGGCCTAGCTCTACCTGTGGAGAGCTGCAACACTCGAGCTGCGTTATCATCCGCCCCTGAAGAGAGAGACCTACGCAGCGGAGGCTAATACTGGCCGCACACCACAGGTAGCGTCACGAATAATAACCCCCATCGTCCCCATTCCCAGTTTTATTGACACCGCCGGGGTCACGAAACCGGGCAAGGCCACCACGGCAACCCATGAGCAGCACCGCTGCGACCCCGTGGGCATGTCAGACGCCCGAGACTGTCTGTGCAACTCAAAAGCATCATTGTGTGGAGTGTCCGACTCTAGTGTGTGAACAGCGTCAGATATAGTCCTGACACGTGGCGCCTTTAGAGCCAGACACCACATGACCCGAGCTGCAATATATTTATACTTTACAGAAATATAAATAATCTTCTCCTTTTCAAGTGACATTTCTGTAAAATCGGAAAGCTAAAGCACCTGAAATATTCAACGTATTTGCAATGAAATTAGGAAATGTCACCTTCTATCTGCTGCTTTGGTAAACAATTAGTTAACAAAAATCAATCATTCTACCCATTATTACAAAATATGACAGCCCACTATATCAGGCTGTGATAATCACATCATATCTCTTGTCTTATTCCCCTCTTATGCCATGCAGATATATATATATCTGTATATAAAAAAAAAAATAGAAACTGCAGCTGCATCTCCCTCCTCCTCGCCTGCTACCACTACTGTATTACTATAGTTATTGTACCACCCCGGGGCTCGGCCGGCCACCGAGCAGCTCGGATCCGTGCTAGTCGGTGGGTGGCTCGAGCTCTTCCACGGATCCGGGGGTCACGTCGCTCTGAAAGGGGGTTGGCACTACACGTAGGGACTTTGGTGGGGAGGTCCACGGCCGAAGCCGCGGTTGTTTGTAGGCGGATTTGAGTTCGTGACGCCACCCACGGGTTGTGGTGAATGGATGGACACCACCGCTGCCGTTGTCTAGGCTTCCGGGGACGGTGTTGCGCAGCTTGGTGTTGACCCCCTCCGTGGGTAGGGGAGGATGATGGTCCCGGGGGCCTGAGGGAGCTGCTGAGGCGAGGGGATGGATGCGTGCTGGGGTGCTGGTGCGGTGCGGCTCAGTGCGCGGCCCGAAGGCACTGGTGTACTCACTATGATAAAACATGCTGGAGTCTCTGGTAAACCAAACAAGATGATGAACGGTGCCCGCAGCCGGCTGCAGCTTCCCCTTAACAGGTTGGTGGTTTTCGCCTTTTTCCTGCACCTCTTTAGTGTAAACGTTATGACTCTTCTGCCTAAGCAACGGTAGTCCGCTCCCCGACTTGCTGTATGTCAGGAAAGCCCTGTGTGCCCGCAGACGCTGGCCCCTTGGGTCTCTATGGCTTGGCGGTGGCTTTACCCTAATGGTTGGGCTGTTGTCTTCAGTCGGGTCTTGTGTGGGAAAGGTCCTAAAGTCCAGTCCTCAATCAGTTGATTCGACTTAGCCTAGTTGTTTCTGGGCCTCGTACTGGGTCTGAGTACCCCTCCTGGTGCTCTGGTTTCCAATCGGTTCCCCGGTTCGGTACCGGCGGGCCACCGCCCGTCCCCGGTCCCTATGGTTCCACCGGCTGTAATCCCAGCTCCTGCAGGCGGCCACCACCGTTTGCCTCTTTGCCAGAGGTGACTGGGCTCCAACCCAGACACCTAGTGTAGACTTTGGCAGGCCTGAGCATAGGTCTGCCCCTGAACTTGACTCCACTTCACTCCACTGTCAGGACTAATCTAGACTGTTTTCCCGCTTCCAGGGCTGTGAACCCCTTGGTGGGCGGAGCCAACCGCCTGGCTCAGTCCCCCTGGTGTGAACATGAAACCTGGAGGGTGGTGACAAAGGTTTGTAGTTTGGCTGCTGTCACCTTTCTAAGGGGAGGGTGTGTGTGTGTGTGTGGTGTGTGTGTGTACGGGACTACCTGGGTATGACCTGACTAGTCCAGGGCGTCACATTATGATGTCAGGCTGCGCAATACTAAAGTGCCGGCAGAGGCCTAACCATTGCCTGGAGTGAACAGCCCGAAGACATTGCTTTAAACCGTTGAAGTGGAAAAGAAGAGACACAGAGGATCAGGAGAACGGAGAGGGAAGCATTCTTTTAGTTTTGCATCCAAAGTTTATTATGTTCTGTGGTCTACAGAGAACCCAGACCAAAATAAGGGACAGCATGGAAAGAAAGAGATAGAAATAGAAGGACAGGTGTGTCGCCTGCCTTAGAATGTCCTCTTATTACATGACTAATGAAAAGAAGCCCACCGATTAGGATGCAGTCAAAAGCCCCTATTCTCCAAGGGTTGTCCAAGCCCAACTCTTCGGCTACAAAACAAAAAATGACTTATAACATTCTAATGTGCTCAGCATCAGAGAAATTGTGGGGCAATCCTCTTGTCGAGGAAGGCTTTCCTCTGCTGATAGTTATAAATTCCATTCCAGGACACTTTCGCTTTGACTATCACTGTTGTGTCAGTAGGTGGGGACTGTTTTTAAGTTCTTCTGAAATTCAGGCATAGGGTGAACGAAAAAAGGTCTTTCTCGCCTTCTAGTCAAACCTCACTAAGAATGAAACCAGCTTTGTTGTGTATAACATTGCCTTTACACTACTGAAGGATGCCATGGTTTAGAATGCAGGTCATGATCCAATGAACCACATGGAAGTCCATGTACAAGATGGAAGCATAAGGCCACCAAGATTTAGATGTCTAACAAATGAAAGCTCCACCTGACATAGGTTAGGATAAGAAACCAGTCTTTTAAGAGTGGAAACCCCCAACACAACACCTATTGATTTTATTGGTGTTCCTGGTGTGTTCTGACAAGGATTGTGGTATGGAAATGGATGGGTGGTCTACTGGTCAGTGTGGACACTTTGTTTTATGAACCTTTGGATGTTCCAGCTCATGTAACACCACCAATGTCATCTTTCGACAGTTAGGCATGTCCTTCATTCATGAACCGTTTCTACTAGATAGCTCTATGATGATATCTTGAGCAGCTTAAATAATGCATTTGTGGCGCCCCAGGACCTGGTCGCCACAACAGCATTGCCCTCCCAAAGGGTTAATGCTGAGCCTGGAGGTAATTGGGAGATCTATTGGCCAGTAAGTTTAACACCCAACGCAGTTCTCCCTCCGGCCAGCAGGGGGAGCTCTGAACCTGGAACTTCAGGGAGCATTCCTTAAGTCTAGCTGGAGGGAGGAAGTGTAGGCAGTCTGTAGGGATAAGTGGAAGGAAGCAGACGCAGAGTGAGCTGTCCTGCAGAACTGGGGCCTAGAGCTAGAGTAGCTTGGCCCAGGGAAGCAGGAGTAGCTGAGAGGCAGCAGAGAGACTCGGACATCGGAGTCTGTGGTTGCCAGGGTATAAAATCCGTCCCTGGTAGCCGAATCCGGAGGGCAGGAGAGCTGCAAGCCCCTGGCCCAGAAGCAACCTGAAGGAACAGCTGCAATCCAAGGGCCCGGTGTGGACTCCAGCAGAGAAGCCCCAGAGAGGGCCTGCGCAGTCTACCCCACAGAAAAAGGGGCGAACCACCGGTCCCAGCAGCAAGAGGGCAATTGCTAACCCAAAGTGCAGTGTCCTAAACAGCAAAGAAAGATTAAGGAGTAGGCCTCATACTCAACTGGCCAAAGATCACCCCAGGCACTTCCAGGCCGGCCGGACCATCTTTACCATCTGTGACGGTCTCCCTGGACTAAACTTCTGCCGAGTAAAAGAGGAGAAGGTAAAGAGACTGTTGTTTGTGCCTGTTTCTTTCATTGCTTGTCGGCCCTGCACCGTGCTAGTCACACAACACCATAGACTTCCACAAGCACCAACTGTGTCCCGGGGCACCGCTCCACCTGTGGGGAGCAGTACCACCATCGCTGCCACTTCATCACCCCGGAGGCCACACACAGCAGCGGCGGCTTAATAGCCGCATACCACAGGTGGCGTCACGAACACAAACTTAAAGTCATCAGCCACATATTCTACTGACACCCACCAGGGCCACGGAGCCGGGCCCAGCCACCACTGACTACCACCGGACTAGTCCGGCCCGGCACCGGGTGTCCCATAGCCCTGGGGTGGGCGAGTCAACTTTTGGCGTCACGAACAGGATTTCGTGCCCGGTCCCACCGGGTACTGTGCGCCTGCAGGAATTGTGCTTAAAAGACTGTGTACTGGTTGTAAATTGCCGCCGCCATTAGCCGCGCCGAGCGCAGGAAGAAGGGGGGCGTGCCTGACAAAGAGCGCGAAGGGAGCGCGCCATCAGAGCAGAGCGCTGTTAACCCCGCGCGACCCAGAAGAAAATTTGAAAAGTGAACGGAGCCTGGTAAGGTTCACTAAGGGGGAAGAAGATGTCCGACTCAGAGGGAGAGCAGGTGGCTGCCATCGCCCAAGGCGCCGCAGCACCGGCCGAAGCAGTCCCAGTCACCGTCGCCCCAGCCCCCACTGTAGCGCCGGTAATGCCGATCACCATGCCATACATACCGGGAGCAGAATGGCTGCCGCAGTACTCCGGGGAGTCCCATACCTTGAGTGACTTCAGAGAAAGCCTGCACAGCTTATTCCGGGTGTATCCGCTGACTGAGAGCCAGAAGGTGGGCATAGTAATGGGACAGCTAGCCGGCGCAGCCCAGCGTGAAGCGAAGTCCTGGCCTGATACAGATAAAGGGACAGCAGCCCAGATACTGGCCAAGCTAAAGAGTACTTTTGACACCCGCACCGCAGCAGAGATAAAGATGAGATTCTTTGGGTGCAAGCAGCGGGCCACAGACAGCATAAGGGACTATGCCTTAAACTTGCAGGAGGC
This sequence comes from Anomaloglossus baeobatrachus, assembly GCF_048569485.1. NCBI lineage: Eukaryota > Metazoa > Chordata > Amphibia > Anura > Aromobatidae > Anomaloglossus > Anomaloglossus baeobatrachus. The sequence goes on along the minus strand of NC_134363.1, from coordinate 37,966,166 downwards.
CCTGAAAGCAGTTAAACAGGTGGACCCAGAGAGTGTACGTGAAGAAGACAAACTCCTAACTGAGCAGTTCATAGAGGGGCTCCTGTCAGACGCCCACAGGACCCAGCTGCGTATCCTGGTCCTGCAGAACCCTGCTCTGGACTTTGCAAAGTTTAAGGACCAGGCCATCAGGGTACTGAGAGAATCTACACCGAATGACCCAGTACCCCTCCGGCCTCTTGCTATCACGTACCCCGGGGTGGTGCCTGCAACACGAGCCACTGCAGGGGCTGAGGCGCAGTCCCTGGATAAGGATCCCACTGCAGAGCTCAGACAGCAGGTCCAGGAGCTGACCAAGACTGTGGCTGCCCTTGCCAAGACCGTGCAGTCTCTACAAATGACCCCCTCGCCTGCAAAAATCGAGTTGGTCTCCAGCCCAGATGACGTCCCATGGATGCGACAGAGGAGGGTTCCGCCGACCCGAGGCAGAGACACAGACCGGTACGATTCAACAGGACAACCGATCTGCCGCCGCTGCAGCCAGGCGGGCCACATTGCACGACGCTGTCCTTTAAATGGGCTGAGCCTGGGGCCAGGAGCCAACCCCCAGGTGTAAGGAAGCCCGGCTCAAACCCCAGCCGCAGCAAGTATGTGGGAGGACGACCGGTCCTTCCCATTGTGCTGGATGGGATCCCTTTGAATGCCCTCCTGGATACGGGGTCCCAGGTAACAACCATCCCCCACAAACTGTACAAAAGATATTGGGCTGATTCAGACATTGACCATGGCCCAGATGATGATTTAACAATTGTGGCCAGTAAGGGTCAGCCCTTACCTCAAATTGGGTACAAAGAAGTAACCATTAAAGTGGGGCGGGTGGAATTGCCATGTCAGGGGATGATAATTGTAGATATTGATCGCAAAGAATCTGACCCACTGCTAACCATTGGTACAAATGTGATAGAAAATTGTATTGCCGAAGTGATAATTTTGTTGCAACAGGCGTCTGAAACTGCCAGCTCCGGGCAGCAGCGTGCCCTACAGAGGGAGATCAGAGCCCTGATGAGGAGTCAGCAGGTAGAGCTGGCCGGAGGAGAAATTGGCAGTGTGAGGGTAAGTGACCCCCTCCCCATTGCAATACCCCCAAGAAGTGAAATGTTGATATGGTGTCGGGCAGCAATAGGCCTCAAGGGTCAGGATTACCATGCCTTGGTAGAACCGGTGTATTCAGACAGTAGGCCTGGAGTCCTGGTAGCCAGAGGGGTAGCGGACGTCCGCAAGGGGAGAGTGCCCGTCCGTGTCTTGAATTGTGGGGAGGAGGAGGCCAAATTGCCCCGGTACGCCACTGTAGCAAAATTGTACACTGTCAGCAACAATACCATTAAAGCAGTGGAACCCTTGATCCCGTCCGACCAGGCGGAAGACAATGGCTCCAAGGGGCAGCTGGAAGACTGGTGCCAAAAATTACATGTAGGCACCGACTCCACCCCCTCGCACCAAAAGCATGGGGTTTACCGGGTGGTACAGGAGTACGAGTGGGTCTTCAGCAAACACCCCCTAGATTTTAGGCAGGTGAAAGGGGTTAAACATCAAATCCCCACGGGTGATCATCATCCCATTAAAGAGAGATACCGCCCTGTACCCCCCGCACAGTATCAGTGTGCCAAGGAAATGTTACGAGAAATGAAGGAGGCTGGGGTTATCAGAGATAGTTGTAGCCCCTGGGCAGCTCCACTAGTGCTCGTAAAGAAAAAAGATGGTACAATGAGAATGTGTGTAGATTACAGGCAAATTAACCGCATTACACATAAAGATGCTTATCCACTGCCCAGAATAGAGGAGTCACTAACAGCCTTAAAGTCAGCTAACTATTTCTCCACCTTGGATCTCACCAGTGGGTATTGGCAGGTTCCCGTGGCAGAGGCGGACAAGGAGAAGACTGCATTCACGACACCAATGGGCCTCTGTGAGTTCAATTGTATGCCATTCGGGCTCTGCAACGCCCCAGGGACATTCCAAAGGTTGATGGAGTGCTGCTTGGGCCACCACAACTTTGAAACCGTGCTGTTGTACCTGGATGACGTCATAGTCTACTCCAAGACTTATGAGGACCACCTGAAGCACTTAGCAGAAGTGTTTGAGTCCTTGTCGAAATATGGCCTGAAGATCAAGCCGTCCAAATGTCACCTCTTGAAGCCAAAGGTACAGTACCTGGGTCATGTGGTCAGCGCAGAAGGTGTGGCACCTGATCCGGAGAAAGTCACTGTAATCAAGGACTGGCCAAGACCCACCACAGTGAAGGAGGTGCGGCAGTTCCTTGGACTGGTGGGCTACTACCGAAGGTTCATTGATGGTTTCACCAAGATAGCAGCGCCCCTTCAAGATCTCCTGGTGGGCCAGCCAAAGCAGGCTAAGAAGCAGAGCCCTCCATTTGAATGGAGCAGCCAACTAGAAACATCCTTTGTCCGGCTGAAAGGGGCTCTCACGGGAGAAGAAATTCTGGCCTACCCTGACTACAGCCAACCGTTTGTACTGTATACAGACGCCAGCAACGTGGGACTGGGAGCAGTTCTGTCCCAGGTACAGGGAGGCAGAGAGAGGGTGATAGCGTACGCCAGTAGGAAGCTTCGGCCCACAGAAAGGAATCCAGAAAACTACAGTTCCTTCAAGCTGGAGTTCCTCGCTATTGTTTGGGCAGTGACTGAACGCTTCAAGCACTATCTGGCATCGGCCAAGTTCACCATCTTCACGGACAACAATCCGTTGACACACCTGGCAACAGCCAAGTTAGGTGCGATGGAACAGCGATGGGTGGCCCGGCTGTCTAACTTTGACTTTACCATCAAGTATCGGGCTGGCAAGAAGAATAACAATGCTGATGCGCTGTCCAGAATGCCTCACTTACCCGAGTCTGGAGAAGACCTGGATGAACTCGAAGAGATAGAGTTACCGGCTTTCCATCACCAAGGTGTTTCCCAGTGTGAGCATGCTGTGGGAGTGAAGCGCTCAAGCCAGCACGAGGTCTCGGTCAACCCATTACTCCACCATAATTGGGAAGAGACACAGAACGGTGACCCGGCCGTGCGATTGGTCAAAGAGAAGCTAGCGCAAGCTGAGACCCATCTTGGCCCAGACGCTCCAGAGGAAGCCCAGCAGCTGTGGAAGGAGAGGGGACGACTGTTCACCTACCAAGGCAAGCTCTGCAAGAGATATGTCAACTGGCGAACAAATGAACTTGTCTGGCAGATAGTGGTTCCGCAGAGGGATGCTCCAATGGTCCTAGCAGCGTATCATGATAACGCAGGACACTTCGGGTGGAAGAAGTTGGAGGCCCTACTCCGTGATCGGTTCTATTGGGTGCACATGAGAAAGATGATCGAGAAGTGGTGCCGAGACTGTGGCCCGTGTAACATGAGGCGGAAGGATGATGCCAGCCAAAGGTCTCCCCTACAGCCAATTGTCACGAAGCAGCCCCTGGAGTTGGTGGCCCTGGACCACGTGAAGTTAACACCAAGCCGGTCAGGCTATGTGTACGCCCTCACCATTGTGGACCATTACTCTCGTTTCCTGGTAGTAGTGCCTGTGAAGGACCAGACAGCCAGAACAGCAGCTAGAGCGTTCCAGGCATCCTTTTGTCGACCTCACGGTTATCCGGAAAGGGTACTGACTGATCAAGGTCCTGCATTCGAGGCCGAAGTGTTCCAAGAGTTCTGTAACATGTACGGCTGTAAGAAAATCCGAACCACACCGTACCACCCCCAAACCAATGGACTGTGCGAGAAAATGAACCATGTGGTTATTGATATGCTGAAGACCCTACCGCTGGAAGAAAGGAACCAATGGCCAGAGAAGTTGCCAGATCTGGTAGACCTGTACAACCATATCCCAGTAAATTCGACCAACTGCAGCCCCGCTTACCTGATGCGAGCCAGACCTGGCAAGTTGCCTGTAGACTTTGAGATGGGGACTGTGTCGCCTGAGGCGGTTCAAGAAATAGAGGATTGGGATACAGAACGGCAGCAGCGGTACCGTAAGGTCCAGGAGTGCGTAGAGAGGAGCCTGTCTCAAGCAAGAACGAGACAAGAGCAGCATTACAATCAAACAGCCCCAGCAACTCCCTTAGCACCTGGAGAACAAGTCCTCAAGAAGAAGCGGAGGACGCATAAATTGGATGATCAGTGGGAAAACGAGCCCTACACCATTATCCCCTCCAACTTTGACAATAGTAAGGTATGCCTCATAAGCAAGGATGAAGGCAAGACCTATCAAGCAATTTCTCGAGACCGCCTGAAAGCGTGCCCTGAACGGTGCAGAATCCAAGGAGAAATGGAAGGAGTACAAGGAAGTCCCCAAAGTCAAGAGAAAGAAGGGGAGATGATTCAAACCATCCTTGGAAAATTCCCCAAAACTTGGACCCGAATAAACAATGCCATAGTGGTACCAGTTTTGACGTTTCCGCAGTTGGTCGAGCCAGAAACAGAAAAGGTTCCGGATCCACCTAAAGAACCGTCCGCTCCAACACGAGATGACACGCCAGCAGTGGAACAGGAGGATCAACCCCCTGTCAGTGGTGAACCTGTCATACCCTTGGCGACTCTTAGACCACATAGGCAACCATCACGCTTACCTATCGGGGTTAGGCCCACCTGTAGTGCTGAGGTAGAAGACGCACCACGTAGTCAGGGGCAAACACCAGAGCTACGTAGGTCCCAACGCAGCACTCGGGGACAACCCCCTCCAAGGTATAGAGAGTCAACTGTATAAGAGAAAAAGAAGGAGTATTTATTAGAATGTACATAGTTATGCAAAATGTCTGTAAGGTTGTGTACAAAATGTTTTTCTTTTTCTTTGATTGCGAAAATGGACAATTGGGCCACTGGACTATGGGTGGCCAACACCTAAATTGTTCATAGTTAGCACCAGTGTGCTCAACACCCCTGAAGAAAAACCCGTCCGGCGTGCATAGAATGGGGTCATCAATGCTCTGACGCACGCCCAGAGCCTACGTTGGGGGTTTGATCGCGGCGGGTCCCCCATGGAGCAGTGTAATGGACACCCGGCAGGGAGCCACACTGGACTCTCATAGTAATGTTTAAGTTTGTAACGTTAAAGTATTTGCGCCTCCCATAATGGGATGAAATGTTCTAACATGTCATGTTTGTTTCTACAGTCCGGGAGTACTGAATTTAACTAAGGGGGAGTGTGGCGCCCCAGGACCTGGTCGCCACAACAGCATTGCCCTCCCAAAGGTTTAATGCTGAGCCTGGAGGTAATTGGGAGATCTATTGGCCAGTAAGTTTAACACCCAACGCAGTTCTCCCTCCGGCCAGCAGGGGGAGCTCTGAACCTGGAACTTCAGGGAGCATTCCTTAAGTCTAGCTGGAGGGAGGAAGTGTAGGCAGTCTGTAGGGATAAGTGGAAGGAAGCAGACGCAGAGTGAGCTGTCCTGCAGAACTGGGGCCTAGAGCTAGAGTAGCTTGGCCCAGGGAAGCAGGAGTAGCTGAGAGGCAGCAGAGAGACTCGGACATCGGAGTCTGTGGTTGCCAGGGTATAAAATCCGTCCCTGGTAGCCGAATCCGGAGGGCAGGAGAGCTGCAAGCCCCTGGCCCAGAAGCAACCTGAAGGAACAGCTGCAATCCAAGGGCCCGGTGTGGACTCCAGCAGAGAAGCCCCAGAGAGGGCCTGCGCAATCTACCCCACAGAAAAAGGGGCGAACCACCGGTCCCAGCAGCAAGAGGGCAATTGCTAACCCAAAGTGCAGTGTCCTAAACAGCAAAGAAAGATTAAGGAGTAGGCCTCATACTCAACTGGCCAAAGATCACCCCAGGCACTTCCAGGCCGGCAGGACCATCTTTACCATCTGTGACGGTCTCCCTGGACTAAACTTCTGCCGAGTAAAAGAGGAGAAGGTAAAGAGACTACTGTTTGTGCCTGTTTCTTTCATTGCTTGTCGGCCCTGCACCGTGCTAGTCACACAACACCATAGACTTCCACAAGCACCAACTGTGTCCCGGGGCACCGCTCCACCTGTGGGGAGCAGTACCACCATCGCTGCCACTTCATCACCCCGGAGGCCTCACACAGCAGCGGCGGCTTAATAGCCGCATACCACAGGTGGCGTCACGAACACAAACTTAAAGTCATCAGCCACATATTCTACTGACACCCACCAGGGCCACGGAGCCGGGCCCAGCCACCACTGACTACCACCGGACTAGTCCGGCCCGGCACCGGGTGTCCCATAGCCCTGGGGTGGGCGAGTCACATTGACATCAGGTTCTCGAAACCAAGAACCACACTATATAGAAGCTCTAAGCTCCAGCTCACAGTTGTTGCACTACAGGGGACTATTGGATGCTGAGCACTGCACCCAGACTCTGAAACAATAATGCTCTTCAAAGGTTCAAGAGAAAAAAAACACCATTTGGAGTTGACTTTGGAGTCCATTACTTGCCATTAGGGTCTATTTCTTAGGAGTCTATTCACAAATAACCTATAAAGTCCTTAATTGCGATATGTTCTATATGTGCGGTAGACTGTCACAATGTGACTGTAGAATAGGTATGGGGGCTCCTATGCTGTCGCTCATGCTGGAAGACCCTAAACTATCCTTGACCTCTGGATTACCCCTGAAGGCGGAGACGTCGGAGACCCATGCCTTATTGTTCTCCTGATCAGACCTAATCTGTTACTACCACCAAGGAAACAAAGGAGAAAGAGTGTGATCGAAACACAAATTAAGAAAGACAGGGGAAAACCAAAACTCAGACACACTGCAAACTCACAGGAATAAAACTTAAGCGATGAAAGAGAAAAGCAAGAGCAAAAAGGCACAAAAAAGAGAAAAAGAAAACAAAAGGTTAACACCTCAATCATTAACAGCAATAATGCACAACAATCACCAGTAAGTCTGGATCGCAACACCTACCCAGACCAGTACAGGTAAACTATAGCTGGCATTAATGGAATTGTCCAGCCAGCATATATAGGAGGGGAGCAAACATGACTGGCTACTGCACAGCATGTGACCAAAGAGACTAACAAGCAGCCCAACAGAGATTAAGGGGTACTTTGCACACTACGACATCGCAGGTGCGATGTCGGTGGGGTCAAATCGAAAGTGACGTACATCCGGCGTCGCTGTCGACATCGGAGTATGTGAATCCTTTTTACTATGATTAAAGCGTCGTAATCGTATCATCGATGTAGCGTCGGTCATTTCCATAATTTCGGAAGGACAGATGTTACGATGTTGTTCCTCGTTCCTGCGGCAGCACACATCGCTGTGTGTGAAGCCGCAGGAGCGAGGAACATCGCCTTACCTGCCTCCACCGGCTATGCAGAAGGACGGAGGTGGGTGGGATGTTTACATCCCGCTCATCTCCGCCCCCCTGCTTCTATTGGCCGCCTGCCGTGTGACGTCGCTGTGACGCCACACGACCCGCCACCGTAGGAAGGAGGCGGGGCGCCGGTCAGAGCGACGTCGCAGGGCAGGTAAGTGCGTGTGAAGCTGCCGTAGCGATAATTTTCGTTACAGCAGCTATCACAAGATATCACAGCTGCGACGGGGGCGGGGACTATCGCGCTCGGCATCGCTACCATCGGCTTGCGATGTCGTAGTGTGCAAAGTACCCCTAACTCTTGCTAGCCTGCGTACGACTGTGGGTTGACACCTGGATAGGGTATCACAGGGGTCCACTCCTGCAATAGTATCACTAAGGTCTTCTCCTGGTTCGGTATCATGGTCGACTTCATCTGGATAAGGTATCAAGCAGTCTTCTTCTGGATTGAGACATCCATGATACTCGATCCAGAAGAAGACCTCCTTGATACCTTATCCAGATGAAGGCCACCATTAAATCGATCCAGGAGAAGACCCCCGTGATATCCGACCCAGGAGAAGACCAGAGTAAGCTGGGCTGTTACGTACTGTTCAGACGTATGGTACTGAGTGGGGACGGGCCGCGCTTCAGTGAACAAAGGTGGCCAGTGTGCTAAGTGGGGGAAGTTCGTGACTAAATTGGACTTGCCTAGTGAATTGTATTGTAACCCCCGTTGGGGCTTGTGTGCTATTTTGCACATTACTTAAATAGTTGGTGACAGTGACGGAAAGAGGGGTGACAGTTACGCTACCCTGACATAAAGATTAGGATTAAGACCTCCATCTGATCCATCTTCTGATCGCATACTCAAGCCACTATCCTTCTGTATATAATAAATATCTGTTGTTTAAGTCATCACTGAGTCATCCTTGTCTGCGCTGTTGCATCCCTGTAACCTGTTTACAGAATGAAGGGATTTTTTTCTAAGAATAATGATGTTTTCACACAAAGTTAAAAAAATTGTTCCTGTTTAAGCACTTTTATTACTAGCAGATATGAAGTGAACCCATTCTTTGGGCACACAAGGGTCCATTTATTGAGATCATGACACATGCAATAATTCAAGAGGAACTTAACCTCCATTGTGCTCTTTATTGTGATGCCAATGGTCTGTTGGCACGTAACACCATTGTTCAATTATCTCACAGTGTGACCGTCTCTGCACCCGCTGTTCTAAGGTCTGCTCCACAAATATACATATATACAGTGTGTCCACCCATATCCTGTCCACCGCCATTAACTTGAGAACGGCGGCAGCTATAGGCATAGAAGTTGTGTCTAGGTATAGTAAAGTAGCCATGCGCTACGCAATGAAACCACCTATAGCACCACCTGGTGGAAAACAACGGAGTTAGCATTTTTATCTTGAAAACGGAACGAGATAGAGATGAAAAGTGAATTACAAAGTTGTAGGGCATCATCAATTCAATACGAATCGACACCTAGGTGAATCGCAATAGGTGGTTTCATTGCATAGCGCATTGCTACTTTACTATACCTAGACACCACTTCTATGCCTACAGCTACCGTCGTTGTCAAGTTAATGGCAGTGGACAGGATATGGGTGGACACACTGTATATACAAAGTTATTCCAATCAACGCACATCCTCAGTAAAGGAGGAGATTGAATATATCTTGATGGTTCCAAGAATGGCTGGAATTGAAGCCAATGTCATACAACGTTCCTTAAGAAGTTATGAGATGGTTATGGTGGCCCGATCACCCCATGACCACCGTTCGAGAATGCGGAGAGTTCTGTGCTGGAGGTTGGAGCCCACTTCTTCAGACAGTCCTTATTCCCAGCTCACCTTTTTGTCTTTGGCTACTGTCATGGCAGTGTCGTTGTGACAGTTCTTTATGCTACTGTCTGCTCCACTCCTCAGCAGTAAACGTGTTATCTCATGAAGCCCCCGTCCACTCGCCACGTGCAATGCTGTGCTTCCTGCATAGGTCGATCCATTGACTTCCGCTCCTTTCTATAGGGATCAAGAAAAAAAAAGAAATTATATATAGGGCAACATTTTTCTAGCTAAGTGCCATTACAAGGCATTTTTCTCTTATCTGCCCAAATCCAGTCTCATTTTACAGACCCACCGGCATACAGAAGGAACACATTTCTCACAACTGGAAACCCCGACATCAACGACCTGTGTTCTCATTAGTGATCGAGAATGCAGGAGTTAATTTCTGCTAGCCTGCTGGTTACCTCTAGGATCACATGTTGTAGGAGATCTATCACAGTCACTCCCCACCTTTTTAAGTTGGTGCACTCTGTCTTCCCATGCAGACTATAGCTTTTGCTAAACCGGTCCGTGTGCTATTGTGTCTGAGTCCTGCCAGTGATTGTGTTACTTTGTGCGTGGAGCTGTTGTGGAGTTCTCCCATTGTCTTGTTGTTTCCTTCCTGCTCTTAATTTTCCTCCTAAGCTCTTTTGTCTTATACCTCTGTGTGTGTGCGCAGTGAGATAGAGATTTAGTTTTCCCATTTTTGTCTATTTCTGTTGGCTTTATCACTCCTGCCCTGGCCTTCCCCAGGGGTTTAGAAGAGGGGTTGTAAGATCAGGGCTGGTCAGGAGTAGAACAAAGAAGGTGGCCCAGATAGCCTCACCAGAGGTAAAACTGGGATTAGGTATAGCTAGGGTCCACTAGCCCTTGTCCCCTGCTCTCCACCTACACCGTGTTACAGTGATGGTTTTAGTGGTTTAATTTGAGGACCAATTTCTAGTGACCAATTGAGTTTGATCGATACCTATTTTGACTCTTTGGCTCTCAAATCTATTATATGAGTGTTAAGAACATAAACATTCTCAGACACGAGTAACAGAAAAGGAGAGGACCTCCTACAGGGATAAGATGTGCCTGTACCAACTGGTCCCTGTACAGACTAGAAATTTCCTAGCCGCACAACTAAAATCACCAACTTAGGTGTGACTCCCTAAAAGGCTGTTGAGGGGTTTCTCGTACCTCTTTAAGGACTAGAGGGGAGGCTGCAACATATTACCTACAAAGGGAGTGGAAGGTGTGCAGGAAGACACAAAAACCCCAAAGTGAGAACATTTAAACACATTCATATAAGATGAAAGGAAAAAGGTGCTGGGAAGGAAAACAAACCAACTCAAAGCAGGAACTCAAGTGGTGTTTACCCAATGGTAAACCCCTAAGCTGAAGGGCTGGATCTCCTAGAAATAGGTCCACCTAGTGGTATAGCCAGCAAGAAAGAACAGTGAAAGGTGAACTTACATAACCCAACCCAGAATGTGATGGGGTGCACCAAAATGGGAAAATGAGAAACACCTGGAGAGGAGTGAACCAAGAAGGGAGAACAAAGACAGTAAGAACCAGCAGCATTTAGAAACAAGACCACCTAGAGGTATAGCCAGCAAGGAAGGACAGTGGAAGGTGAACATATATAATCCAACCCAAAATATGATGGGGAGGACCAAAATGGGAAAATCAGAAACACCTGGAGAGGAGCGAACCAAGAAGGGAGAACAAAGGTAATAAGAACCATCAGCATTTGGACAGAGAAGAAAAAGGCAATAGCCCAGCAGAAAGAGGAACGAACCACACAACAATAGGTCACAATAGGAGAGTAGATATCACTCACCTGAAGCAGAAGTAACACCAGCTCTTCAGAACCACTTTCCACTGCCTGGATTAATGGCGTCTGTCCGCTCTTTAAATCCTGTAGTAGAGACTGGAATTACCATAAACGGATGGCACAAGTCTTTACATTAAAACTCAAAGTATCTTCAATATTTTCTATTGTTCTGCATTTACCGTGTTTCCAAAATGTCAATGTTAGCATATATACATTTTTATTGTAATCGTTCGAACAATATTTGATTAAATTTCTGTAAACATGAATGTTACACATTGATTACATATAGTCAACATCCATGTGTACTAAGGGAGTTTAGTTAGCATTAACACAAACCGTAATGGAAAGAGATACAGGAACAAAGTTGGCATCAATCACTTTCTTTACTAACTCTTGTTAATTATAGGAATTTAAATCTGAATTATCAATACAAACAAATAGAAAAAAAAATACAGAAAGGTAAGACATAAAAGGGCGCAGTACCACAGCATTCACGTCAGCTCCATGCTCCAGTAAACAAACAGTGATATCTCTACGTTCTGACCTAATGGCCACATGCAACGCGGTCATACCTGAAGGAACAAAGAAAATGGGTATGATTAGTGACGGGGAGCCAGATATACAATCCAAAAATCACTGATCCAGTAAACACACCTCCCAGCCAAGTGAATCAGCACAACATAATGCAAATATGTTATAAACTTATTATTTACACTGTGTGCAGAATTATTAGGCAAATGAGTATTTTGGTCACATGATACTTTTTATACATGTCGTCCTACTCCAAGCTGTATAGGTTGAGAGCCAACTACCAATTAGGTAAATCAGGTGATGTGCATCTCTGTAATGAGGGGGGGGTGCGGTGTAATGACATCAACACCCTATATAAGGGGTGCTTAATTATTAGGCAACTTCCTTTCCTTTGGCAAAATGGGTCAGAAGAGAGATTTGACGGGCTCTGAAAAGTCCAAAATTGTGAGATGTCTTGCAGAGGGATGCAGCAGTCTTGAAATTGACAAACCTTTGAAGCGCGATCACCGAACAATCAAGTGTTTCATGGCAAATATCCAACAAGGTCGCAAGAAGCGTGTTGGGCAAAGAAGGCGCAAAATAACTGCCCATGAATTGAGGAAAATCAAGCGTGAAGCTGCCAAGATGCCATTTGCCACCAGCTTGGCCATATTTCAGAGCTGCAACGTTACTGGAGTATCAAAAAGCACAAGGTGTGCCATACTCAGGGACATGGCCAAGGGAAGGAAGGCTGAAAAATGACCACCTCTGAACAAGAAACATAAGATAAAACCTCAAGGCTGGGCCAAGAAATATCTTAAGACTGATCTTTCAAAGGTTTTATGGACTGATGAAATGAGAGTGACTCTTGATGGGCAGATGGATGGGCCAGAGGCTGGATCAGTAAAGGGCAGAGCGCTCCACTCCGACTCAGACGCCAGCAAGGTGGAGGTGGGCACTGGTATGGGCTGGGATCATCAAAGATGAACTTGTGGGACCTTTTCAGGTTGAGGATGGAGTGAAGCTCAACTCCCAGACCTACTGCCAGTTTCTGGAAGACAACTTCTTCAAGCAGTGGTACAGGAAGAAATTGGTATCGTTCAAGAAAAACATGATTTTCATGCAGGAAAATGCTCCATCACATGCATCCAACTACTCCACAGCGTGGCTGGCCAGTAAAGGTCTAAAAGATGAAAAAATAATGACATGGCCCCCTTGTTCACCTGATCTGAACCCCATAGAGAACCTGTGGTCCCTCATAAAATGTGAGATCTACAGGGAGGGAAAACAGTATCTGGAGGCTGTGGTGGCTGCTGCACACAATGTTGATAGTAAACAGATCAAGCAATGACAGAATTTATGGATGGTCGGCTGCTGAGTGTGATCATAAAGAAAGGGGGCTATATTGGTCACTATTTTTTTGGGGTTTTGTTTTTGCATGTCAGAAATGCTTATTTCTAAATTTTGTGCAGTTATATTGGTTTATAAATAAGTGAGATGGGAATATTTGTTTTTTATTAAGTTGCCTAATAATTCTGCGCAGTAATAGTGACCTGCACAAACAGATCCTCCTAAGATAGCCAAATCTAAAAAAAAACAAAAAAAACATTCCAACTTCCTAAGCTTTGATATTTAGGAGTCTTTTGGGATTGGGATTGAGAACATAGTTGTTCATCAATAATAAAAAAAAATCCTCTAAAATACACCTTGCCTAATAATTCTGCACACGGTGTAGTTTCTTGTGGCTAATACAAATTTAAAAGAAAAATGCAGAAAATGCTAAGTCAATTAACTAGAAAGTCCCTGAACATCCACCGTCACTTGGTTTAGTGGATTGCATGGGTGGACTAGATGATCATTGATACAAAAAGTGTCAAGTGCAACGGATGAACGTGAGTGGGTGCATGGATAGGTAAACTACTTGCGACTTGTTGTGATCTAATGTATACAAAAGGGGACTTCCTTTGTGACACCACTAAAATAAGTACTAAATGACTTTTAGAAAACAAAGGTGAAATATGCAGTTACTCAATACAGCCACCGGGGGCAGTGTAGTGCAACTGCATTACTCATACCAGTACCATCTATGTTATTGCAGAAGTCCTCTAATATAGATGTATCATTACTATGATGCTATTTGCTTTAGGGCTTATGTACATTATTGTGTTATAAACCATTAAAAGGTCCAAGTTGTTGTCACAAGGGTACCACGACAGAGTGGTCCCTCCTATTCCTGGTGTCAGGAGATCATGTGACGCCCTGGGAAAACCAGGTAGTCACACATAGGCCCCCGCATAATACCTTCCCTCACCTTGGCCACACACAGCTGACCTGAAACCCTAGTCACCCCCCTCAGGGCAAGACAGGCACACCAGTGGGTGGGACCAGGCGGTAAGGGAACGCCCACATAGGGGTCTAGACAGCCTGGGGCGGGAAAACAGTGAGTCAAAAACAAGCAGTCTAGTCTGTAGTTCAAGTTGAGAGGAGTGTGGGCTGGGGCTAGGTGTAGCTCTAGCGGAGGAGAAGTTCAAGTTGAACAGTGCCAGGGTTGGAGCCCTGGTACCTTGACTAGGTGGCAGACGGTGGTCCCTGTCAGCAGGAGATGGGAAGACTGCTTGGCAGATCCGAGGAGGACCGGAGAAGGGTTGGAGCCCGCCGGTACCAACACCGGAGACCTGACCAGAAACAGTGTATAGAGGGGGGTACTCGGACCCTGAAGCCAGGACCGGCACCAATGGCCTAGCTAATCAACCGATTGAGGGCAGGATTATAGGTCCTGTCCCAACCAAAGTCCCGAAAGAAGACAACCACCCACAGATAGGGATAGGGCAACCGCCAGGGCCCATTGATCCCACGGGTCAGCGTCAGCGGGCACGGCTCCTCAGACACACAGAAAGCCAGGAGCTGACTCCCGTGTTTCACACCGGGAAGTCCAAACACACAACCACAACCAGTGCAGAGGAAGAGACGGCGACCACCAGCCTGGGTGGGGGACCGGACTTCAACTGGCCGCAGTGGCCGGCCACCAGCACCTTGGTTTACCAAAAGACTCATGTGATTCATTTGCTTGTGAGTAACCAAACATCCCCTGCTACGTCCGGGCGCGCAGGCCCCAGCCATCGCCATTCCCTGCACAGAGACAGTGGGTCCTGGGGCAACCATCCCTACACATGGAGGGGTTAACATCCGGCTACCATTACATCTTCCCCGGGTATCCCACAACAGCAGCGGTGGTGTCCCACTTCACCACACACCGTGGGTGGCGTCACGAACCAAATACGGTCAAGGCCGTACAACTACATCCCCCCTTTTTCATTTGGCGTGTCCGCGTGACCCACGGGTCCAGAGGATCTCTCGAGCCACACAGCGGGTCCGGATCCGAGCAGCGCCGGCTGCTGGCACGGGGGCGGCACAATCACAGCGCAGGGCTTCATACACACTTGCTCAGGTTAATACTGCTGGCTGTGCAGATTCTCTTTTATCCAGCACTGCTAGGGTTAAGTAGATCCTCTGGTCTCCTGAAACTCTGTGTGTAAAGGCCCCTTTACACACAGACTTTCTAGCGATCCTGACCAGGCCGGGATCGCTGGAAAGTCTCTAAACAGTCGCTGGTGAGCTATCAAACAGGCAGATCTGGCCAACGACGTAGCAGCGATACAGACCTGCAGAACGACCTCGATGGTCGTTGAGGACTTGTCACACAGCAGCTATTTGACGACTCACACCTATGTTAGGGGCGTGGTGTTTGGCGCTAAAGCCACCTAGGTGTCCTTTTTACACCCCCCCCCTCAGCTCCGATTGGTGATCGCTATCCGATTGGTGATCGCTACTGCGTTCTTATTGGCGAACCCGAGCTTGGAAAGATTGGCAAAAGTCGCGCTTGTATATCCTTTGTTCCGGAGATTCTGTTGCTTAGCGGATCTTTGTAGAGGTCTCTGTGCGGCGACTCCACACTGGTTTATCTATACAGCATCAATACAGCTTCAATCAAATGATGCTTACCATATAGGCTTTATAGTATTGCAGACTGGAGAACTCTCCTATGACCCGCAAACCAGCACGCTCCGGAACAAGGTAGCTTTGAAATAAAGGACGGAAGCGCTGAAGTTACTTTCTTTTCAGTGAAAGCCGCCCAATCAGAATGCAACAGCGACCACCAATCGGAGGTAAGAGGGTGGGAAAGGGAACACTATAGCACGCCTGTGGGCTGGGTTCTAAGTCGCTAATGATGTCGTTGTAACGGTGTCAAACACACCGATACATGCTGCGCAGCGGGAAACAAAGGACCAAAAAATGTTCCTGAACGATTTGTAGCGATCAGCGACCTCACAGCGGGGGCCAAGTCACTGATGCGTGTCACACACTGCAATGTCGCTGGGGAGGTCGCCATTATGTCACAAAACCGGTGACGTTACAGCGATATCGCTAGCGATGTTGCAGTGTGTAAAGGGGCCTTAGGGGTGCTTCACACATAGCGAGATCGCTACCGAAATCGCTGCTACGGCACGGTTTTGGTGACGCAACAGTGACCTCATTAGCGATCTCGCTGTGTGTGACACTGAGCAGCGATCTGGCCCCTGCTGCGAGATCGCTGCTCGTTACACACAGCCCTGGTTCGTTTTCTTCAAAGGCGCTCTCCCGCTGTGACACACAGATCGCTGTGTGTGACAGTGAGAGAGCGACGAAATGAAGTGAGCAGGGAGCAGGAGCCGGCATCTGGCAGCTGCGGTAAGCTGTAACCAGGGTAAACATCGGGTAACCAAGGTGGTTATCCGATATTTACCTTAGTTACCAGCCTCCGCAGCTCTCACGCTGCATGTGCTGCCGGCTCCGGCTCTCTGCACATGTAGCTGCAGTACACATCGGGTTAATTAACCCGATGTGTACTGTAGCTAGGAGAGCAGGGAGCCAGCGCTAAGCAGTGTGCGCGGCTCCCTGCTCTCTGCACATGTAGCTGCAGTACACATCAGGTAATTAACCCGATGTGTACTGTAGCTAGGAGAGCAAGGAGCCAGCGCTAAGCAGTGTGCGCGGCTCCCTGCTCTCGCGGTTATGATCGCTGCTTCGGCTGCTGTGTTTGACAGCTAAGCAGCGATCATAACAGCGACTTACAAGGTCGCTGTTACGTCACAGAAAATGGTGACGTAACAGCGACCTCGTTGTCGCTGTCGCTTAGTGTGAACCAGCCCTTAAGCAATAGTCAGCTGTTATCTATTGCTAATTAGCTCTGGTATATAGACTTCTCTCCTAATCCAGGTAATCACTAGTGATAGTTTCTGCTTTACTTGCTTCTAGAGGAAACCTGTGAGCAGTGGACCAGGAAGCCATTCTGAGAACATTTGATGAACGAAAGTTGTGTTCTTTTCCCTTCCTTAGTCCTCTTTGGGTTTCCCCACCTGGACCCTTCCTCATTATTACCTCTTGTTTTTTGGAGGACTTTGTATGATTGCTGTTTATTTTACCCCTATCTTTCTAATCATCTGTGTCTTTTATCTAGAGCGGGACGAGCCACAGATGCTGGGAGATGGGAGGCGTTTCTCAAGGCTTTATCTGATGGCCACCAATTACTGACCTGGACTAGGTTCATCACATTCTTTTGCACCAACTCTACACCAAATGGTGCCACAGTGCATAAAACCATTGCTTTCAGTCACTACTTTGGATTTGGAAGTAACTACATGTCCAAATTCAAAAATTCTGCGGTGCACATCAAATTGTACATGCTTCATAAGACTTTGACAGCTAGGTTGCAGTGTTTCAGTAACAAAAGTCAAGATTAGAACATCAATGACCATTGCCAAGACGTTATTACATAAAATAGTCTCACACCATGGTAGTTTGTGGTTTCCAGGTCCTGGATTCCAGCTCGAATGATGACTTCCAAGCTCCTGATACTTCCATATTCACTGGCCAAGTGAATGCAAGTCTGTCCATTGCGGTCGGGGATTAGAGGGTTGGCTTTGTGTTGCAAGAGAAGAGCCACAAACTCTGGTTGATCGGTGATTACTGCAAGGTGAAGCGGCGTCTGGAAGACAATGAAGGGATATAAAGACTAGAGTCAATAAGAGAACACAGAAGTGAACACCCCCCCAATGTTGTCATATATACTTTCATAGCGATTGGGCTTTGGATACTTCATGAAATCCATAAGGTCTGGTGTCTCTTCACCCATACTGGACTAGCAGATTTTTTTTTACAATGATAGATGATGCCTATTGGATTGGAAAATGTCCTTTGTCGTAGATGTAGGTCCATGGACTGTGCTTATGGTTCACATGTTCTTGTAATGTGCTTTTGTGTTATGAGGTTTACCACCAGGAAAATAGAAGACAACCCAATCGAGAAGTTAGTTTGGAGCCAATCTCTGGTCACTATAATCAGATTTTTAAGGGTCAATTCACAAGTAACCTACTTTAGATATTAATGTTAATCTCAATAGGTTTATATCTCTGGCGGATTGCTCAGGGGAATTGCGGGAAAAAAAGTAAGCACCAAAACTGGACACTTTTGACTTGGTGACAGGACCTCTTCGAGGATTATATGTCTTGTGTGTACAATGCAAAAAAACAAACAAACCTTGAAACCTTACATTTTCTCTGGTGTCCCAAAGAGTCCCAGTCTAATATTATTGCAACTACAGTATTCATCAGGTATCTGTGTATGGTAATGAGGGGGATTAGCTACATGGTCCCACTTCCAGCTCTGAGAGAGGGTCACGAGCCACATTCAGGTCTAATGCCTGCTTTACACGCTTCAATAAATCTTTCAATCCGTCGTCGGGGTCAAGTTGTAAGTGACGCACATCCGGCATCGTTTGTGAGGTATTTGCGTGTGACACCTACGTGCAATCAAGATTGAACTAAAATACGGTGATCGCATACACGTCGTTTATTCCTCATACATTGGACGTTTTGTTGTATGAACCTAGTGAATTGTAACGTGTGACATCCCTCATACGATTTTGGTGTCTGAGGCTATGTGCGCAGGTGTGCGCTCTGCACCGCAGCTTAAAAAAGGTCCGCTTCAGAGCGCAGCTGAAAAGCTGCGTTCTGAAGCGCCTCACAATGTCTGTCATGCACTAATCTCTGTCAGTCGGTCACTATCTCTGTCCCTCTCTCTCTGTCCATGTCAGTCTATCCCCCTCTCTCATATACTCACCGATCCCCGATCCCCGGCTCTGCACGGCATTCACACTGCTCCGGCGGCTTTTACTGTTTTGAAAAAGCCGGCCGCCCATTAAACAATCTCGTATTCCCTGCTTTCCCCGCCCACCGGCGCCTATGATTGGTTACAGTGAGACACGCCCCCACGCTGAGTGACAGGTGTCACACTGCACCCAATCACAGCAGCCGGTGGGCGTGTCTACACTGTGTAGTGCAATAAATAATTAAATAATTTAAAAAAACGGCGTGCGGTCCCCCCCAATTTTAAAACCAGCCTAACAATATCAGCCAACAGCCGCCCAGAATTGCCGCATACATTAGATGCGGCAGTTCTGGGACTGTACCCGGCTCTTCCCGATTTGCCCTGGTGCGTTGGCAAATCGGGGTAATAAGGAGTTATTGGCAGCCCATAGCTGCCAATAAGTCCTAGATTAATCATGTCAGGCGTCTATGAGACACCCTCCATGATTAATCTGTAAATTACAGTAAATAAACACAAACACCCGAAAAAATCCTTTATTAGAAATAAAAAACACAAACATATACCCTGGTTCACCACTTTAATCAGCCCCAAAAAGCCCTCCTTGTCCGGCGTAATCCAGGATGCTCCAGCGTCGCTTCCACCGCTGCTGCATGGAGGTGACCGGAGCTGCAGAAGACACCGCCGCTCCGGTCACCTCCACACAGCAAATGACGACAGCCGGCGATCAGCTGAGCTGTCACTGAGGTTACCCGCTGTCACTGGATCCAGCGGTGGATGCAGCGGTGGCCGCGGGTAACCTCAGTGACAGCTCAGCTGATCGCGCTACTCACCTCAGTTGCTGCGTGGAGGTGAGAGGAGCAGCGGTGAGTAGCGCGATCAGCTGAGCGGTCACTGAGGTTACCCGCGGCCACCGCTGCATCCACCGCTGGATCCAGCCGCAGCATGACAATGAAGTCGGGTGAAGTTCACCCGAGTTCATTCTGACAGTGCGGCTCTGTCTGTGTCTGCTGTCATCTGCCATTCAGCTCTGCTACATGGCTGTCTGTGTCTGCTGTTAGCGGCCATGTAGCAGAGCTGAAAGAAAGCCATGGAACCCATAGGGTGGAGGGGCGACATGACTAGAGGGAAGGGAAGGAGTGATGGGGTTAATGGAAACAGGAATGGTTTGTTTATAAGGCAGAGTAAAGGGATTGGTGGGTAGGAGGAGTTCCCTGGAGGAAGAGGTGGGACAGTTGAGGGGTGTAAGTAAAGGACTTTGACTTACCCCCTCTCTCTTGACTTCCGGATATGGAACGATCTGACTGGAGAGGTTCCTATAAGGTGTCAGGACGTCACCTTCTATTTCTCCATGGAGGAGTGGGAGTATTTAGAAGGACACAAAGATCTGTACAAGGACGTCATGATGGAGGTTCCCCAGCCCCTCACATCACCAGACTTCCGGATATGGAACGATCCGGACGTGCGACAGGATGGCTGCTACCCGGGAGCAGCGGATTCATCATGGCAGTGCACGGGCCCCTGGCAGCGCGGTCCCACGTCTTGGCTGCTGGGGGTTAACCCGTTGGCACTTTCCCCTCGCTCCCCTGTCAGCTGCGGGCGGCGTCCCCCCTCCCTCATATCTCAGGTACTTGCCGTGTGCGGGGGGAGCGAGGAGGAGATGCGAGAGCCCCTTCGGGGACCCTCCGCGGTAGGACGTGGGCAGGGCAGTACTCAGCTGCTGCTCCGGCCGCGGGAGGAATCTCCGTCCGGGCCGCGGCAGCCGGGAGGGGGGCGTGGCTTGGCTGCGGCCTACTTCCGGTCCGAGCCGCGGCCTGGATTGCTGGATGCGGCGGCTCCCGGACGGGGAGAGCGCCCGGCGGTGACAGAGGCCAGCTTTACCCCTCGCGGAAGGCGGGGGGGGGCCGCGGAGCTGCAGCCAGTGGTGGGTCCGGCACCAGGGCAGGCGGGCCTGGGGCGACGGGTGCCCAGGAAGCGCCGGTGAGTGGGGGTGACAGCAGGGGCCCTGCAGTTCCTGCTTGGTCACCCAGATCAGGTTGCAGCTCCCGGCCGCGGCGGTCTCCCCCAGGAGGTGGAGGGCCCAGCGGACAGAGGCTTTCATGGGGCCCAGGAGGGCTGGATGCGGCGGCTCCTGGCCAGGAGAGCGCCCGGCGAGGACGGAGGCCAGCGTTACCCCCCCCCCCCGCGGGTGGAGGGGGGGGGGGGCGGGGGGCTGCAGCCAGCAAGGGGTCCGGCACCAGGGCAGGCGAGCATGGTGCGACGGATGCCCGGGAGGCGTCGGTACGTGGGGGTGACGGCGGGGGCCCTGCGGTCCCCGCCTGGTCACCCAGAGCAGGCGTGCAGCTCCCGGCAGCGGCGGTCTCCCCCAAGGGGGGGAGGGCCCGGCGGACGGATGCCTTCTGGGCCCAGGAGGGCAGGAGGCTGGCGGCTCTGGATGGGAGTCTGCTGGCAGCGGGTCGGGCCACAGGTACCCCCTGTCCTTGCAGGTAGCAAGGGGGGGGTCAGGCCAGAAGATAAGGCCCGCGGTGGCAGCCCGTAGGACGGGACGGTTTCCGGGGTTGTCGCCGCGGGACAGAAGATGGAGCTTGGAGGATGGTGCCCACGCGGCGTACCAGGAGGACGGCCGTGGTGGTGGCAGCGCTTCGGCGGCGTCTGCATTACATGAGCCAGAGGCGGTCGGCTCCAGCGAGGAGGAGGAGGAAGCAGCGACGGATGAATCAGACGTCCGGATGGCGTGATTTTTATTCCAGGATATGCCGGGTCGCGGTCGGGTGAGACGGCCGTGGATTTGGCAGGGCTGGGGGGGGGCGGCTGCGGACACGGCAGCGCCGAGTGGGTTGGTGTTTTGACCAGGTATGGGGTTTACTGAAGTGGTGTATACGGTTGTGGAGAGTGCGCATGCACCGCCGGCGGCATGGACGGGATCGGTGGTTAGTAGGCGCAGGTGCGGCAGGCAGAGTGAGGGCGCATGAGGCGGCAGAGGAGCATTTTCGGGCAGAGGCGGCAAGGGCTGTGACAGAGTGAGTGGTGAGGAACGAAGAGGGGGATGAGGTGGTGCGTCTGGCTGACAGTGGCCAAGTGTGAGAGGTATGGGTGCTTCAAAGGCCCGCTGGGGGGGCTCACTTGCTGGAGGATGTGAGGGATAAGATTTGAATGGGGAACGTGTAGCAATAGTTTCGCTGCTCCCCCGGGAACAGTTTCACCTGGATTAGGTTAAGCCAAGTGATTCCAGGAAGGATAAGTAGAGGGAGGGGAGCGCCGGTGGAGGCTCACCCTCGTACATTTGCAACGTGGCTGCGGGCATTTGCGTTTTTTGGCAAGGGTATCGGGGGAAGGAATTGGGTAATTGGTTCGGCATGGTTCGGTTATATGGATCCATTTGGGGTGGCTTGTTAGGTCATATGGCGGTTTAGTCTGGCTTCAGTACGCCGAGTAATTTCAGCAAGGGAAGGTGTTGCGTGCCAGTATGCGGTAGGATCATACGGGCACATCCTTATGGCTGCAGTGGATGGCGGCTCCTAGTCAGCCCCCCCCCTTTTTGGGGGGTAGTTGGCTGTTCGGGGTTTGGAACCCCGGCGACACGGACGATGAGGGTTTTTTGGGGGGAATATAAGGATGGGTGGTGCAGATTTGGCGCGGACGGTTGTCTTAAGCATAAGTGTTGGGTTGTGGTAAGGAACATAGTAATTCTGCGTCATTCTATTTATATTGGTGGATCTTTGCCTCCTTATTGGAAGTTTGCGCTGGGCTAGGGGACACCTGGTGGTTGTCAGTGGAAAGAGGGGTCAGGAAGTGGTGTTGGGCAGGATGGGTGGGCCATTCGGGGCCCTCCTTGTCACGATTGGGTTTCTCTGTTGGGGGGTAGTGCCGGAAATGAGCCGTATATAGATGTATATATTTCGGCTTGTTCAAAACGTATCTTATCTGGAGGAGTCATCGGTGTATGCCTGCTTGGCTCCAGAATTGTCGGCGGTTTATTATGTGTCGTTTGACAGAGGGTGGGATTTGGTAAAGGCGGTGAGCCGGGGAGCATTGATGGCAAAGGCGAATTTGGAGGTGGCATTTAGGTTGTTACTGGTCCACCCTGCTAGCTAGCAGTTCTGGTGCTGCGGTGGGGAGGGGAGTTATTATTATGTTGATCGGTGGGTGCTAATGGGTTGTTGTCCCATTTTATGTTCCTTTGGAGGCGGTTATTTCTTGGTGGAGTGGTTTCTGCGTGGTGTGTCCCAGCTTACACCTCTTATTCATTATAGGTTGATTCTCTTTACATCGGGTTGGCGGGTTGATGATTCGTTGGGGTTGATTGTTTTATTACAGATGGTGGTGGATACTCTTTTGGGCCTGTTGGCGCAGGCGAAGACTGAGGGTCGAACGCCAGTGATACGGTTTGTGGGGATAAAGTTTGATGTTATGGTCAGAGGGGTAGGATTCGTGGGTAATGGTGTGGTCCTATGGGCTGCGATAGAGGCAGTTAGGTCAGCTAAGACGGTGCGGTTTCAGGCGGTGCAGTCTTTGCAGGGGCGGTCGAACCACGGGTGCAGAGTTACGCCGCTGGGGTGCGTGTCTGCTGGATGGCTGGCGATGGCTGCGCCAAGGGTGCAGCCATCGGATCCTTTGTGTGTGGTCACGAGGGAGATCAATGATGATCTGATGGTGTAGGAGGTTTTTTCTTACGGCGATTTAGTGGCCGCGGATTGTGGCTGGGTAAGGTGCTACCTGATGGAACGTAGCTGCGGTACTCGGAGGCAGCGGGTCCAGTTGTTTTCTGGTTGGGCATTGTGGGGTAGCGCTTCCAATCGGTGGTAGTGGTCGGGTGGTGGAGGTTGGCAGTTTTTTCCAAGAGGAAGGTGTGCTGTCATTCTGGCTATCAGTTGGTGGAGAATTCGATTAATAGTTGGTTTGCTAATCCTGGGGCCAAGGGTGGCGTACTTGCGACAGTTGGTTTCTCAATTGGATGTGTTTTAAAAAAAAAAAAAAAAAAAAAATGTTATGCGTGGCGCAACCAGTACTGGGGTTCGCCAAGGGAATAGCAGCTGCTGTGTTTCCTTCCAGTTCTGCAGGTCTCGGGAGTTGAGGCCGGGTAGCAGACGAGGTGGGCACGGTGTGTCCGGAGGGCTTGTGGAGTCTGGTGTGGCTGTGTTGGGGAGCGGCTCGGTGCCCAGTGACTGAGGTTATTTGGGGCTGATATTCAGAAGTATGGGTGGCGCGGATAACGTTTGGGACAATGTGTGAGGAAGGCCCGGTGGAGTATTTGATGGTGGCGTTGGCAGTGGTGAGTAACGGTTTTCAGGCTGCTAGGCCGGCGTCCGCAGTGGAGCAGAGGGTGGCGGCTGTGGCTGTCTTGTTAAGGATTAGATGTGGAGAGATGTTTTCGCAGGATCTTAGGGCGCGGCAGGCCTTGAAGGGTTTGGTCGTAAGGGTGTGAGGGAGCGGGATACAAGGGTCCGTCTCCGTTGTTTTGTGGCAGCGTTTGGTGAGTGGTTTGTGGCGGCTATGTTCATCTGAGCACGAACGGGTTTTTGTTTCCCTTGTCCAAAACGGTTTGTGTTAGCCTTTTGGGGGGCTTTGAGATTGTGGGGTTGGTCAGCCCATCTACGGTCAAGAGCGGAGGTTGGATGTTGGAGGATGTGTCCGAGGTGGTGCAGTGGGTTGAGCGCCGGCTTTGTCGCTCACCGAATTAGATTAGGCGGGTGGTGAAGGTTGGTGTTGTTATACGCGGTCCCGGGTGCGGAATTATGTTGTGAGGGCGCCCAGGCTCATTATTGTGTCGCGTTTGTTAAGGTACCATTTTGTGGCAGTGCTGCAGACTTGATTGCAGGTGGCGGGGGTGGGCGCCCGGAATACTATGGGTCGTATTCCTTCTGGATTGGGCTGCCACGGAGGCCCCTCGGTGGGCTCAGAAAAGGGGTTGTGAGAAGTATTGGGAGGTGGGAGTCCTCTTGTTTCGGTGTTACGTTTGGCCTCAGTTGTTATCGGGTTAAGGCAATGGGGGCATTTGAGTCTTTTGGGAGTGGAATGGGTTGGCGTAACAGGTTGGTGTTATCTGTGGGTTTATAACCCCTGGGTTTTTGTGGTGAGGGTGTGCCTCATTTGGATATTTGGGCATTCGTTGGTTCTCGGGGCCTCGACGGTCTGAGGCTCGCCTGAATGTTGCCAGTTGGGTCTGGACGGGTCGATGGTACTGGTCCAGTAAATTGGAGGCAGCGATTTGGTATCTCGAGAAGTTATTTATGAATGTTTTAAAAAAAAAAAAAAAAATTGTTGGTTGTTGCATTGTGTAAGACATACCTGAGCTTAATCGTGGGGTAGTTTTGATAGTGTGACCAGGTTGGAATGGCGTGTGGCTCGTGCGATAGGCAGTATCAATCGAGCCTTATTGGGGGGGCGGCGCCAAAAGTTGGTGGCGCTGAACTGGTGGTTTTGGGGATGCGATGGGGGTGCATCTTCACGTGCTTGGTGCTGTTTTGTGGACGCTGGGATTGCGTGGAGGTGTGGTACAAGCTTTTGGTGTGTGGCGGGTCCAGGCCACGTAAGGAGTCACGTGCCCTGTCCTGTGGCGGGGGGTAGGTCTGGTCCAGAGGCGGTTGAAGGCAATGGTAACTGGACAGAGAGACACCATCTTGGTATGGTGGCTCCAGGTTCCGGGATGTTGCAGGCACGGGGTTCTGCAAAGTTGGGGGGTTAATCCGTAGGTGATTAATACCTCATCTCTGGGTCGGTGTGTTGCGGCCAGGGATACTGGGGTGAGAAGTGGTTCCTGGACTGGGCCTACTCAGGGTTGTATATTTACTGTATTGGTTACTGTGTTACCTATTGTTATTTGTTGGGGTCGCCCGTTGGACGGCGCCCCCTTGTGTTAGTATGTAAATAATAGGTAATAAAGGCTGCTGTGGCCAATTTTAAACCAAGTCACATGCAGTTCGTGTATTATTTACAGATGGTATTGGTGGGTAACACACATACAGCACGACTGGAGAATCCTTCCTCAATGGTCAAGAAAGCCATGGAACCCATAGGGTGGAGGGGCGACATGACTAGAGGGAAGGGAAGGAGTGATGGGGTTAATGGAAACAGGAATGGTTTGTTTATAAGGCAGAGTAAAGGGATTGGTGGGTAGGAGGAGTTCCCTGGAGGAAGAGGTGGGACAGTTGAGGGGTGTAAGTAAAGGACTTTGACTTACCCCCTCTCTCTTGACTTCCGGATATGGAACGATCCCCGCCCACCCTCCCTTGTGTTTAATGCCGAGGGGAATTTGGTCTGGGTTGTTTCTTTGTCACAGCAGCGGGGGGTAGGTCTGGTCCAGAGGCGGTTGAAGGCAATGGTAACTGGACAGAGAGACACCATCTTGGTATGGTGGCTCCAGGTTCCGGGATGTTGCAGGCACGGGGTTCTGCAAAGTTGGGGGGTTAATCCGTAGGTGATTAATACCTCATCTCTGGGTCGGTGTGTTGCGGCCAGGGATACTGGGGTGAGAAGTGGTTCCTGGACTGGGCCTACTCAGGGTTGTATATTTACTGTATTGGTTACTGTGTTACCTATTGTTATTTGTTGGGGTCGCCCGTTGGACGGCGCCCCCTTGTGTTAGTATGTAAATAATAGGTAATAAAGGCTGCTGTGGCCAATTTTAAACCAAGTCACATGCAGTTCGTGTATTATTTACAGATGGTATTGGTGGGTAACACACATACAGCACGACTGGAGAATCCTTCCTCAATGGTCATGGCAGATGACATAGTAAAAACGCATCCCTACACATTACACACGCTTGGCAAGTCAATAAATAAAAAAAAAAAAAAGGGTGTCCAATGCATACGTCACAGAACACATGATCTAAAGGATCGCACACAAAATTGATCAATTTAACATAGACTACTAACGCACGTGTGACAGCAAATGAACGACCTACGTGTGATCTCATAAGATCCCGTATGCAACCTGGGCGTGTCACATCGCATACGAGATCGCATACCTAATTGTAAGGTGTAAAGCTGGCTTAAGAGAGGGTCACAAGCCACAATCAGCTCTGAGAGAGGGTCGCGAGTCACATCCAGCTCCGAGAGGGTCGCGAGTCACATCCAGCTCCGAGAGGGTCGCGAGTCACATCCAGCTTTGACAGAAGGCCACGAGCCACATTCAGCTCTGAGAGAAGGCCACAAGCCACATTCAGCTCTGAGAGAGGGTTGCAAACCACATTCATCTCAGAGTTTTTCCACAAAAATCACCACATCAAGGCAGTATATAAATATTAGGGGGTTTCTCCCTCCATTCAGATCTGCTCTCCTGTGTGGGGCTACTCACAAATGTCTCCACTTGGAGACCTGCTCCTCATAGCTATTTGCAAGCCCTGGTGCAAATGCACCTAGCTGGCAGACAGCTGTGAGCCACATATCATGGGCCCGTAGGCCATATGTGGCTCATGAGCCATAGTTTTTGTGTAATGCAGGGGTCCACAACCTAACTTCTTTTGTCCAACTACATACTTTATATTTATATACACACACATAGCACTACAAGCTCTCCCTCTGACACAAACCAATTTCACAAAGACACCTCATGTCTTCTCTATACACCAACATTTAAAAATTCTGTAGTACTTAACATTTTCTAGGATTTAGTGTTTCAAAGTTAAAATATTAAAAGAGAACATTTTCTGAGAGCTTTTGTGACACTTGCCTGACCTCTTACATTTCAATGAATTTAACTGCAACCTTTTCATAGCTTATAGACAGGAGTAGAACGATTGTGGTTGCGATCGTGACCGGGCCTGGGCATTCAGGGGGCCGAGGACTGTTATAAATATAAAGGAAGGGCCACGGGAACTCACTTTATGACTCAAAATTAAATGGAGTAACCCATAATGACCATTAGATATGCACAAATTAATTCACAGGAGTCGGGACCAGTGGTCATGTGAGTATTCCGTGGCCTCCAGACAGGAGCCTTGCGAAAGACCACTATCTATGGCCTCCAGACTGGAGCCCTATGAAGCGCCTCCTGCCGGTGGAGTTCCTCATTGAGTGTGATGTCATGGGGTGGTGGGATGCCCTCCTACCTGTGGAGTTCCTCATTGAGTGTGATGTCATGGGGTGGTGAGATGCCCTCCTACCTGTGGAGTTCCTCATTGAGTGTGATGTCATGGTGTGGCGAGATGCCCTCCTACCTGTGGAGTTCCTCATTGAGTGTGATGTCATGGTGTGGCGGAATGCCCTCCTACCTGTGGAGTTCCTCATTGAGTGTGATGTCATGGGGTGGCGGAATGCCCTCCTACCTGGGGAGTTCCTCATTGAATGGGATGTCATGGTGTGGCGGGATGCCCTCCTACCAGTGGAGTTCCTCATTGAGTGTGATGTCATGGTGTGGCGGGATGCCCTCCTACCAGTGGAGTTCCTCATTGAGTGTGATGTCATGGTGTGGCAGGATGCCCTCCTACCAGTGGAGTTCCTCATTGTGTGTGATGTCATGGTGTGGCGGGATGCCCTCCTACCAGTGGAGTTCCTCATTGTGTGTGATGTCATGGTGTGGCGGGATGCCCTCCTACCAGTGGAGTTCCTCATTGAGTGTGATGTCATGGTGTGGCGGGATGCATACCAGGCCGGCTAATAGAAAAATGAGCCGGGACTGCACAGTTCGGAGGTGGGTCACAGGGATCCCGTCTGGAGGCCAAATCAATTTGCTCATCGGAATGGCTGCCATGTGATAACATATTTAACAACCGGCCGGGGAAGGGGGGTTCAGAATTCAGAATAGGGGGAAAGATTTAAGACGTGAAGGAGGTCTTAGTCTACGATGTGGTATCTCCTTTAAAAAAAACTATGGTCTACGTAATGCCTCAGTCTTCTATCTCGTTTAGATGGAAAAGTTTACCTGCAGTCCCATGTAAAACTACAGATGTGCTGTCATGACAAACTTAGCTGTGCTGCATCTGTTCCCGCAAACCGGATTTGAGCTCTAAAGTCACGCCGTGCGAGCTCTACCGCTATGACTGTTTTTGTTGTGCTCGTCGTCCTGCAGCCGCGTCTCTTATGTGGTATCACTGGTTCTCACCCGTACGCTGCGGAAGGAGGAAATGGAGATAAACAGCAAAGGGGGAACCCCAGGGTCACGTGACTTCCAGAAAGAGCCAGGAGCGCTGAACTAATTATAAAGCGCACGTCTGCCAAATCTGATGCCACGGACAAGGATAGGGTTAACTCTGCAGAATTAGATGGAGCAAGAAGTAATAATATCGCATATTAGTCATTCATTAAGTCATGGCATGTTAACCCCTTCATAATCAGACTGTTTTTTTTTTACTTAAATAGCCAGATTTTTTTTTTTAGAATTTTTTTTTTTACTTTTTTTTTTTAGCAAAATGTTTGCTTTTTTGTGACAAATAGGGTTGTTTGTTTTTTTTTTATTCTTTTTTTTTCTCGTAGAAATGTTTTTTTTCTTCTTTTCGTTTATAATTTAACTAAAGCGGTTACTTTCTCCTTTATGCTTGAGTTCACACTTTTGCAGATTTGTTACGGATTTTAATTGCATTTTTATAAACCGAAATCCGCCCGTATTTTCTATGCTTTTTCATGATTTTTTTTTAATTTTCTTTTGAAATTGAATTGAGAAAAAACTGGATCAAAAAGGAGCGTTTTTTGTTTTCTAAAACAGATGTTGACAGGTTGCAGATTTTAAAAACGCAATAAAATCAAATTTCGCTGAAAATTCTGCTCCTCTAAAAAAAATATTAAGTAATGAAATAAATAAATGCTGCAGGCGGATGATATTGAAGGTACTGAGCACCCGAGCATGGTAGTGCCCGCTCATCACTAGTTACCAGTACTGAGCACCTGAGCATGGTAGTGCTCGCTCATCACTAGTTACGAGTACTGAGCACCTGAGCATGGTAGTGCCCGCTCATCACTAGTTACCAGTACTGAGCACCTGAGCATGGTAGTGTCCGCTCATCACTAGTTACCAGTACTGAGCACCTGAGCATGGTAGTGCCCGCTCATCACTAGTTACCAGTACTGAGCACCCGAGCATGGTAGTGCTCGCTCATCACTAGTTACGAGTACTGAGCACCCGAGCATGGTAGTGCCCGCTCATCACTAGTTACAAGTACTGCGCACCTGAGTATGGTAGTGCCCGCTCATCACTAGTTACCAGTACTGCGCACCCGAGCATGGTAGTGCCCGCTCATCACTAGTTACCAGTACTGAGCACCCGAGCATGGTAGTGCCCGCTCATCACTAGTTACCAGTACTGCGCACCTGAGTATGGTAGTGCCCGCTCATCACTAGTTACCAGTACTGCGCACCTGAGCATGGTAGTGCCCGCTCATCACTAGTTACGAGTACTGAGCACCTGAGCATGGTAGTGCCCGCTCATCACTAGTTACGAGTACTGAGCACCCGAGCATGGTAGTGCCCGCTCATCACTAGTTACCAGTACTGAGCACCTGAGCATGGTAGTGCCCGCTCATCACTAGTTACGAGTACTGAGCACCCGAGCATGGTAGTGCCCGCTCATCACTAGTTACGAGTACTGAGCACCTGAGCATGGTAGTGCCCGCTCATCACTAGTTACAAGTACTGAGCACCCGAGCATGGTAGTGCCCGCTCATCACTAGTTACCAGTACTGAGCACCCGAGCATGGTAGTGCCCGCTCATCACTAGTTACGAGTACTGAGCACCCGAGCATGGTAGTGCCCGCTCATCACTAGTTACCAGTACTGAGCACCTGAGCATGGTAGTGCCCGCTCATCACTAGTTACTAGTACTGAGCACCCGAGCATGGTAGTGTACGCTCATCACTAGTTACGAGTACCTAGCACCCGAGCATGGTAGTGCCCGTTCATCACTAGTTACCAGTACTGAGCACCCGAGCATGGTAGTGTACGCTCATCACTAGTTACCAGTACTGAGCACCCGAGCATGGTAGTGCCCGCTCATCACTAGTTACCAGTACCGAGCATGGTAGTGTACGCTCATCACTAGTTACGAGTACTGAGCACCTGAGCATGGTAGTGCCCGCTCATCACTAGTTACCAGTACTGAGCACCCGAGCATGGTAGTGCCCGCTCATCACTAGTTACCAGTACAGAGCACCCGAGCATGGTAGTGCCCGCTCATCACTAGTTACCAGTACTGAGCACCCGAGCATGGTAGTGCCCACTCATCAATAGTTACGAGTACTGAGCACCCGAGCATGGTAGTGCCCGCTCATCACTAGTTACGAGTACTGAGCACCCGAGCATGGTAGTGCCCGCTCATCACTAGTTACGAGTACTGAGCACCTGAGCATGGTAGTGCCCGCTCATCACTAGTTACCAGTACTGAGCACCCGAGCATGGTAGTGCCCGCTCATCACTAGTTACGAGTACTGAGCACCTGAGCATGGTAGTGCCCGCTCATCACTAGTTACGAGTACTGAGCACCCGAGCATGGTAGTGCCCGCTCATCACTAGTTACGAGTACTGAGCACCTGAGCATGGTAGTGCCCGCTCATCACTAGTTACGAGTACTGAGCACCTGAGCATGGTAGTGCCTGCTCATCACTAGTTACCAGTACTGAGCACCCGAGCATGGTAGTGCCCGCTCATCACTAGTTACGAGTACTGAGCACCCGAGCATGGTAGTGCCCGCTCATCACTAGGTACCAGTACTGAGCACCCGAGCATGGTAGTGCTCACTCATCACTAGTTACGAGTACTGAGCACCTGAGCATGGTAGTGCCCGCTCATCACTAGTTACGAGTACTGAGCACCCGAGCATGGTAGTGCCTGCTCATCACTAGGTACCAGTACTGAGCACCCGAGCATGGTAGTGCTCACTCATCACTAGTTACGAGTACTGAGCACCTGAGCATGGTAGTGCCCGCTCATCACTAGTTACGAGTACTGAGCACCCGAGCATGGTAGTGCCCGCTCATCACTAGGTACCAGTACTGAGCACCCGAGCATGGTAGTGCTCACTCATCACTAGTTACCAGTACTGAGCACCTGAGCATGGTAGTGCTCACTCATCACTAGTTACCAGTACTGAGCACCCGAGCATGGTAGTGCTCACTCATCACTAGGTACCAGTACTGAGCACCCGAGCATGGTAGTGCTCACTCATCACTAGTTACGAGTACTGAGCACCCGAGCATGGTAGTGCTCGCTCATCACTAGTTACGAGTACTGAGCACCCGAGCATGGTAGTGCCCCCTCATCACTAGTTACGAGTACAGAGCACCCGAGCATGGTAGTGCCCGCTCATCACTAGTTACGAGTACTGAGCACCCGAGCATGGTAGTGCCCGCTCATAACTAGGTACCAGTACTGAGCACCCGAGCATGGTAGTGCCCACTCATCACTAGTTACGAGTACTGAGCACCTGAGCATGGTAGTGCCCGCTCATCACTAGTTACGAGTACTGAGCACCTGAGCATGGTAGTGCTCGCTCATCACTACATTTAAAAGGAGGGGACAATGCTATTATAGTTTATAAGTACAATTGCAGGCACAATAGCTTCTACAAATCTTTTACAGTGCCACCATACACAGCAGAACATGGAGTGGTTGGTGTCCTGGTGGTTGTGAGCCAAAGTACAGTGGTTATATTGATGTCCCAAACCATCTAGGAACCCTCAAACAAAAAAGAAAACTAATTACTTAAAATATCCAATTAGGACATTTTAGTTGATGATAGCATCCCCCAATGAAGAATTTTATCTATTAAGAAGGTTGTTCAGGATTTTTTTTTATTGATGGCCTACCCATAGGATGGTCATCAGTGTTTGATCGACGAGGGATTCCTGGTGCCGATGACAGCCACAACTCTTCAGCTGCAGAGCTGAAAAGCCCAACTCCATCTACGAAACCGTGTCCACAGACGGGTACTGCACATCCGAGCTAATTGACTCAAATATGAGGTGGATGTGCAGCAATAGAAGAGTTCTGGCCACCATCGACACTCGGGGCAGTTGATCGGTGGGGATGGTGCATATCGCATCCCCATCAATCAGAGACTCATAACCTATCCTAAGGATTACACATCCATGTTAAGCTCCTAGACAACTCCTTTCATTGAAAAAAACAGCGGTTACCTAGAGGAGCTATGGAGGACCCAACACGTCCATGAATTACACTGATCTGAATGAGATCACTGCAATGCCCTGTTTGCCCTGTGGAGGTGCTGCAGGAAAAGTAAACACTTGCTGCATGATTCCCTCCACAGATCACAGCTGAACGCAGGGTGCACCAGCAGCAAAACACACTGTGATCATCTCGTTACTGGAAGGACATCCTCAGAAGCAGAGAATGTCCGAAGACGACAATGAAGTCAACATTTCTCGAGAACGCTTGGATGTCTCGTCTACTATGGTTATCCTCCTCTAATCAGATGAGCCATGATGATTGGCACTATGGACCATAAATATTACAATGAAAGGCTTATTCCGTGAGGTCATATGTGTTACAGAGAGCCATCCTATCGGATAACACACACCGTCAATTCTTCTGGCGGCAGCACCATAGACATGCCGTATAACTGATAACTGGGGGTTTCCTGTCCTTTAATTCACTGTTGACTTCTGAGATCAAATCAGACTTGATAGTAGAATTTATCATAAGAGCTATTAAATCATTTTAAAAATTCCCCCAAAATTTTGATCAATTTTGAACAGTCTTTTGACCAATTTTCACATATCCTATTAGGTAATTCTGTTCAAAGGTCTGGGGTTCATCATTCAGGTCCTTTATCTATAAGTCTGAACATCTTGACCCTTACTGAAAACAAATGGGAGATGTGTAATGCTTTATATATATAAATATTTTCTTTGCAGTGACGATGCACAATTCTCCTTGGATTACTGCTAATCACTGGAGTTTCTGGCAGCTGGATACTATGTGATCAGTCTCTTCAAACAAAAAGTAGTAGTGGAAATCCAACAGCCCTTTTTTCATACATTTTCGGTGATATATCAAGGATGTGTCACGATTGACAGACAGGCCTGTGGTGTCCGGTTGTAGAAGGTCGCAGCATTTTGTTGCTCAAACTGCTCCCTGACATTCTCTTCTCTGCTTGGGGTTAATCCCTTCCCCTTTAGGACCCCCCTGTGATTTCCTTATCTTTCAGCTATTAATCATCAGTACTTGAATTATTGTCCTTAAATACTCTCATTTCCTCTTGATCTTGCTGGTGAAAGAGTTAAAAATCTATACAGTCCTTTGATGCAAGCAGTCAACTTGTATAAATCTAAAGAAATGTTGTTGTTGCTGTACCTCTCCCTGAGTCATCCTGGAGATAAGTTGTTCATGTGATTTCCCCTGTTTGTGCTCCATGTGTCTTCTTTAGAGCTTAGTGGGGTTGACTAAGCGCTCATCCCATCCATTCCCTACCTAGGGCCCAGTTCTAGGGTCACTCAAGGTCAGGTATCCTGCCTAGTGCATAGGTGTGATACTTATCTAGGATGGTGATGGAAACCAGGAGCCTGTGGAAGGTTTAGTCAGGGGTCACCATCTCCCCCTACCCTAGACACTGGGTTTCCCTGTTGCAATATATGTGGTACTTCCCTATACCTAGCATGAATTGGACCAAAAAAAAGGACTCTGAAGCTCTTCTTGCAGATCATGTACTGTACATATCCACTAATTTCATCCCAACTGTCATGATCTGTGTCAGGCTTAGATACAGCTGAGCCATTATATGTATCTCTCCCCAGGGGTATAGGCTATGGAAGGGTCTTCCTCCAACCTGCCTAGTTCGGTGAGCAGGACGTTATATCTTTGTGCTGCCATTACTGGAATGCCAGTAATAGTTTCTGCTGTGCAGAACATGAGTCTGGCTCCAGTCAGTGTTCCCTGATCCGTCCGACCTCCCAGCTACCATACTGATCTGTGCCCTTCCCATACTGCCTGTCTGTCTTTTATCCCCTTGACTTCCCGGTCCCATCCCGTGACTCTCCCATCCTGTGCCTCTTCTGTTCCTGCATCTCCCTGTACCGTCTGTTTGCCCAGCCTCTCCTGACTTCCCGATCCTGTACCTATGTGTTACTCTCATCTCTCAGCCTTTGACCTTGCTTTGTTTGTATTTGACTTTGGCTCTGCTTCTCCCTCCTGACTTTGGCGTTACCTCCTGGTTTCCGACCTTCGGATAGCACCTGACCACGATTTGCATCTACCCCTGGTTTCTACTTGACATCCTGGTACGTGACACCAACGTTTGCTGTTACCATTGAACACACAGGACATATCATCATTAAGAGATTACTTGTGAATAACCCTATGAGAAATAGACCCTTGTGGTAAGTATTTGGCTCCAAAGTCGCCTCCAAATAAATGACTACTGTTGAATCACAGCCTTGGGCTCATTGGATGATCATGTTTGACAAGCCCAAGGGTTTACACAATTTACTGATTGTCACAGCCAAATTTGGGACAACTAGGTGTTAAATGGTCAATTTTAGCCTTAGGGAACATCGTCATGTTACATTCTTGGGAAAGATGGCTCTACATCAACCTCCACGAAATGCTATTATCAAAGAACAACGTTGTTCCCTCTAAATGCAATTGTGGCGCTCCTGAGTACATCAGGATGCCACAGGATACTGCATCCTTACTCAGGGTGCAGAGCCTACCCCCCATGGTTCCAGGTTCCTAAGAAATCGGTGTCACTACCATCAGTACCACAAATCCCAATCAACACCTCACATCACGACCTGTCAGACACACCAGTGGGTTGGTCTAGCTGGAAAAGGGCCACCCACCTAGGGGTCAGGCAGACTGGTGGGAGGGAGGAAGCAGAAGAGTAGCGAGAGCTCTCACAGAGTGAGGAGCTGGAGTGTTAGCTCCCGGGGAGCTAGACCAAGGTTGGGTCCTAGACGGTGGTCCGGCACCAGAGGAGTCGGGGACCGGTAGCATTGGCATTGGAAAAGGGTGCGATGGACATAGTCTAGGAAGACTGTCGGCAACAGCAAGCCCAAAAGAACTGACCAGTAGTGAACACGATGGGTACAGGAACCTAGGTCAGGAGCCGATTCAACATCCTGGCAATTAACCTGCAGAGGAAGGAGACCTTCAGGGACCTTCCCACAGAGCTCAGAGACTGAGGGCATCAGCACAATGCAGGGGACAGGGTTTTTCAACCATAAAGCAGCCCATTGAAGCCCCAAGTGCCAACCCTCAAGAGCACAGCTACACTTCACATAGTGAGCGGGACCCTAACAGCTTCAAGCCACAGGGCCACAAATAGAAGACTAAATTGTGCACGGAGGTAGGTTCCGGACTACCAAGTGACACCGATGGGAGCGGATACCTGGACGGGCTCCCCGCAGTGACAGTGATGCACAGAGAATTTGTTTTACTTGCAGTATGTGTGTCTCCCTTTGTAATCCTCATCCAGCACCACGACTACCCACAGTGAGTACCCTGAGCCCTGCACCCTGCGCTCCCAAACAACCACCAAAACCCCTGAGCCCGGGGCCATCCCTACCTGTGGAGGGACTAACATCAGTCTGCTTAACTCCATCTGCCCCGGTACTCCTTACAGCAGCGCCGGTACTCCCATTTCCGCAACCCACAGGTGGCATCAAGAACGTCTCTCCTGTAAATACCCCCTTTTCACGGATCAACGTATCCGCCAACCCGGGTCCGGGCCCCTCGAGCCACCACGATCCCGGATCCAAGCATCCCGACCAACACCGGGGCGGTACACAATTACATAGTTAAGCCAAATATAAGCATTCCCTCTTACTTACCTGTCTAAGATTGTTGAGTACATCGATATCTCTTCTGGCATGGGTTAGTAAAGTGAGGACCCGTTGGGCTATTGGTAAATTTCCTTGAGCAACAGCAATGTGCAATGCTCTGAGAATAAAACATAAAACAACAATATGAATAAACATGGATCCGGCAAAAATAACAATGCTAGACCAAATGGGAATGTCTGGAAAAAAACAACGTGCCGCAACACTTTGCCGAGAGGAGCAAAGCAGGTGAGAACTTCTGAGAAGTCGGATATAGAAAAGAGAAGGAAATGTTTCTTAGAGAGGAAGAGAACATTTTAGGACGACATTATGAAAGTCTTATGAATTAACAATTACCAGTTTGTAGCCAATTGGCAATATAGTGGGATGGAGCAAAGCCCAGTTGGATACAGAAGCCAAGTGGCAGTAATATGGTTGTTAGGTTGGCATCAACAGGCAGTCATTTTTTTTCGCCTTAGTATACAGTAGTATCTTCATCTGGCACGTAGTCATGGCCAAAGAGCCAATGTTTAGGGAAAAACTGTTTCGAGCTAGTGATGCAACCAAACCGAGCTTGATGACATGACCTAATAGAAGAGGGTTGACCGGTTGACCTTCAAGCATTGGTCCACTTTTATTCTCTATATGGAATCGAGATGAAATCTCCAGGTCTCCTCAGATATTTGGGGGTTGGATAATGTCCAATTAGCCAACCATTCTTTCTGGTCTTTCGCTATGGTCAGACACCGACACGGAGCATGATCCTAAAGCTGAAGATTCCAATACTAATAGAGTTGAGCAAAAACATTTGTATGAACCTGGCCTAGTGGCCTCATCAGTAATTCGAGGACGAAAGGACTACAAAATTCCTACTGTCTCTTGGTTGTCCAGGTTCCCTTTCCCTACTGAAATCTTCCTCTATACTAGTCCATCCTGGGTTTCTCTGATAACTCTTTGAGCATGTCGAAGATCAACACTGAAGGTCTTTTAAAGCCGGCTCAGGCACCCATATGTGCTTGCGTATTAAGGAAGCATTGCTGCTAGTTACGTTATTTTTAGAAATCTTATCATTCCCATCTCTCAGCTCCAAACAGGTATCTAAATATTCATCCTGCAAACTCTTGCAACCATTTCCTAGCTCAGTCCGGTGACTCCTGGTCGTATTGCACTCTCAACTCTGCTGTTATAATCTTCCTTATAGCTAACTCATCACTGCTAATACTGGTGTTGTTCACACCTCTGACTCTGCAAGTAAGGTTCTTGATACATTTTAATCTTTGCTATACCTATGCTGCATCGCTGGACGAAAATTACCAGATTGGTCACTACACCTATACATCTATTATTCTTGAGTAATCTCTGGAAGCAAGTTACCAGGCTGTCTACACATCTACTGAGTGAACAAAACTGCATCTCTTCAAGCAAGTTATAAAATATCCTACACATCTATGGTGCCTGAAAAAAAACTGCATCTCTGCTAGCAAGTTACCAGATTGCTTATATATCTATAGCGCCAAAACAAAATCACATCTCTGTAAGCAAGTTACCAGATTGTCAATACATCTATTATGTCTGAGCAAAATTGCATCTCTGTAAGCAAGTTACCAGATTGCCTATACATCTATTAAGGCCCAGTCACACACAACGACTTACCAGCGATCCCGAAAACAATGCGACCTGATAGGGATCGCTGGTAAGTCGCTGGGAGGTCGCAGGTGAGATGTCACACAGTCAGACATTACCAACGATGCAGGAACGATACAGGTCGCAGTAGCGACTTGTATAACGATCTCAGCAGTCACTGTGACCCTGTCACACAGTGTCAAACACAGCGATGTGTCCTGCTCAGCAGGACATCACCTTTGAAGAAAATGGCCTTGACCATTCGGCAACGACTAGAGATCTCACAGCAGGGGCCTGATCGCTGGTAGATGTCACACATAACGATATCGCTAATGGGATCGCTACTGCGTCACAGAAACCGTGACTCATCTGCGATCTCGCTAGCAATCTCGTTATGTGTGACGGTACCTTAACTCATGAGTAAAATTGCATCTCTTGAAGCACGTTACCAGACTGCCTATACATCTATTACAACTAAGCAAAATTGCAACTCTACAAGCAAATTACCAGATTGCCTAAACATCTATCAAATAAGGAATAACGTTTGGAACTCCATTCTATGTCTGAACTGGGTGCAAAAACCTAAAAAAACATCACTATGGGGAGATAAGGTATGCACACCAGTGACTATGGAAGGGGAATACATGTAATAGCAGAAACTGCTGTGTGAATACTGACATGAAAAATTCAATAGCTATATGTAAGAATGAAATGTGAAAAATGGAACCTGCATTACTGCCATGAATATATGAATAAAGGTTTTTGCACCCAGTTCAGACTTAGAATGGAGTTCCAAACGTTATTCCTTATTTGTTAGTTGTTTTTCGTTTGGGAACCCTCCCCATACACACCTATTGCCAATCCATATCATACGCATATATAGCCTGGGTCTCAGCGTCCCATACACGGTAAGTTTTTTAACTGCATGAGAGGACACACACAAGCTAGGGACCCCAACGTAGAGAAATACTTTGGCGTAGTGTTGGGGCTCTATTGCATTGATCAATTCAGTAGCTAAATTTCTCTTGATTCATATATTCATGGCAGTAATGCAGGTTCCATTTTTCCCATTTCATTCTTACATATAGCTATTGGATTTTTCATATCAGTATTCACACAGCAGTTTCTGCTATTTCATGTATTCCCCTTGCATAGTCCCTGGTGTGCATACCTTATCTCCATATAGTGATTTTTTTTAGGTTTTTGCACCCAGTTCAGACATAGAATGGAGTTCCAAACGTTATTCCTTATTTGATAGATGTTTAGGCAATCTGGTAATTTGCTTGTAGAGTTGCAATTTTGCTTAGTTGTAATATATATATATATATATATATATATATTATATATATATATTATTATATATATATATATATATATATATATATATATATATATATATATATATATATATATATATATATATATATATATATATATATATATATATATATATATATATATATATATATATATATATATATGTATTGCCTAAACATCTATAACTCCTGAGTGAAATCCCATTTGCGGAAGCAAGTTACCAGATTGCCTATACATCTATAGCTTGTACGCATACTTGCATCTCTGAAAGCAAGTTACCAGATTGCCTATTGCATCTCTGAAAGCAAGTTACCAGATTGCCTATACATCTATCACTCTTGTGCGTAACCAAATCTCTGTATGTTTATGTGTAGCCACATGTGTGGTTCTTCTTTATCTGGTGCTTCAGGCTCTACTTGTCTATCTGCCATCCTGCTTACCCTGCTGTCCAGGTTCTGATCCAAGTGCCACCTAGCAAGACCCACTCCACTGCATCATTGCCTTCAGTCTGTGCTGCTCACACAAGGCAAGCCCTAAACACCTACTACCTGCAGCATCCCAGATTTACCAAAATAGCTTCTGGACCAGGGTCCTGAAAACCTTATTGATATTACATTTTGCAGATCTCAGGTACGTGATGTTTCAAGGGAGATCACTACAAACGTTCGGTTGGAATTCCCCTTTATATTTATGTAAATGCTTCTATTAAAACAATTCATAACTTTCCAAGTAAGAATCTACTTTACACGCAAAGTCTATGAATATCTCTGCAGCCTCCACTTGTGCAAGTTTATAGTCATGTCACTGGGGAGGGGGCACGCAGAGGGTGGCGGTAATAAAAGGGGGAAGGCGGCAAAGTTAGATATGTGTCAGTGTTAGGAAGGGAAGGGATTTCACAGAAAAGGTTCTTACTATAAAATGAAACTTAAGACTTGAGGGGGAGAAGTGACGTAATCTGAAGATACAATCACAGATAAAGGGAGGTGCAAGGAGTCAGGGAAGTATAAGGGGGTTTTATTGCAAATTTTAAGTGCAAATTAGTTTAAGAAACCATGGTGAGATATAGCTAGAGGTAGGATGTTAAAAAAATATACAGCCATTTTATGGGTCTACTGGCTGCTTCAACAGTAACAAGGACAAAACAGAATTCATCATCTTTCCTCCTCCTCACTCAACTCCCCCACCTGACACATCCATCAATGTCAATGGCTGCTCACTTTCCCCAATCCCACGTGCTCACTGCCTGGTAGTAACGCTAGACTCTGCTCCCTATCTCAAGCCACACATCCAAGCCCTCTTCACCTCCTTCCACCTCCAACTCAAAAATATTTCCCGGATCCGTACATTCCTTTCCCAAGAAGCTGCAAAAACCCTAGTGCATGCCCTTATTATCTCCCACCTGGATTATTGCAACCTCCTGCTCTGTGGCCTCCCTTCTAACAGTCTCGCACCCCTACAGTCTATTCTAAACTATGCTGCCTGGATAATCTACCTGTCCCCCCGCTACTCCCCGACCTCTCCTCTCTGCCAATCCCTTCACTGGCTTCCCATTGCCCAACGACTCCAGTTCAAAACCCTAACCATGACCTACAAAGCCATCCACAACCTGTCTCCTCCCTACATCTGTGACCTAGTCTCCCGGTACTTACCTACACGTAACCTTCAATCCTCACAAGATCTCCTTCTCTACTCCTCTCTCATCTCCTCCTCCCACCATCGCATCCAAGATTTCTCCCGTGCCTCCCCCATACTCTGGAATGCTCTGCCACAACACATCAGACTCTCGCCTACCTTCACAAGCTTCAAAAGGAACCTGAAGACCCACCTCTTCCGGCAAGCCTACAACCTCCCGTAACCCTTAGTCTGGTACAGCACCACACAACCAGCTCTACCCTCACCTACTGTATCCTCACCCATTCCTTGTAGACTGTGAGCCCTCACGGGCAGGGACCTCTCTCCTCCTGTACCAGTCTGTGCCTTGTATTGTTTATGATTATTGTACTTGTCCCTATTAAGTATACCCCTTTCACATGTAACGTGCCATGGAATAGATAGCGCTATAAATAATAATAATAATAATAATATTTGTTAGACCATACTCGCAGATTCTCCAATAGAGCACCGGAAAACGGGGAAGACTTCCCAAACAATTGGTGTAGCCAGCAAGTCTTCCAGATGTCCCATACCTCTCCCGATTACTATGTTCCCCAGACACCATCCTAATGTCAATCTGTTGAGGTCTGGGGTCTGCATTGTAAACGGTCTTCCATCCTTTTAAAAAACACACTGGGCTTTACTCACCCTCCTCAGGTCTAACACTGAGTCTCCACCGCGGAGACTCAGCACTGGACCCAGGGAAGGTGATCAAAGCGGTGTTTCCATTTTAAAAACCTACAGCTAAGAAAAACCTTTAAAAGGTAGTTTGGGGTCTATAACTTTTAAGGATCTGGCCCTGGGCTAAGATTATTTAGGGGGTTTGGTTTGGGGTCCATAGATTTTAGGGAGTCTTTTTAGGGGATCTGATATAGTTTTTGCATTTTACATGGTACGACTCACACTGTACAAAAGGTTAGTAAGATGTAGTATAGCATAATCCCCACTAGGTGGCAGCAGAGTAGTGAAGAAGAGACAAGGAAGCACTGTAATGGAAAGGCAGCTGAAGTACAGCAGAGTAACTTCAGCAGACAGTTAACAGGCAAACCACCAGGTCGCAATAGAGTAGTCAAACGGTCAGGGTCTAGCCAAGAAACTCGAGTCACTGCAAAGGGAGGATCAATATCAAAGTCAGAAAACAGAACCGAGTCGGAAGTCGGGAGATGAGGTATGCAGAGGGAAACATAAACAACAGACAGGAGAGCGAAGTCAGGGACCGGGAGAAAAATGGGGGAGGGTCAGAGTCAGGATATAGTAGCAGGGAGGCAGAACAGATCAGTAATACTCACCAGAACCGGACCACAGCAGGAGGAATTGAATGTCAGGAAGCAGTTTGTATAGTCAAACGCAGCGACCTTCTATAGCTGGACACCACAGGACTGTCTGTCAACCATGACACACCTGTGATATCTTGAGTCTGTATTTCTTTAAAAAGTCTATTTTAGGGGGTATGGTCTAGCTTCTCATTTAGACTTAGGTGTCTGGAGGAATATCTTTCTCTGGCAATTGCACCATATTTATGAAGGATCGTCTTGGTCTATGGGGTCTGGTTTGGGGTTCCCAAAGTCTTTTTAGAGGATCTGATATGGTATCTATATTTTAGGTGGTATGGAATCTATATTTTAAAGGTCTGTATTTATGTAGAAGGCATATTTTAGGGAATATGATCTACCTTCTCCATTGGTCTAAG
This sequence comes from Anomaloglossus baeobatrachus, assembly GCF_048569485.1. Classification (NCBI taxonomy): domain Eukaryota; kingdom Metazoa; phylum Chordata; class Amphibia; order Anura; family Aromobatidae; genus Anomaloglossus; species Anomaloglossus baeobatrachus. Next base: position 37,923,564 of record NC_134363.1, on the reverse strand, counting down.
GTGTCTGGGTGGATATTTATTAAGGATCTGTACTTATTTATGGAGTCGTTTTTGACCAGTTGACATCTATCTCTCTGACAGTTAACCCATATGCCATTGCGATCGGCTTGGTTGAGTGTTAATGTGTTTTTAGGGTGGAGAAAAAAAGTATTCGGGCATATAAATTTAAACTACCCAGTTCTTTGGCCGATCTCACCAAAAAAAAAAATCGGTGAATTCGGTCAATGTGTTTGAAGGCACCTGCTTCTAAAGCTCAATGCCAGTAAGCTGCATCTCTGAGTACAAGGTAGGAACATCTGGCAGGTTTTCTAGAAGTGGTGTACTTAATAATACGGCTTTCGAGAGGATAAGGGATCACTATATTTAGAGTTATCTTATCACTGCAATACAAATCACATTTGCAATGAGGATCATGTGAACTGTTTGAGGAAGAGGAATACTGAAGCCACAAATGGACAACATTAAAACGAGCTGGGGGAGGTGAGACGGGGGAAGTACTGGATGGTTAAGGAAGTCTGTGGTCACAAACGGTGGGGGATGGGGGGGGGGGGGGTTTGTGGTTTTCACAACAGCCAGATTAGGTGGTTTCTATGCTTTTTACAATTTGTGATCTTCCAGTAAAAAAGGTGAATCTCAGGTTATTACGGGTCATCGGTCAAGAAAGTTGACATTAGTAACTGCCTTTGGTATAATTCATATTATCTAATCTCCACAAGGAAAACTTATTGGAGCCATCATTTGCATGTTCCATTACTCGTCCACCAGGAAAAACATCTTATAGATTCAAAAACTTCCTGCTTCTAGATTCCGACAGCCCCGTACACATGGGTCCTTTCTCACCTTTGATTCTGGCTCAATATATTTTGAGATAGGTAGCGTGAAAATAGAGAAAGCGTTGGAAAAAAAATTTCAGGATACTCACTCTTTCGTAGAGAAAGCCTGTGTGTCCTGCGTTCCCCACCTACTCATAGAGAAAGCCTGCGAGTCCTGCTTCCCCACCCACTCATAGAGAAAGCCTGCGAGTCCTGCTTACCCCACCCATGCATAAAGAAGTCCTGCTTCCCCAACCACTCATAGAAAGCCTGTGAGTCCCGCTTCCTCCACCCTCTCAGAGAAAGCCTCTATGTCCCGCTTCTTCCACTCACTCATAGAGAAACCCTGTAAGTCCTGCTTCCCCCACGCAATCATAGAGAAAGCCTGTGAGTCCTGCTTCCTCCACCCACTCAGAAAAGCCTGTGAGTCCTGCTTCCTCCACCCACTCAGAAAAGCCTGTGAGTCCTGCTTCTTCCACTCACTCAGAGAAACCCTGTAAGTCCTGCTTCCCCCACGCAATCATAGAGAAAGCCTGTGAGTCCTGCTTCCTCCACCCACTCAGAGAAAGCATGTGAGTCCTGCTTTCTCACTCAGAGATAGAGAGAATCTGCTAGTTCTGCAAGGGCATTCTGTAATATAGCCTCAACTTTTATGTACCTATGAGTGATGATCTCATAACAGGAAGTTCATGGAAAGAAGGCTGTTGATGCTACCATGGCAACCATTAGAGCCAGCACAACAATATTTATACAACTGAAATACTATTTGATTATTTAAGATATTTAAGCTAAAAGATCATTTCACCACATGTAAGATGTGAGAAGGAGACCATGTATGGTTCAGATTAGAAGCAGTGAAAGATGCAAGTTGGGATTTTAAAAGGCCCTTACGTGTCTCCATCTTCATCTGGTTGGGTAGCAGCAATGAAGTCAGCCTTGAGGTCTGTGTCTGTAGGGACTACGGTTGTATGATATGGTGCCACGAGTCTCAGGAGGGGCGATTCCAAAATGGCAGGGGCAGACATTGGGTACAGAGACAACGTGGGGGAGATACTTGCAGTGTTCCCTGCAAAACAAAAAAAGCACAAAAAAACAGGTCAGCTAAAAAAAAAAAAAAATAATGGATGATTGATCCATGTGCTGCTCCTATTTTTCCAAATTAATTCCAGTTCACACAAGGGTGGAACCCAATTGAGTTACATTAACGCAAATACAAATTTCCCCAACACATTAGAGAAGGAAATATTGACAATTAAGATAATTAGGTTTGAGAATTATCCAAATAAAATAACCTTGGTTCACTCAATCTTCCTTTTGATGGACTTAAAGGGACTTATTAAAAAAAATAATTAAAATAATAAAATAAATCAAACTTCTCTGGTAACTTCCCTGCTGCTACATGATCAAGACTCCGGTAGTTACGTTGATGATCTCACTAACCTTAGAACTGATGGTAGTATGATTAGAACATTAAAACCGAGGACATTAATTGGTTGGAGTGTTCACAAACCGGTACGCGGTCAATCATTGTGGTAGGACAGTCAACAAAGATCATCAAGACCGCCGGACTCTTGGTTCTGGAGCTACGAGACCACACAATATACAAAGATAGAGGTGGATTTGGAACTATGGGGGATGGAACTGACAGTAATAAGATGAGTTATTTCAAAATTTTAAAAAGGGAACCTGTCATACAATTCTACACCCCAAAAATATTTATTGACTGTGATGGTGCATTTACAGCTCCTCAGCTTCCCACTGTATTCCCTGCCTAGCACCATTCTTCTCTGGTTGATTGACAGGTTGTTGGCTCAGAGACATGGTATGGAGTATAGCGTGAGGCTGAGGAGCTGTAAGTGCATTGTCATGCCCAAATGCACTTCTAGTCCCATTTATATAGGACTTTGATTGATCATTGCTTTGGGGGTCAACAAGGGATCACATTGATTATCTTGTACAGATACATGGCAGAGAATATAGCGTGAGGCTGAGGAGCTGTAAGTGCATCGCCACTCCCAAATGCACTTTCAGTCCCACTTATACATGACTTTGATTGATCGTTGCTTTGGGGGTCAACAAGGGATCAAATTGATTGTCTTGAAAAGATGAATGGCAGGGAATATAGCATGTGGCTGAGAAGCTGTAAGTGCATCGCCACTCCCAAATGCACTTCCAGTCCCATTTCTGCATGACTTTGATTGATCCTTGAAGAAGCATCGCTTTGGGGGTCAACAAGGAATCAAATTATCATCTTGTAAAGATACATGGCAGGGAATATAGCAAGAGGCTGAGAAGCTGTAAGTGCATCAGGACGCCCAAATGCACTTCGTCACATTTATACATGACTTTAAAGACAATTGATCATTGCTGAAGCATCACATTAGGGGGTCAACAAGGGGTCAAATTGATTATCTTGTAAAGATATAGATACATGGCAGGGAATATAGCGTGAGGCTGAGGAGCTGTAAGAGCATCGCCCCTCCCAAATGCACTTCTAGTCCCATTTATACATGACTTTGATTGATCATTGCTTTGGGGGTCAACAAGTTGATCAAATTGATTATCTTGTAAAGATGCATGGCAGGGAATATAGCATGAGGCTGAGGAGCTGTAAGTGCATCAACACTCCCCAATGCACTTTCAATCACATTTATACATGAATTTAAAAGACAATTGATCATTTCTAAAGCATTGCTTTGGGGGTCAATGAGGGATCAAATTAATGATCTTGCAAAGGGCTACACAGTCGTTAAAATGGTTTAAGGGCATAAAAGTTTCTGACAGGTTGATTTTAATGCATTCTTAATGCGGTTTCTATTGTTTATTTTTAACTCTTGGACAACAACTTTAGATTGGTCTTAACCTCCTTTCAGGATTTAGTTAGATGTTCAGATTTCTAGGAATACGTTCTAACCTTTATGAACTTTGCTTTGGAATTGATGTAGGTCAGACGCTTAAAAATCACAACTACAGTTTTTTTTCACTGCTTTAGGCCTCTTTTACACGTCCGTGAAAATCACGCACGTTTTTCACGGGCGTGTCAAAGGTGTGTTTTGCCCTTGGTGTGCCATGTGTTTGGCACACGTGTGTTCTCCGTGTGTTATCCGTGATAACACACGGAGAACGGGAACTGTCTACTCACCTGTCCCTGGCGTCGCTGTCCGTGGTGCTGATCTTCGGTCTCCGGCCCTGCCGACTTCCCGTTGCTGCTTCCGGCCGCAGTGAAGTGAATATTCAATGAGCATAATGAGCGGCAGTCGGAAGCAAGTGACAGCAGCGGCAGAGACAGCAGGGCAAGAGACGGTGTGTAAAGGTTTGTTTTTTTTTCTCACAGACACATGTCTTTTCTCCGGTGTGTGTCACACGTTTGCGTTCAGTGTGACACCCGTGATGCCGGAGAGAAAACTGACATGTTGCCGTGAGAAACACACGGACACACGCAAGTACGGAACGGATACACGTTACGTGCAAAAATACTTACGTGTGTCCAAAACCATAAAAATACATAGGTCTACATGTGTACGTGTCTCCGGTACGTGAGAAAACTGCCAAACACGTACCGGAGGCACGTACGTGTGAAAGAGGCCTTAAAGAGAATCTGTCACCAAGTTTATGCTTCACAATCTGTCGGCATCCTAAAATAGAGACAGAGACCCTGATTCAAGTTCTGTGTAACTCATTAGGCTACGTTCATTAGTTTTGATAAAATCCTAATTTTTTATCTGCTGCAGCTCTGCTAGTCTTCTCAGTGATTATCTCAGTCTAGCCCCTATCCTGACATTGCTTGACATATTTTTGCCTATGCTGTGTGTAAGAAGAAAACTGCTAATCAATAATGAAGGGTGGGGATAGCCAGACCTTGTGACTATCGAGGACGTCAAAGCAGGAGCTTATCATTGAGAGGACTAGCAGAGCTGCAGCAGATGAAAGTCTGATTTTTCAAAACTACAGAACGAAGCACAGAAAGCTGGAATCAAGGTGTCCGCTGCGGTTACATGGGTCAATAAAAACCTGGTGACCGATTCTATTCAAGATCGTCCAACATGTAAAGACTTTGCTAGAACAATAATCCTTAAAGGTTAGATATGAGATCTAGTGTCTTACATGGGCAGACAGTCATAAATACAAGGGACACAGTTGACTTACCAGAACTCTCAAATTATCAAGCTCCATCTTCTGTTGGCTGTCACTTGTTTTTGTTTCTGATATTTAGGGGATTTTCTAATATATCCCCTTTGGCCTCATGTAAATCATGTCATAGCATCGAATGTTTACTGGCTTTAATTTAAGGAGCTGGTTTTCCCCTTTGTTCCTTCATATTATTCTGTTACACAAATAGCCGAGTCCTTACAGGGATGGACTAAGTCGTCTCATCATGTTCTTTACATTTCTGAATAATTATGTTCTAGTCCTACTCCATTTGATCTGTTAAGGGTCCACCATTTATGGTGGTTTGGATGAGTTTAGGAGGCCTTTTGTGGCAATATATTCTCTTAAAAAGGTTGTTCTAATCTTTGTTCTTCAGGAGCGCACTGCTCCCCTGCCTCGTGGCTTACTCCGGGGAACAGTGTGCTCCTGATGATGGACCAGAAGAATGGTTACACCATTGGCCTGAACCTTTTGCTCCCTCACGGTGCAGTATCAGATGAGCACAGTGACACTGAAGAAGCTGGATCCTTGGAAGGTTGCTCCTTGATTAGAAAACTATCCACCACTCATAGGCTGGCCAATATCTTACGTAAGGAGCATTTCAAAACACAATTAAAGATCCCTAAATTCTTGGGAATGCAGCAGATTTTTAATAAAAGGTGAATGGTAAAGTTCATTATTTGTAGAAGTACTTTGCAATTTTAAGAATTTATGATGATGAGAACACTCCTTTAATGGATAGTTATCACCCATAGATCTCCACCAATCAAACATCGATGGCTGTTTGTCTGATGACTATGGAACCGGGGCTCCTAGGCTGTCCCTCAAGCTAGGGGGGCCTAATCTATCCCTAACCTCAGGGATACTCTTGATGGTGGAGAGCTCTGAGTCTCCTTCCTCTATGTTTGTCTGAAAGGCAGCATCTGAGGAAGTAGGCAACAACCTCAAACACATTGAAATTTATTCTAAACAGATTTACTTTTTAAACCTGAGTCTCCCTGCTTTCAGCGCCCAAATATACCGCATTTTTCTATATATTGATCTAATGAGTCTCCTTCATGGGCCTGCTCCTGCCCAGTCCTGATCTGATTCCCCCTCCTCCCAGAAAGGGATAAGGGATGGGACAGGGGTATGATGAAACCCACAGATAAAGACAGACGGGGGAAAACCAAAACTCTGTCATACAGCATGCACACATAAAGGTAAAGACCATAAGAGATTCAGGGGGAAAAACAAGAGCACGAAGGAAGCTACAAAAGAAAAAAAAAAATAAAAAAACAACACACAGCAGGGGTAAACTACACAACCAGACCAAGCAACAGTCACAACTTAAACACAAATTTCACCAGAGAGTCTGGGACACCACGCCTTATAGTCCAACATAGAATAAGCTATAGCTGGCATGGGTGGAAAGTTTCAACCAGCATAAATAGGAGTGGAGCAAACCTCCCCACAACATGTGACCAAAGGAGCAAGCAGACGAGCACAGGTTAACTCTTGCTAGCCTGCTTATGAATCAGCACACAGCAGGTTGACAGTCTTCCTGTGTTGACCCCAGACACTAGAGAAACCATTGGGTGGAGTGTCAGAATCTGCAATCTGAACAGTGCAAAACGTCGCCATGACAGTCAGTGACGTTTGTACAGAACTCCATGTGACACTGATTTGAAGGATAAACCATTAATTTTGACTTTTACAAAAACTATTGATCAATCAGTGTAACAAGACAGATTTTTTGATTGGTCGGAATCCAGTTATTGAGACCCCACTGATTGATAAAGCAAAAAGGCAGAAGTAACAAGTTAAGCTCTACTTTCCTCCAAGCTTCAAAATGGCCTACTAAATATATTGTCTTCAATTTTGGTTTTTGTTCCTTGGTTTTGGTAATCAGTTAGGTCTCAGCTGATGAATCAGTTACAGTTATACTTTACTTTGAAGGAAACTCCTTTAGACTTATTATATACCATGCATCAGCCACTGAGGACTCTCAATTTTAAGGCTTTCATACACACTTAAGAATAAGGTTGATGGATAAAACCAATTTTGGTGGAATTCGTTGAGTACAGACCTCTCAAATGTTCTAACTGCTGAATCTGGAGGGAAACAGTGATCAAACATGTTGGATATCAACATGCCCAATTTTTGGTGGACTTCGTTGATTACAGACCTCTCGAATGCCCTTAATGTTAGATCTTGAGTTAAACAAGGATCAAACATGTTGGATATTAACATGCCCAATCCTTTCATTTTCTTTGGAGACTTGCCATCCAGTTTGGTGGAATTTGTTGAGTACAGGCCTCTCAAATGCTCTAAATGCTGAATCTGGAGGGAAACAATGATCAAACATTTTGGATATCAACATGCCTAATTTTTGGTGGAATTTGTTGATTACAGACTTCTCGAATGTCCTTAATGTTAGATCTGGAGTTAAACAAGGATCAAACATGTTGGATATCAACATGTCCAATCCTTTTATTGTCTTGGAAGACATGCCGTCTATTTAGGAGGAATTCGTTGAGTACAGACCTCTCAAATGCTCTAAATGCTGAATCTGGAGGGAAACAATGATCAAACATGTTGGATATCAACATACCCAATTTTTGGTGGAATTTGTTGAGTACAGACCTCTCGAATGCCCTTAATGTTAGATCTGGAGTTAAACAAGGATCAAACATGTTGGAAATCAACATGCCCAATCCTTTTTTAATTCCTTTGGAGACTTGCCGTCCATTTTGGTGGAATTCGTTGAATACAGACCTCTCGAATGTCCTTAATGTTAGATCTGGAGGGAAACAATGATCAAACATGTTGGATATCAACATAACAAATTCCACCAAAAATTGGGTGAGTACAGACCTCTCGAATGCTCTAACTGCTGAATCTGGAGGGAAACAAGGATCAAACATGTTGGATATCAACATGCCCAATGCTTTTATTTTCTTTGGAGACAAGCCTGCCATCAGTATGTTTATTCAATTGGGCAAATGTGTTTATGGGGAGGTCTACGACAAGACTTTGGCCAACGATGCCCAACATATAACATCCTTGCAGTGACATCATTTTTGGCTCCTTGACCCAAAGCAAAATCTCTTACAGGGGTACAAACCTAACATGTACCATTTAAAGCACTCGAATTCGCCAATGTATTGAGGCCATTTGTGGTCTCTCCCAAGCACCAGCTTTTTGGCTTCTACGGCTGCACCATCCTCGTAGTTCCACCCATGCTTCCTTATAATACGAGCCAAGACAATTTACAATACAAAAGCAGAAATATGACTATATTAAACACAACACACTCTTTCAATGTGCATCCCCACTGCTTTATGGGAAGCTCGTAAGAATAACGCCAGCTCTGGAAACCACCTGAATTTTTTAGGCGTCCAATATTTTCCCGGACTTTAATGAATGTCAATTAGGAGTTCACACCAAGACTTGTCGTTGCACGCAATCTGACCAACGCGATTTACATAGTTGGGCTATTTACAAAGGTCGAGGATTCTTCAATAATGAATGGACAGAGCAATTGGACCGATCGTCTTATCTTTTGCACACGTTAAGAAATTTCTGCACCATTTCTGCATCTCTTGGCAGGAAAAAAAACGAGCATTTTTAAAGCTTTTTCGATGCAGTTTTTCATGCGTTTTTGGTGCAGATTTTTCCCACTCGCATTAGTAGCAATATGCGAGAAACTTTAGGATTCTAATTCACTGGCATCAGGAAATTGTGACAAATCTGCGCAGAAAAAAAAAATAGCGACAAATTTGAGACAAATTTGCAATGTTCATACATTGCTTTTTTGCAGCAGTTTTTTTTTTCTGCAGGCAAAACCTGCTCTCCAGGCAAAAGGGGAATGTTGCATTTTTTTCTGCACATAAAACTGCATCTCTTTGCAGGAAAAACAAGCATTTTTTTGCCACATTTTTGCATGTTTTTTTTTTTAATGCATTGCAACAGGGAAAATGCAGAAACAATTGACATGTCAATCGTTTGGTGCAGTTTTTTTCTGCACTGAAATCTGGAAGGAAAAAAATCTGCAACGTGGGTACAGCACTTCAGGATTTGTTGGGTTGCGTTTTTCCTTGCAATATTAATTAAAATCTGCATGAAAAATCATGAAAAAAAAAAAAACGCAGCATGGGCACACAGGCTACAGAAACTTCTTACAAAAAACAGGTTTTAGGCTATGTGCTCATGCTGTAGATTTGGTGCAGAAATTTGCTGTATCAAAGCTACACCTTCAGGCAGAAAAACGGACCAAAAAAAAAAAGATTTTTGGTGATTTTTTTTTGCCATGTGTTTTTTGTGAAGTCAATGGCAGGAAGTGCTAAACCCCCCCCAAAAAAAACAGGAAAAAATGCACCAAACAATTGACATGCTGCATATTATTTTCTGCACCAAATCTGCACCTTCTGGCAGAAAAACACACCAAAAACATGCATTTTTGGAGCTTTTTTTGTGCCATGCGTTTTTTTTTACTGGAAGGGCTAAAAAATGCAAGAAAAAAAATGCGCCAAACAATTGACATGCTATAGATTATTTTCTGCACCAAATCTACAAGGAAAAAAATAAGCACTTCAGAATTCTCATTGACTTTGCAATCAGAAAGACATGCATTTAGAGGCCAAAATCTGCACTAAAATCTGCATCAAAAAGCACCACTTTTTGCTGCTTTTTTGCAGCGTTTTTGGTGCCAATTATATGTGTCATATATTTCATAGACTTTGCTGGCGTAAGGACAGGCATGCTGATTTGGGCCACAATCTGCACCAAATCTGCAAGGAAAAAACAAGCAATACTTCAGAATTCTCGTAGACTTTGCTGGCATAAAGATAGAAATGTAGATTCGTGCCACAATCTGCACGAAATCTGCATAAAAAAAACACCTATTTTGCTGCTTTTTGTTTGTGTTTTTGCTGAGTTTTTTGGTGCAGATTATATGTGTTATATATCTGTGGCGCCCCTGACCTGGTCAGGCACCACTGAGTACTGCACCCATGCTGGGGACAGTACAATACAGGTAATCCAGAAGGCTGACCGAGGTGTGACTACACAGGCGCATAGTGATCAGGTCTCACACATGTACCTATGAGAGGACCCCTGGGGATCCCAGGAGGGGGAAAAGCCTTCACCTCCACTGGAATAGTGGAGGGGGCCAAAAGCCTCCATCTCCTCTCAAGGGGTGTGGTAAGAGAATCTGGTTGCTAGGTGGCGTAGGCAGGCACAAAAGGGAAAAGAGAAGGAGGAGTAAACAGTCTAGAGTCTGCAGCAGAGTGTGGAGGAGTGAGGAGCAGGAAAGTGGAGCTCAGACAGGAGCAGCAGTGAAGGTCCCAGATGTGAGCCGGTTCAGAGCAGAGTCCAGGGAGCTCCGAGGAGAGCTGACCCCTTCCCCTGGGCTGCTGTAGTCTGACAGCGTCCGCGCAGTGGCTACCGACGGGGGAGAACGGTCACCTAGGAGGGCTACCCGAAACCCATCTCCAGCTAGAGAGAGAGCACAGAGTGGGAAGTAAGGAGACTGCTAGGGAGAACCAGGCCCAAACGGGCGGCAGATCCCGGAGCGGGGATAGATCCACCTTTCCTTGCTAAACCTGCCGGTGTGGGGCCCTCAAAGCCCACACCACAACACCACAAAAGCCGCAGCCACGTAGCCACAGTTAGGGCCCATAGCTCACAGGAGGCAAGCAGCTGGAGTGAGCTGGTCCAGGCCACAAGCAAACGGCAAACGAAGGGGAGTGAGGCTTCAGCAACTTCCCTGGGTGACCCCCATAGGGACTAAAAGTCGGGGTCACCCCAAACCACCAAGGGCTAAGGAAGGCGAGTTGGTAGTCACCATCAGAAGTCAGCCTGAAGGATACCTGGTTCCCGCCTGGTTCATCCCAGCTACGCCCGGGTTACTCACCCTGCCACCTGAAGTGAGTAAAAACCCTGAAAGACATTCTGCCTGTGTGGAGTTATTCTGCGCCTTGTGGTACTACGCACCTACACAGGGCCCTGGGGCTTGCCTCACTCTCAGGAGGCTATTCCAACTAACTGCACTTACCATCAGCCCCAGGCGTCCCTCAACCTGCAGTGGCGGTCCCCACTGACCGCAATACTGAGAGTGGCGTCACGACAAGAAGAAGATCTCCTACCTGTGACAAGATCCAGCCGAGCGGAGTCCCTGAAGGTAATGCACCGACACAACACCTGTGGGGCTCCACATCTGACGTCACGAACAGGATAAGGACTAGACCTGTTCAGACAGGTGACCATGTGCCTGGGCGGTCCGCTTGGAAAATTGGAAGCGCCGCCATATTGCCACCATGAAAAGCGCGCTGAAAAACAACAGCAGCCCGCGCTGGGAGAAGTTACCGCCCACGAAGAGGTGTGGCTACCCAGAGATCCCCTGCAGAGTTCTGACCTCGCTTGTGAAGAGAGCGGAAGCGTCCAGAGACGTCGGGACAGAAAGGGAGCCAGAAGCCTGCTGCTGGGAGAGGAGCTGCTGAAAAAGGCAGAGCGGAAACTGAACAGCTTGTTACTAGAGGCAACGACGAGTCCACTGCTGGGAAATCGTACAGAAGAGGGCGCAGAAGAAATGGCGTCTGACCGCAGAAACCCAGAACCGGGCTCCGCTGCCTGGTGGTATCGGGAGCTGGCCCAGTTCTGCGACCGACTGGAGACCCGGGTCGTGGAGCAGATCAGAGAAGAACGCATGGAACTTCTGGAGATGGCTGCCGCGGTTCAGGCCTATGAGAGGGGAACCGCACGACGAGTGCCAGACCGGACGGCGACGACTCAGACCCCGATGCTGCCACTGATGGGTGAGTCCAGTATTACCCCTGCCGGCCCGGATGCCCCGACCCCTGCTGCCACGCCCGCGGTCCCTGAAGAGGCGCCCGGCGCGGCGACGCTGAGCCAGGCCGCAGCCACGCCAGGTGCGGCCCGCCAAGCCCAGGCCGCCGCAGCGATGCCCTGCTCGGCCCGCCAAGCCCCGGCCGCCGCAGCGATGCCCTGCTCGGCCCGCCAAGCCCCGGCCGCCGCAGCGATGCCCTGCTCGGCCCGCCAAGCCCCGGCCGCCGCAGCGATGCCCTGCTCGGCCCACCAAGACCCGGTCCCTGCAGCGACGCCCAGCCCAGCCTGCACAGATCCCATCGCAGCTGCGACGCCGATCCAGGCCGCCGCCATACAGGGCGCGGCCCGCCAAGACCAGGCCGCCGCCATACAGGGCGCGGCCCGCCAAGACCAGGCCGCCGCCATGCCGAGCGCGGCCCGCCAAGACCAGGCCGCCGCCATACAGGGCGCGGCCCGCCAAGAGATTGCATCACCACTTACCCCGGCCTGCAAGGCCAGAGCAGACACCGCTCCCCAGTCCAAAGAGGTCCCTGCTGGAAAGCCCACGCTGGGGGAGGACCCCGCATACTGGCAGCTGAAGGCTGACATGGAGGTCAAGTTTCCACAATGATTGGTGGACCAGTACATGCTCCCTCCGCACACCCCCAAGAGGATTCCGGCAACCCCTGCAGCAACCACGCCAAAGAGTCCCCCGCCTGGGCCTGTTGAAGGAAGTTCATCCCCAGCACCGCCACCAAAGGAGTGCCAAGAAGAACTAAGGGGGAGAGGAGGCCAGGAAGCTGAGGAGCTGACTCAGGAGCCACCAGCAGTGGATCCATGCCCAGAGCCAGAGATGCTGCCGTATTCCCGCTGGGACGAGGAAGACCTGACACCTTCTGCTGAGGAAGATCTGCCCCAAAGCCTCACCTGGGAGCTTGTAAGCTGCACTTCGCAGAATCCAGCCCGCAAGACACAGCGCCGCAGTAGAACCCAGTCTTTCCCTGCACCGCCATCCCCAGAGCAGAGAGAAGTCACGGCCAGAGACCTACAAGAAAAACGGTTCCTGAGAAGAGCCAAAGCCCAGGTCAGAGGACCCCTTTGTAGAGGAGTAGTGGAGGACTTCAGCCTAAAGTCAGGATACGGGTTCATTGTTGCACCTGGTATCAAAGAAGGTATCTTCGTCAATAGAAGAGATGTGAGAGCTCATCTGCCCAGAGGACACCCTGGCAGAAACTTAAAAATGGGAGACTCCGTACAGTTTACCCTGCATCAAGGCGAAAGAGGCTGGTACGCGCTAGATGTAGTACCATGTCCCAAAGAAGAAAGGAAAGACAGTAATAAAGAAAGAAAAGACCAAAGACCTAATGATGAGACCACTACAGATGAGGAAAAAGGTCAAGAAACCAACAGGTGCCGCAGCCCTACAGGCCCAAGCCCTGGTGAAGAGGAGTCTGCATAAGTTCAAGTAAAGTACAGCAAGTTTTGCCCAGTTGGAAAGTTTGTTTTGCAACGTTTTAAAAGTTCAAGTATGTGCCCACATAAACTTGTGTGAGAAAACCATAAACCTTAAGGCTATGAACTGGCTATAGCCACAAACTCTCGCAGTGTAAATAGTTACACCAGAGGGCACCACCACCACCAGAGTCAGCCTGTTTAGGGGCTTGGCTCGTCTGCAACCAGGGGGCACGTCCGTATATAGGGCCTTGGCTCACCTGCAACCAGAGAGCATGCCTGTTTATGGGGCCTGGCTCTCCACCACAAAGAGGGTACCTGGTCAGCACCAACTGTGGAGGCCGCCTCTACATCCTGCCAGAAGAGGCTGAAGGCGCGGATCCACCAAGCCAGGTATACCCTGAAGACCACCAGCCCATGAAAGCCGCCTCTACATCCTGCCAGAAGTGGCTGAAGGCGCGGCCAACGTGAAAGGGTTTTGGGTGGGTTAACGGACTTGTGGGTGGAGGGTGGTGATGTATGGTACCTGGTGCTTTTAAAAATGTTTTACATGTTTTAATGTTTTATGCATTTTAAAATGTTGTCTTGCAGCCCGAGGACGTGCTGGTGATAACTAAGGGGGAATGTGGCGCCCCTGACCTGGTCAGGCACCACTGAGTACTGCACCCATGCTGGGGACAGTACAATACAGGTAATCCAGAAGGCTGACCGAGGTGTGACTACACAGGCGCATAGTGATCAGGTCTCACACATGTACCTATGAGAGGACCCCTGGGGATCCCAGGAGGGGGAAAAGCCTTCACCTCCACTGGAATAGTGGAGGGGGCCAAAAGCCTCCATCTCCTCTCAAGGGGTGTGGTAAGAGAATCTGGTTGCTAGGTGGCGTAGGCAGGCACAAAAGGGAAAAGAGAAGGAGGAGTAAACAGTCTAGAGTCTGCAGCAGAGTGTGGAGGAGTGAGGAGCAGGAAAGTGGAGCTCAGACAGGAGCAGCAGTGAAGGTCCCAGATGTGAGCCGGTTCAGAGCAGAGTCCAGGGAGCTCCGAGGAGAGCTGACCCCTTCCCCTGGGCTGCTGTAGTCTGACAGCGTCCGCGCAGTGGCTACCGACGGGGGAGAACGGTCACCTAGGAGGGCTACCCGAAACCCATCTCCAGCTAGAGAGAGAGCACAGAGTGGGAAGTAAGGAGACTGCTAGGGAGAACCAGGCCCAAACGGGCGGCAGATCCCGGAGCGGGGATAGATCCACCTTTCCTTGCTAAACCTGCCGGTGTGGGGCCCTCAAAGCCCACACCACAACACCACAAAAGCCGCAGCCACGTAGCCACAGTTAGGGCCCATAGCTCACAGGAGGCAAGAAGCTGGAGTGAGCTGGTCCAGGCCACAAGCAAACGGCAAACGAAGGGGAGTGAGGCTTCAGCAACTTCCCTGGGTGACCCCCATAGGGACTAAAAGTCGGGGTCACCCCAAACCACCAAGGGCTAAGGAAGGCGAGTTGGTAGTCACCATCAGAAGTCAGCCTGAAGGATACCTGGTTCCCGCCTGGTTCATCCCAGCTACGCCCGGGTTACTCACCCTGCCACCTGAAGTGAGTAAAAACCCTGAAAGACATTCTGCCTGTGTGGAGTTATTCTGCGCCTTGTGGTACTACGCACCTACACAGGGCCCTGGGGCTTGCCTCACTCTCAGGAGGCTATTCCAACTAACTGCACTTACCATCAGCCCCAGGCGTCCCTCAACCTGCAGTGGCGGTCCCTACTGGCCGCAATACTGAGAGTGGCGTCACGACAAGAAGAAGATCTCCTACCTGTGACAAGATCCAGCCGAGCGGAGTCCCTGAAGGTAATGCACCGACACAACACCTGTGGGGCTCCACATATCTACTGTACATATTTAATAAAGTAAGTTTTATTCACCAAAAAGGCAATAAAATGCATTTTTGCACTTCCACATTGCAGGGTAATGAGGGTAACATGGTGGTTAAATAGTCAATCCAACAAGATGAAAACAATGCATCTTCTCTGTGATTAGGTTTCCTCTGGATTCCCCTTTTTTTCCTTCCACATTCCCAAAGCATATTAATAGGTCATCTAATTTCCATAGAAAGATAAGAAAAAGATTACATTGTGAGCCTCACTGCAGATAAGCACTGATGTAAGTGATGAGGTGACTTTGATGCCTAAAATGGACATTTCTGACTCTTTTGTCATCCATCAGTGTCATTTGATATGAATGAGCATAAGGGAAGCTGACCAATGGCAGATATCTGTTCGAAAGTTGATCATTTTTGTTTATTTACGGTCATTATTGGGGACTAAAGTTCAAAAGTGACTCCTTGTCTTTATAGCAACCATGGAGGCCCAGACCAGGAAACAGTCCATGGTTATCTTAATTGTCACTTTAAGTCATGGCATTGTCATCCAGGAAAAAAATGTTCAATGATCAACCATAAAAAGATAAACTTCCGTTATCCATTATTTGATCATTTTTGTTCAATTTTGGTCATTATTGGAGACTAAAGTTGAAAAGTGACTCAAAAAAATCATTAGTGATCAACCATAAAAAAAACAAAAAAAAAAAAAACAAAAAAAAAAAACAAACCTTCCAAAAATCATTAGTTGGTCATTATTGTTTATTTTTGGTCATTATCGAGGACTAAAGTTGAAAAGTGATTCATAGCAACCATGGAAGCCAGACCAGGAAACAGTCCATGGTTGTCTGAACTGTCACAAAGGCATGGCATGGTCATCCAAAAACAAAATCTTCAATGAACAACCATAAAAAGATAAACTTCCAATATCCATTAGTTGATCATTTTTGTTTATTTTGGTCATTATTGGGAACTAAAGTTGAAAAGTGACTCATTGTCTTAATAGGAACCATGGAAGCCCAGACCAGGAGACCGTCCATGGTTATCTGAACTGTCACTTTAAGTCATGGCACTGTCATCCAGAAATAATCCAATCCAAATAAACTTCTGATACCATTAGTTAATCGTTTTTGTTTATTTCTGGTCATTATCAAGGGCTATAGTTGTAAAGTGACTAATTGTCTTCATAGCAACCATGGAAGCCCAGACCAGGAAACAGTCAATGGTTGTTTGACTTGTCACTGTAAGTCATGGCATTGTCATTCAAAAAAAAAAAAAAAAAAATCATCAATGATCAACCATAAAAAAAAAACACTTCCAAAAACCATTAGTTGGTAATTTTTGGTCATTATCGGGGACTAAAGTTGAAAAGTGACTCATTGTCTTTATAGCAACCACGGAAGCCCAGACCAGGAAACAGTCCATGGTTGTCTGAATTCTCACTTTAAGTCATGGCATTGCTATCCAAGAAAAAAATCTTCAAAGGCCAACCATAAAAAAAAAACAACTTTAGAAAATCATTGTCTACAATCTATCTATTGTGTACAGTTGTAGAAATTACAAAATAATGGAAAATAGGTTAGTCATAGGGCAGACGAAAAAGAAATCCTGGGGGGAGGGGGGGGGGGACACATCAATAGAGCTGGTAAGACTAAACATATATGAACGTTTATGGTTTAAATACAGATAGAATCTATCTAAAAAGTTGATTCATTTTCTGACTACATTACATGACTTATCTTGCACTGATGATTAGTCACAGTCTGCATTACACTCCAGAGCAGAAATCATAAATCTGATGATTATCATTGGAAACAGTCAACATACAGTTATCTCAGCTAAAACATTTAGATTTTTAGGCCGGGGGTCAGACGAGTAATGTAATGTATTTACACAGTGACTGCACCAGCAGAATAGTGAGTGCAGCTCTGGAGTATAATACAGGAGGTAACTCAGGATCAGTAATGTAATGTATGTACACAGTGACTGCACCAGCAGAATAGTGAGTGCAGCTCAGGAGTATAATACAGCATGTAATTCAGGATCATTACAGAATCAGTAATGTAATGTATGTAAACAGTGACTGCACCAGCAGAATAGGGAGTGCAGCTCTGGAGTATAATACAGGATGATACTCAGTACAGTACACTAGTAACAATGCTGTATTTTTACAATAATACACACCTTTTTATATTGATTCTTACTATATTTAGGTGTATTAGGATATTTGTAAATAATGACATACAAGTGATATAGTATAAACAGAATAAATAGTGATTACAAATACAGAAGTAAGTGCTCTTATTTGAGTGTTGTCCCTTGTCCCCACTGACTAATGTGTCACTGGCCAGAAATATCTTTGAAAAAATAAGCAAATCATGTCCAATGTCAGAAAGTTCTACAAGAATGATCCCTAATATGAACGGCTTCTATTGTTCTTGGTCAGTTTTAATCATCGTCTCTCCTTATTTCCCCAGGAAAGCAGTGAGCTGTGCAGTCAGCGGAGCGTCACATCTGGAGAATGCTTTCATACAATGCAAACAGCACAGCACTATAATTACAGGATGATATGATGCTAGAGCCTGGGACAAGAATGAGAGCAAGTCCCTGTGCACAGAGTCCCTACAGTTCCCTGCAGACAGTGCTAGTAATAGCTGGTAATTATCAGATCACCATTTATACACTTGGTCACAGTCATAATGAACCATGGATTCTGAGATTGCATTTGAAATGTTAAACTCACTCTAGCCTGATTGACAGCTCCTCGGTGTCCTCCTCCCTGCTGCTGCTGAATCTCTGCACACCTAGCCTGATTGACAGCTCCTCAGTGTCCTCCTCCCTGCTGCTGCTGAATCTCTGCACACCTAGCCTGATTGACAGCTCCTCAGTGTCCTCCTCCCTGCTGCTGCTGAATCTCTGCACACCTAGCCTGATTGACAGCTCCTCGGTGTCCTCCTCCCTGCTGCTGCCGAGTCTCTGCTCATCTAGCCTGATTGACAGCTCCTCAGTGTCCTCCTCCCTGCTGCTGCTGAATCTCTGCACACCTAGCCTGATTGACAGCTCCTCAGTGTCCTCCTCCCTGCTGCTGCTGAATCTCTGCTCATCTAGCCTGATTGACAGCTCCTCAGTGTCCTCCTCCCTGCTGCTGCTGAATCTCTACCTATCTAGCCTGATTGACAGCTCCTCAGTGTCCTCCTCCCTGCTGCTGCTGAATCTCTGCACACCTAGCCTGATTGACAGCTCCTCAGTGTCCTCCTCCCTGCTGCTGCTGAATCTCTGCTCATCTAGCCTGATTGACAGCTCCTCAGTGTCTCTCCTCCCTGCTGCTGCTGAATCTCTGCTCATCTAGCCTGATTGACAGCTCCTCGGTGTCCTCCTCCCTGCTGCTGCTGAATCTCTGCACACCTAGCCTGATTGACAGCTCCTCAGTGTCCTCCTCCCTGCTGCTGCTGAATCTCTGCTCATCTAGCCTGATTGACAGCTCCTCAGTGTCCTCCTCCCTGCTGCTGCTGAATCTCTACCTATCTAGCCTGATTGACAGCTCCTCAGTGTCCTCCTCCCTGCTGCTGCTGAATCTCTACCCATCTAGCCTGATTGACAGCTCTTTAGTGTTCTCACTGCTGCTCAATTTTCTCCCACCTATCTTGATCCACAGCTCCTCTGTGTCTTCTTCTCTGCTGCTGAATCTCCAGCTCTGCAGTGTCTCTCCTCCCTGCTGAATTAGAATCTCTGCCCACCTGAAAGCTCTTCAGAGTCCTTCCTCCCTGCTGCTGAATTTTCTCCCAACTAGCCTGAGTGCCATCTCCTCTGCATTCTCTTCACTGCTGCTCAATTTCTTCCCACCTGGCTTAATCCACAGTTTCTCCAAGCTGCAGAATCTCCAGCCAGGTAGCTTGATTAATAGCTCTTCAGTGTGCCTCCTCCCTGCTGCTGCTTCTGGATCTCTGGCAATCTAGACTGACTGACAGCTTTCAGTGTCCTCATGAATGCTACTCCGTCTTTACCCACCTAGCCTGATCCACAGCTCCTGTCTCTCAACTTTCTGCTGAATCTTCTTCAGTCACCTAGCCTGATCCACAGCTCCTGTCTCCCAACCTGCTGCTGAATCTCCTTCAGTTACCTAGCCTGATCCACAGCTCCTGTCTCCCAACCTGCTGCTGAATCTCCTTCAGTCACCTAGCCTGATCCACAGCTCCTGACTTCCAACCTGCTGCTGAATCTCCTTCAGTCACCTAGCCTGATCCACAGCTCCTGTCTCCCAACCTGCTGCTGAATCTCCTTCAGTCACCTAGCCTGATCCACAGCTCCTGTCTCCCAACCTGCTGCTGAATCTCCTTCAGTCCCCTAGCCTGATCCACAGCTCCTGTCTTCTAACCTGCTGCTGAATCTTCTTCAGTCACCTAGCCTGATCCACAGCTCCTGACTTCCAACCTGCTGCTGAATCTCCTTCAGTCACCTAGCCTGATCCACAGCTCCTGTCTTCCAACCTGGTGCTGAATCTTCTTCAGTCACCTAGCCTGATCCACAGCTCCTGTCTTCCAACCTGCTGCTGAATCTCCTTCAGTCACCTAGCCTGAATGATAGACCTTTAGTGTGCTTCATAATCTCTTCCCACCAAGCCTGATTAAATGCCCCTCAGTGTGCCTCCACCCTGTTGAGATCTCACACTATTCAGTACAAGCTGCAGCTGTCATTCAGACTGAATACATATGAACTCATGCATTCTTTCACTCTTTACTTGGACTTACAGAATACTCATTTTTATACAGCCATTCTGACAGAGCTTCAAAGTCAGTACCCAAGCCTCATCAGGTCTAAGGGATCTATTTAGTTATATATGCAGCTTGTATTGTGAAATTTAATAACAGATCCACTGTAAGAACCTGACTTGGACAGCCGGTGGCATCCCTAGGAAATTGAAAGCAATTCAGAGACGGCGAATTCCCCATATGAATCCATATCCTGTTGAGAAATGTATTTCGAATACATTCCAGGAACCCGGACCTTGTTGGAGGATAATATAAACTTTTCCGAGTGAGACGTTATCCATCCAATCATTGTTTATACCAGGAAGGGACGACTATGGAACATTACATGTTTATCGGAGGAATTTGCAGCTCGTGTCCCTCATCCACACAGCAGCGCCCTGTTACTGGTATATTGGTTACATCACACCATTGTGGCTTTACCAGGAGAATCTACAATGATGGAACCAAAGGACTATGATCTCATATATTTAGGAAGCAAAGCCCAGGGGACACTTACCACACTCAGCTAGGAAACGTCATCATTATCGAAAGCGGAGGCACCAAGCAGCCGTAAAATTAAAATTAACCATTCAGTATTGTGTAGGACCTCTCCATGCGTCCAAAACCCCTCTGACCCATAGACATGAACTCCACAAGACCTCTGAAGGTGAGGTGTCCCATGATATCTAGTACCGAGACATTACCAGCAGATCCTTTTTAATCTTCTAAATTGTGAGGCTTGGATTCATACTGGGGATCTTGGAGGCAAGTCATCACTAGAACTTTTTGTCTTGACTCTCATAACCAGTTTTTGCATGGTGGAACGGAGATTGTCCTACTGAAAGAGGCCACTTCCATTACGGAATGCTTCTGCAATGAAGGGGTTTGGGGAAGTAACTTGCGAACCCTTTATCTAGGGAAAGGTAAAATGGCCAAAACCTACTGCTGGTCCCTGGGGTCCCTCACCACCCTAGATAGATTCCACACCTATGCGCCAAACTGGAGACCTGACCCTAGGTATCCCTACTGCTGGTCCATGGAGTCCCTCACCACCCTAGATAGGTTCTTGACCTATGCACCGAGCCGGATACCTCACCCTAGGTATGCCTAGTGTTGGTCCCTGGGGTCCTTCACCAACCTAGATAGGTTCCTCACCTATGCGCCGAGCCGAATACCTCACCCTAGGTATCCCTAGTGCTGGTCCCTGGGGTCCTCACCACCCTAGATAGGTTCTTGACCTATGCACCGAGCCGGATACCTGACCCTAGGTATCCCTAGTGTTGGTCCCTGGGGTACCTCACCACCCTAGATAGGTTCTACACCTATGCACCAAGCCAGATACCTGACCCTAGGTATCCCTAGTGATGGACTCTAAATAGGAAACGGATGGGATGAGCGCTTCGTCAACCCCACTAAACACTATAGAAAACACAAGAAGAACACACGGGGAAAATGCATGAACTACTTACCGTATTTTCCGGATTATAAGATGCACTCCCCCCCCCCCCCAAAACTGGGGGTAAAAATGGGAGTGTGTCTTATAATCCAGTGTGTCTTATAAAACGAAAAATACGGTATCTATAGAAGACTCATGTAGAAGTTCAGCAACTTTTTCAGCAATGATAGCACAGAGGAGTACAAGCCACCTGCTTGCAACCAAGGCTTGAATGACCTGAATATTATCATCACCACCAGTCCAAGGAAGGAAGAGGTATTTAAGCACAAAGATAATGCTGATGATTAGCAGCTGGGTGGAAGGCGAGGTCCAAAAGGGGGAAAGATGGAAATCCAGCAGGAAAGCTTCCTATACCAATAAATAATGAACCCTCGCCCATTGGCAATGTCAATCCTGGTAGTAGAAGGCGATGCAACTTGTTCCGAATTCTCTGTTCCTATCTGTTCTATTACTCTTTCTATAGTGAAGGCGAATCAGAATGGGGAAGGGTTAAGGCCAATCCATGCAATTCCTTAGATATATCATGTCCATTTCTTATGCCTACTTGTATATTGATTTTATACCACTGTACAAAAGGCAAACTTATCTATGTCTATGAGCAAATCTCCAGTTACTGTTCCTCAAGACCTTTCTGTATTGATTGATCATGACTCGTCAGAAATCACAAAATGTTTACAAGGTAATAATGTAATCCAAACCTCATGATAATGAAGCGAGCAGCTCTACCACAGAGATCCATCCTATCGAGAAGTGAATCAGGAGCCTATAATGGCATAATATATAGTAAATGTGGACCTACGCTCATCCAGTGTCACCGGTGTGCCACGTGTGACAGACAGTCAAGTGGTTTCTGGCCATAGAAGGTCACAGTGTTTGGCTGCGCAGAATGCTCCCTGACTTTCCATTGGTATTCATTGGTATAGGAGCTTTCCTGCTGGATTCATCTCTGTCCCCTTTGGACCCAGCAGGAGTTAGACTTCAATCCAGCTGTTGATTATCAGTATTCCCTTGGTGTTTATACACCTCTTCCTTCCTTGGTGCTGGTGATATTTTCAGTACCTTCAAGCCTTGGTTGCAAGTAGGTGGCTTGTACTCCCCCGTGGTATCGTTGCTGAACTTCCACCTCAGTCATTTAATGATAATTAGTTCATGCTTTTCCTCCTGTTTGTCGTCCTTGTGTTTTCTATAGTTGTAGCGCCTGGTCCCTGTGCGGCACCCCTGAACGCCTCCTGTCAGGCTGCAGCAGGAGCGCCGCTCTTCTCCCCTGCTTGCTGATTCTGTGTGTCCTGCTCCAGGGTCTGCCACAGGCTCCTCTAGCTTCCAGGCCACATGCAGGCCTTCTGGGAATGCACATAGGGTGCGCATGTGGCCACGTCTCTTTCTTAAAGAACCAGTGTCACATTACCCAGAAGTGATCCCTGAAGTCAGCTATTACCCTGCAGGTATTTAAGCCTGCTTCCCCTTAGGAGAGGCACCTGAGCAACATTGCCTATCATTAGTGCGTTGATAGTTCTCAAGTCCCTTATGCCCCTGCATCCTTGTATTTTGTACCAGTGATTTGTTCTTGCTAAATTGTGTCTCTTTTCACAGCTTGTTACCATTCCTATCTCCATGCTTCCACATCCGAGCTACTACCTCCGTGCTGCCATGTCTGAGCTACTACCGCCATGCTTCCACGTCCGAGCTACTACCTCCATGCTTCCACTTCTGAGCTACTACCTCCGTGCTGCCATGTCTGAGCTACTACCTCCGTGCTGCCATGTCTGAGCTACTACCTCCATGCTTCCACTTCTGAGCTACTACCTCCGTGCTGCCATGTCTGAGCTACTACCTCCATGCTTCCACTTCCGAGCTACTACCTCCGTGCTGCCATGTCCGAGCTACTACCTCCATGCTTCCACTTCCGAGCTACTACCTCCGTGCTGCCATGTCCGAGCTACTACCTCCATGCTTCCACTTCCGAGCTACTACCTCCGTGCTGCCATGTCTGAGCTACTACCTCCATGCTTCCACTTCCGAGCTACCACCTCCGTGCTGCCATGTCTGAGCTACTACCTCCATGCTTCCACGTCCGAGCTACTACCTCCGTGCTGCCATGTCTGAGCTACTACCTCCATTTTGCCATGTCCGAGCTACTACCTTTGTGCTGCCATGTCTGAGCTACTACCTCCATTTTGCCACGTCCGAGCTTCTACCTCCGTGCTGCAATGTCTGAGCTACTACCTCCATTTTGCCACGTCCGAGCTACTACCTCCATGCTGCCATGTCTGAGCTACTACCTCCATTTTGCCACGTCCGAGCTACTACCTCCATGCTGCCAAGTCCAAGCTACTACCTCCATGCTGCCACATCTGAGCACACCTGTACCCAACATCAGAGACTCACCAGTCCATCAGAAACAACCCCAATGATCTTGATTGCCATGCATTTAAGCCCCCTGCGGCTGTGCCCGACAATCCCTGTATAGGCGTTAGCTTCAGGTTACCTTCTCCAGGGGAGTCCGGCGTACAGCCCAGTGGGTCCACTCCCGGATGCTCGCTGCCCCTCGGCGATCGAAACAGTTGTTTAGTGCGGTTGACAAAGTACTGGTGATATTTTCAGTTCATTCAAGCCTTGGTTGCAAGCAGGTGGCTTGTACTCCTCTGTGGTATCGTTGCTGAAAACTCTGCTGAACTTCTACCTGAGACATTTAATGATACGTAGTTCATGCTTTTCCCCCTTATGGTCATCTATAGTTGTTTAGTGGGGATGACGAAGTTCCATATTTAGGGCCCAGCACTAGGGATACTAGGGTCAGGCATCCGGCTCTGCACATATGTGCAGAATCTATCTAGGGTGGTGATTGACCCCAGGGACCAGCAATAGGTTTGGTCAGGGGTCTCCATCTCCCCGTTCCCTAGACGCAGGGTTTCCCTTCCCATGGCCTTGGCACTTTCCCGTACCTAGCGTGACACCCAGTGACTAACAAAGATTCCGGCCAATATGTTATTCCATTTACATGTAGCGACAGCTGAATATGAGCAGATCAAATAATCAATATGGATTCTGATACTGCATTCCAAGAATACAGGAAATGAGTAAACGGCTCGAGGCAGGTCATTGCTGGAAAACCTCCAAATTGCTGCAGGTATCGATGTAGCAGAGTCAAATGTCATTTGTATGTGATTTTACATTGTTTCTCAACTAAGATACTTCCCTGATTGTGTCACAAGGAAACAAATTCAGCTCTGCTATATCTGTATGTCCCCATGTATGTTTATGAATGCTATTTCAGCCCAAAAAGAGGGGGAAAAATGAAGTTTAACCTAATTTTCATAGATTATAAAAAGTGCTCTCCCTTCCACATCCATTTTCATTGACCCTTTACCATCCACCTCCACCTCCTGTTGTTCTTTGGGGGATAGTTTTTTTCTAATTGCCAGTTATGATAAATAAGGATCATATTTTGACTGATCTTCAATTAACAGTATGTAGTCTAAGGTTGCATTTACAATTCTGCAAGCTTCAGAGCTGAAATCTTCCAGTATTAAGTGGCGCTTTAAAGGGAATCTGTCAGCAGGTTTTTGCTTCCTCATCTGGGAGCAGCAAAATGTAGATAAAGAGATCCTGAATCCAATGATGTATCACTTAGATTACTGGTTGCAGCCATTCTGACACAATCAGAATTTTTAGGTTTAGTAATGTAGCAGTTTCATATCGGTTTAAAGAGAATCTGTCAGCAAGTTTTTGCCATCTTACCCGAGTGCAGAGTGATATAGGCAAAAGAGATCCTGAATCCAACTATGCATCACTTAGATTACTGATTGCAGCCATTCTGACACAATCAGAATGTTTAGATTTAGTAATCTAGAAGAGCTGAAATCTTCAGTATTCCATGTACGATTTAAAGGGAATCTGTCAGCAGGTTTTTGCTACATCATCTAAGATAAACATAATGTAGACAAAGAAATACTGAATCCAATGATGCATCACTTAGATTACTGGGTGCAGCTGCTCTAACACAGGGTGCAGCTGCGCTAACACAATCAGAATTTTTAGATTTTGTAATTCAGCAAAGTTTGAATCTTCCAGTATTCTATGTCGATTTAAAGGGGATCTGTCAGCAGGTTTTTGCTACATCACCTAAGAGCAGCATAATGTAGGCAAAGAGATACTGAATCCATGAATCCAATGATGTATCACCTAGATTACTGGGTGCAGCCATTCTAGCACAATCAGAATTTTTAGCTTTAGTAATGTAGCAAAGCTGAAATCTTCAGTATTTCATATCAGTTTAAAGGGAATCTGTCAGCAAGTTTGCGCTATCTCATCCGAATGCAGAGTGATGTAGGTAAAGCGATCCTGAATCCAACAATGTATCACTTAGATTACTAGGTGCAGTCATTCTGGTACAATGTAGCAGAGCTGAGAGAGCAAACCTCGCCCGAACCAGGCTCTCAATAGAGATAGTACATTGACAGTGAGGTGTCAATCACAGGAGGGGGCTAGAAAGACTGCCATGCGCATGACATTGTAGTCCGAGCGATGAAAAGTTCTGCTGTTATACAAACCTAATGTAATGCTCACCAGCAGGGGGCGCAGGTACACTGGAATGGTGTAGAGTTCCTAGGTGTAGTGAGGCGCTTGCCCGCTAGGAGTCACTAGTACCAAGGTGCAGATGGTCTGCAGAGTAGTTGATCAAGCAGAGTGTCAGAAGCCAGGAGGTCATGTCAGTACAGAGGAGCAAGAGAAGCCTTGGGGACCTTGGGGTCACCTACAACCCGGTGGTCGGTAATCAAGGAAATAGCCTTAGGTACGGAGGGGGAGCAGACCTGAGGTCAGAAAACAAGTCGGGAGTCGGAAACCGAAAGGACACAAAATGGTACAGAGGAGAGATATCAAAAAACAGGTCGAGGGTTAGGGAGACAGGGCGTACAGAGAACACGGGAGGGACGGAGGTCAGGGAATGGGACGCAAGGTAACGGGACAAGATCAGAACAACTCACGAAAACCAGAAACGTACACTGCAGAGCAGGAACTATCACTGGCAGCGTTCTGGGTGAAAGATAAGGCAGAGCGATCCCCCGAGGCACCACCGAATAGGCTCCTCCCACTGGGCCTGAACCCGGAAAATACAGACAACAAGGAAACACCTAGGACACAATGGTTCTGCATAGAACAGAGCCATACGTGAATCATGATATGACCAATAAACAATAGCTCGGACCATGATAACACAAGTATCCCTGAATTCTCTGTGTTAACCCATGCAGCATGCTGTCTTCAGATTACATAGCAAAAACCTGCTGACAGATTCCCTTTAATGTCTCCAGAATCTGACTTTTTGGAAGTGTTATGTTTTCATCAGGCACTGAAAAGTAATGTCCTACTCTCCCACCAAATTATAGCAGTTTAGCTCAACTACTGTCATGTCTGAAAAGAAGCTCATTGAAAGCAACCAACGGAAGTGTGAATCCACCAGTTTACTATGAGCTATTCAGAATGCAAAAGTTTTTCCAAGATTTAATCCACGTATATACAGAAATTGTGGCAGCAAAAAAGAAAAAAAGACAAGTCTGAAGGCAGCAGAATTTTGAATGCAGCTCTGAGGTTGTAAATCAGGATCAAAAATGTTTAAGTAACGCAATATGTTTGCAAAGTTTATGAACTTTTAATGTAGATCATATGTTATATGGACCAGGGATTGTTTTTCACATGTGGAAATTGTTTAAAGTAGGTCAATAAGACAGTCCATGAGATAATATAATAATAATAATAATAATAATAATAATAATAATAATAATAAGGTCCATGAGGAGACCCCCAAATTCTGGAGAATTAAGCTCTAAATAAAATATATATATATTATATATATTAATTAATTAGTGTGAGCAATTGAATTTTTAAAGGTACACAAGCCACAACAAAAAAGGAAAGCCAAAATGAGACCCATCAACAGCAGACAATTTGCATGTTGACATTTACCAAGGGCAGCAGAAATATGTATATGATGAGACTGTTAGGATGGCGGAGGACAGGGGCTCCTATGCCGTCCCTCACACATCTCTAAACTTTAGGATTACTCCTGATGGTGGAGATGCCGAGTCCTGTTCCTGGCTAAGCTCCTGACCAGTACTACTCTGATACCCCCCTCCCACCAGGATAGGAGTATGATGGAAAACAGAAAGGGGAAACCAGACACACTGAATAGACAATGAGAAACTTGGGAGTAAAGCAAGAGCAGGAAGGTAACAACAAAAAGGCAACAAAGGTTAACTCCACAACCGCACTCAGCAGCAAGAAAAAAAACAAACCACCAGATAGTCTGGATAATCACAACACCTCACCAGACCAGCTAAGATAAACTATAGCTGGCATAGGTGGAAGGACCTAGCCAGCATATATAGGAGGAGAGCAGATGTGATTGGCTTCCCAACAACATGTGATCAAAGGAGAGTAAGTAGCAGAGATAAACTCTTGCAAGCCTGCCTATGAATTACCACTGTACAGGATGATGCCCGAGACACCAGAGAAGTTATCAGGCAGAGTGTCAGAATCCCAGTCTGAACAGAACCCAATGCAAACCTTCAAGTGAAGGCGAAGGTATCACAATCCTGCCAGATGTTACATTTACTTATTGTACACTACTTAGTAACATACCCATGGCATGACCTTTTTAATCATCGTGAAGTAACCAGTTTGCACACCCAGATAATTTGGCAACGTTCAGCCAGAACCTGCTTGGCCATGATCATTATTACTCAGTAAGTGACACATAGTTGGTATCTGCCTCTCCGTTGTCAAGTGTTGTAATCATTGCTCCAGGATGAAGCGTGTCAATTCTTTCAGCTTTTTTGCTGCTGTTTTTCACCATTGAAAGCAACGAGTGCAAAAATACAGCTGCCCTTTTTTCTGCGTTTTTGTTGTGTTTTTGCAAGAAGCAGCGTTACTTTTTCCAGCTTTTTTTCTGCTTTTTTTACCATTGAAAGCAATGAGTGCAAAAATAAAGCTGCAGTTTTTTGCTGTGTTTTTACTGTGTTTTTGAAAGACCCAGCGTCCATTCTTTCAGCGTTTTTTCACCATTCAAAGCAATGAGAGTGCAAAAATGCAACTACTTTTTTTTGCAGAGTTTTTTCCTGTGTTTTTGCAAGAAGTAGCATGTTAATTTTTTCGGCTTTGTTGCTGATTTTTTCACCATTGAAATCAATGAGAATGTAAAAATGCAGCTGCACTTTTTTTGTTGCGTTTTTGCAAGAAACAGCATGTTACTTTTTTCAGCTTTTTGGCAGTTTTTCTTACCATTGAACGCAATGAAAGTGCCAAAATACAGCTGCGCTTTTTTGCAGAGTTTTTTGCTGTGTTTTTACTGCGTTTTTGAAAGAATCAGCGTCAATTCTTTCAGCATTTTTCTGCCTTTTTCACCATTAAAAGCAAGGTGCATTTTTTTGCCGTTTTTTGCAAAAAGCAGCGTTACTTTTTTCAGCTTTTTTACCATTGAAAACAATGAAAGTGCAAAAATACAGCTGCACTTTTTTGCTTTGGTTTTGCTGCGTTTTTGAAAAAGGTAGCATGTTCATTTCTTCAACTTGTTTTGCTGCTTTTTTTCACCATTAAAAGCAATGAGAATGGAAAACTGCAGCTGTGCAATTTTGCTGTGTTTTACAGCTTTTTACACCATTGAAAGCAATGAGAAAGTGCAAAAATATAGCTGCCCTTTTTGCTGTGTTTTTGCAAGAAGCAGCATGTTACTTTTACTTTTTTCAGCTTTTTTGCTGCTTTTTTTTACCATTGAAAGCAATGAGAAAGTGCAAAAATACAGCTGCTCTTTTTCGCAGATTTTTGCTGTGTTTTTACTGCGTTTTTGAAAGACGCAGCATCAATTCTTTCAGCCTTTTTTCTGCTTTTTTCACCATTGAAAACAATGAGAGTGCACAAATGCAGTTGCGTTTATTTGACGACTTTTTTGCTGTGTTTTTGCAAGAAGCAGCATGTTAATTTTTTACAGCTTTTTTGCTGCTTTTTTACTATTGAAAGCAAGGAGAGTGCAAAAATAAACCTGCACTATTTTTTATTTGTTTTTCTTGCTGTGCTTTTGCAAAAAGTAGCATGTTATTTTTTTCAGCTTTTTTTTCTCTGCTTTTTTCACTATTAAAAGCAATGAGAATGCAAAAATAGAGCTACGCTTTTTTGCTGTGTTTTTGCTTTGTTTTGCTGCTGTTTTCACGATTGAAACCAATGAAAGTGCAAAAATACAGCAGTGCTTTTTTGCTGCGTTTTTGCAAGAAGCAACATGTTCATTTTTTCCAGCTTTTTTGTTGCTTTTTTCACCATTGAAAGCAATCAAAAAGTGGAAAAATACAGCTGCGCTTTTTTGCTGCGCTTTTGGTGAATGAACCTAACTTTATTTATGGCAGACTAAAAATGCAGCAAAAAACGCAGCTTTTTTTTAATGACGAGAGAGCAGTTTTTGCTGCAGGAAATAAAAAACATAGCAAAAACGCAATGTGTGAACATAGCCTAACAATTAGCACACCACCATCTACTAAGAAGACCGTCCTGCCACCGCATAAGCCTGTAGCTGTGGTATACTTCAAACCACCTGACAATAATCCTCTACACATACTCACTTAGGTCTAGGCTTGTAGGTGTAGCTATAAGGGGTGCAGAGATATCATTTGGGCTTCTTTGATGTTTAGAGCTCTCAAAAAAGTGAGTTGAGAAGATGCGTAACCAATTTATTTTCAGCAGATCCATTTTTGAAATAGACGCCCATAAGTGTCATGTATGGCATATCCCCAGGAGATATAATGGCGGCACAAAAAGTTTGTAAAGCTCCAAACATGACCCTAGGGGAGACCACTGCTGTAGGGCAGCCATGACTCTGTATTTGTGATCTCTCAGAGTGGTAAAGATATGGGCATAAACAATAGCGTACCATTGGGATATGGCCACAGGAGTGGTGGCAAAATTGTTAGGGGTGCCCATATTTGTGGGCGGGCGCCACTTTACATTATATTAACATGATGTCAACACTGTTGGATTGTGTGGCAGCGCAGGCCCCACCATAGGCCCCATCAATTGCTGACATGTAGGCCGCAGCCTGCGCTAAATTTATGGCCTACAAGACGTTGGCATTGTGTCACCTACACCAGGTTTTTGTGAAAAGGAGAACAGAAACTTTTTTTTTGGGGGGGGGGGCGGCACAAAAGTGGCATTTATAGGAGGTGCTCAGGGGGATTTATTTCTTTACAGGGGGCACTCAGTACAGTAGCATTAATACTTTATAAAGGAGGCGCTCAGGGCTTTATTTATTTTCAGGGGGCACTGAGGAGCATTATTACTTTATAAAGGAGGCGCTTGGTGGGTTTATTTATATTCAGGGGGCACTGAGGAGCGTTATTACTTTATAAAGGAGGCGCTCGAGGGCTTTATTTATTTTCAGGGGGCACTGAGGAGCATAATTGCTATTAAAGGACGCTCTTGGGGGGGCTTTATTTTCAGAGGGCACTCAGGAGCATAATTGCTATTAAAGGGCGCTCTGAGGGGGGCTTTATTTATATTCAAGGGAAACTCAGGAGCATAATTGCTATTAAAGGACACGCTCGGGGGGCTTTATATTCAGAGGGCACTCAGGAGCATAATTACTATTAAAGGAGGTACTCGGGGGCTTTATTTATTTTCAGGGGGCCCTCAGGGGCATTATTACAGGGCTAGGGGGCACATTATGTGCCTTGTGTATATCCATTCTATACATATTATTGCCAAGCTCAAGAGTTATATATAGATGCACATGGAGTCCTTATGGTTCTAATTAATACTAATTAATAAGCAATTATCCATGATTATTAGTGAATTTGAAGTCATCGGCCAGAAGATTAAAGATAAGGTATCACATTATTTCCTATAACAACAGCTGCCTTTGTTGTCACCCATGGCAACCAATCAGAGCTCAGCTTTCATTTTTAAAAGAGCTCTGGTAGAATGAGAGCTGCACTGTGATTGGTTGCTATGGATAACAATATGGAAAGAAAGCTGAATAACTGGGAAATAAAGTGATGCGTATGGAGATTAAGTGTGAATGACGTCCAGAACAAATTCATCATGGTGTCACAATGTATTATACGTGGCAAATAAGCCACATTATCATCAGGGAATCTTCACCACACTTCAAATTCACAAACAGGATTTCTGCAACAATGGAGGACTAAAATGGCTTGCTTAAAAAACAACATTTAGTCAAAATGCAAGAGATAGATGATGAATGTATTATTGCTGGAGTGCTGAGACTGCCAAAATCCCATGTGGATGGAGCGACCATTACTCATATAGACAATGGAGTAGTACTGAGCATGTAACCACCAGTCCTATAGACAATGAATGGAGCAGTACTGAGCATGTGCGACTACCAGTCCTATAGACAATGAATGGAGCAGTACTGAGCATGTGTGACCACCAGTTCAATAATCAGTGAATAGAGAAGTAATGAGCATGTGCGACCATCACTCCTATAGACAATAAATGGAGCAGTAGTGAGCATGTAGGACCAGCAGTCCTACAGACAGACATTAAAGGGAGCAGGACGACTACTAGTCCTATAAATTTTGAATGGAGCAATGCTGAGCATGTGTAATCACAACTTATATAGACAGTCAATTGAGCAATACTGAGTATGTGCAACTATCAGTCCTATAGACAGTGAATGGAACAGTACTATAGACTGCAAATGCAGGAGTTAGCATCATGTGTGGCCACCACTCCTATAAACAGACAGTAAATGAAACAGTACCGAGCATATGCGACCACCAGTCCTATAGACAATGAATGGAGCAGTACTGAGCATGTGCGACCACTAGTCCTATAGACAGTGAATGGAGTAAAACTGAGAATGCGTGACCACCAATCTTATGAAAAGTAAATTCAGCTGTTGTAAGCATGCATGATCACCACTCCTATAGACAGTGAATGGAGCATGCATAATTACCACTCCTATAGACAGTGAATGAAGTGGTAGTGAGCTTGCAAGATTATCCGTCCTCTAGACAGTGAATGAAGCATGCATAATTACCACTCCTATAGACAGTGAATGAAGTGGTAGTGAGCTTGCAAGATTATCCGTCCTCTAGACAGTGAATGAAGCATGCATAATTACCACTACTATAGACAGTGAATGGAGTGGTAGTGACCACGCATGATCACCATTATAGACAGTAAATGGAGAGGCAGTGAACATGTGTGGCCATCAGTCCTATAGACAATGAATGGAGCAGTACTAAGCATGCATGATCACCAGTCCTATAGACAGTGAATGGAGCAGTAGTGAGCATGCATGATGTCCACTCCTATAGACAGTGAATGGAGAAGTAGTGAGCATGCATGACCACCACTTCTATAGGCAGTAAATTGAGCAGTAGTGAGCATGCATGATCACCACTCCTATAGACAGTGAATGGAGGTAAATTGTGCATACATGATCACCACTCCTATAGATAGTGAATGGAGTAGTAGTGAGCATGAATGATCACCACTCCTATAGACAGTGAATGAATAGTGAGCATGCATAATCACCACTACTATAGACAGTGAATGAAGCAGTAGTGAGCATGCATGATCACCAGTCCTATAGATAGTGAATGGAGCAGTTATCGCACAGGTCACTGTCACTTCATCCATATAGGGAACCTCCTGCGGATACATATTATACGTTCTTTACGGATCACAGATAACAATGCACTCTTGAAAGTTTCCTGGCAAGTTCAGCTCTTACGCTCGAGGCGGGGGCTATAGTATTTCGGTCACCCCCTCCGGCTGTGTAGAAGAATACTTTATCACACCTGTCAATCAAAAACTCTTCTATATATAGGTTGGGGCGGTATTCATACGGTAAACAAAAAAGGCATATAACCCAGTGATATAGCCGCTGAGAGGCCGCTGGGAGGTAATAGACCTTAATGTAAGGAGATACAACCCCTTTAAATCCCAAACGATTAACTGTAATCCTTTAAGAGTAAGGAATGTTTAAGATAGATGTAATAAGGTGTCATTTGATGGAAGATGCCTTCCGGCACCTTTAACCCTTTAGATTGGTAAATCATGCAGAACGGATGTGCGAACTATGCTAAGCTCGATACACAGCATGGGTGCCGACTGCGTTACACAGCCAGCACCCGAGACTATGTACTACAAATGGGATTAGCTCCAAACACAATAGTTTTAACTCCTAACTGCTGCTGTGTTAAGAGCCTTTAAAAGGTTTAAATCATGAGTCCATCAATTCGGACATGATGGCCAGGACCCTGACCATGGGCACGGGCAGCTGCGGTCGCCTGCGGAGAGCACTCGCGGCCCTGCAGAAAAGGACATGCTGCATCCAGGACCTTGATCATGGGCAAGGGTAGCTGCGGTCACCTACAGAGAGCACTCGCGGCCCCGCAGGAGAGGACATGCTGCATCCATGACCCTGATCATGGGCAGCTGCGGTGTCCTGCGGAGAATACTCATTGCCAGGAGCTGATCATGGGCACTGTGGAGAGCACTCGCGGCCCTGCAGGAGAGGACATGCTGTGTCCAGGACCCTGATCATGGGCACGGACAGCTGCAGTCTCCTGCAAAGAGCACTAGCGGCCCTGCAGGAGAGGACATGCTGCATCCAGGACTCTGATTAAGTGCACAGTCAGATGCGGTCACCCGAAGAGAGCACTCGCAACCCCGCAGGAGGGGAGATGCTGCATCCAAGACCCTGATGATGAGCACGGGCAGCTGCGGTCGTCTGCAGAGAGCACTCGCAACCCCGCAGGAGAGGAAATGCTGCATCCAGGACCTTGATGATGAGCACGGGCAGCTGTGGTCTCCTGTGGAGAGCACTCGCCGCCCCGCAGGAGCTGATCATGGGCACAGACAGCTGCAGTCTCCTGCAGAGAGCACTCGCAACCCCGCAGGAGAGGACATGCTGCATCCAGGACCCTGATCATAGGCACAGGCAGCTGCAGTCTCCTGCAGAGAGCACTCGCAACCCCGCAGGAGAGGACATGCTGCATCCAGGACCCTGGAAATGGGCACGGACAGCTGCAGTCTCCTGCAGAGAGCACTCGCAACCCCGCAGGAGAGGGCATGCTGCATCCAGGACCCTGGAAATGGGCACGGACAGCTGCAGTCTCCTGCAGAGAGCACTCGCAACCCCGCAGGAGAGGACATGCTGCATCCAGGACCCTGATAATGGGCACGGACAGCTGCAGTCTCCTGCAGAGAGCACTCGCAACCCCACAGGAGAGGACATGCTGCATCCAGGACCCTGGAAATGGGCACGGACAGCTGCAGTCTCCTGCAGAGAGCACTCGCAACCCCGCAGGAGAGGACATGCTGCATCCAGGACCCTGGAAATGGGCACGGACAGCTGCAGTCTCCTGCAAAGAGCACTCGCGGCCCTGCAGGAGAGGACATGCTGCGTCTAGGACCCTGATCATGGGCACGGGCAGCTGAGATCTACTGCTCGCGGCCCTGCAGGAGCTGATCATGGACACTTGGAACTGCGATCACCTGAGGAGAACACTTGCGGCCCTGCAAGAGAGGACATGCTGCCTCCAGGACTCTCATCGTGGGCACAGGCAGTTCTGGTCGCCTGCAGAGAGCACTTGCAGCCCCGCAGGAGAGGACACGTTGCGTCTCGGACCCTGATCATGGGCACGGGCAGCTTCAGTCGCCTGCGGACAGCACTTGCAAGCACGCAGGAGAGGACATGCTGCGTCCAGATCGTGGATACATACTCTTAACTGCAATGACTCCTGGAAGAAGGGGAGGAAAATACAAAATCGGAGAAATGAAAAATCTCCCATTCTTTAAGGGGTTAAAGAAAACAAAAAACAAAATAATCAATCTATATATATATAATTAAACAAGTCAGGATCTGCCAGGTCGGCGCTAATGTGAGGCCATGAATGTTCTGATTTGGAAGCTGCGCATTTTCTTCCACGATATATGGATGATTTTTATATAATCCGCACAATTTATGGAAGCGGCAAAGAATCAAAGAGTAAATCAATGGATGTAGCATCCAATACAACATTAGAAATCATGCGCTCATCCGATTGGCGAGGAGAACTTAACATTTTATATGAGAATTCCGAGTGGATGGTTGCCATGGGGAAATGGAATTCTGCATTTTATATGAGAATTCCGAGTGGATGGTTGCCATGGGGAAATGGAATTCTGCATTTTATATGAGAATTCCGAACGGATGGTTGCCATGGGGAAATGGAATTCAGCATTTTATATGAGAATTCCGAACGGATGGTTGTCATGGGGAAATGGAATTCAGCATTTTATATAAGAATTCCGAGTGGATGGTTGCCATGGGGAAATGGAATTCAGCATTTTATATGAGAATTCCGAGTGGATGGTTGCCATGGGGAAATGGAATTCTGCATTTTATATGAGAATTCCGAGCGGATGGTTGCCATGGGGAAATGGAATTCTGCATTTTATATGAGAATTCCTAGCGGATGGTTGCCATGGGGAAATGGAATTCTGCATTTTATATGAGAATTCCGAGTGCATGGTTGCCATGGGGAAATGGAATTCTGTAATTTGTCATTAATGCTTCACTCTGTAGCAAGTGTTTGTTTGTTTTTGCAGAATGGAATTGTCCAATATATTTAATAAACAGTGTCATTAGTGCATTCTTCAGCATAAGGGTTGCAGAATTGCATGCAGAAATAACCCCATCGATACCAATGGAACCTTCAATGGTGGAATTTTTTGCAAAATTTGTGTAATGTGCAAATATTTCATCCTGACCAACTTCTGCACCTGACCCATTATTTAGAGGCAAACAATGTATGTGATCAGTGAAGCAAAGTGACCTCCGGATTAATCAAAAAGTAACAACCCTGGCAGAATGAAGGGTTAGAATCTGCCATGAACAGTTTTTGTGCATTATTTTTTACCAGCAGTCCTATGTAAATGTGTAATAAGTGCTGACTATGCAATCTCAGCTTGAGATACCCACCTGAGTAGTACGGTGGCAATGGGGATACCATCATTGTCAAATACGGGGGGCTGTAGAATTTTCTGTCCCACTCCGAATAGTCACAGTCACGTTTCACGCTGGTCGCCTCTTCGGGCGATGGAAGAAATTTCCGCTTTCTCAGTGGTAAACAGGTTTGGTCTTTATAGGGTCCAGGTTCCTTGCACAATTCCATTTTGAAGCCATTCGGTTGCTTCGTATTTTCCAGTTTCACCTCTTTCAATAGTTCCAAACCTCTCATCCATGGTGGACCCTTTGGGATGGTTGTCCTAATGCTGAGGTCCAGAGGTGAAGTTGAGGTGTCCATGCCTCCTGGAGGTTGGTATGGATGGTTGTCCATGGGAGGTCACTCCATGAAGAGTTGAAGTGTCTCCTAGGTATGACACAATGTAACACCACAAGTCTTCTCCTCCCCTGCTCTCCACCTTCTCTTATCTCTTCTCCCTCCCCTTTTAATACTTATTTGGGGTAATCACCACCTTGCCCTATCATTACACCTATGCCCTTTGAAGTCACCAGACCTTCTGACCTGCATCTACTTGGGTGGTCCTCCATCCTTCAACTATGCACTGAAGATCTTAAACCTTCTAACATCTTCTTGAATATATTCTCTAACTTCACTGAACCATGGACACTCGATTTGTTTTGGCTGATCGCTTTTAAGTGTCCTTGGTATTTGACCCCCCTTCTTTCGCTCCTTGCTATCTGACCCCCCTTCTTTCTCTCCTTTTTTCCCAGTGTTCCCTTAACCTCACACTCCCCTGGAGTCCTCACAAGTCTTCAGATTGTCAGTCTGTAGGAAATGCTCTGACTTAGGGACTTCCCCACACAAATATAACACACCCAGGTGGTTTCACACCCAATTCCCTGAACTGCTCCTCCCCTAAATGAAAAAAGGAAACAAGGAAGGAGAAGGGGGGCATCCTTATATAATATAAACCAAACCAAAAAAAACCCTTACCTTAGCTTGCCCGGCTTCTTATAAATCCTCCTTGCAGCACATCACATCCTTATTAACTCTTTCGCTCCTCTGTCATGTATTTATATATATTTCTTCATTCAGACGTTGATACTTCCTCATACCGCTCATTCTGCTTCTCAAGAACTATCCAAGGAATTGTAGCAATTGCTTCATCCAGGCAGACCTTTTGCACACACTTTATGCATTCACACAAAGGCACGTAGCAAATTCAGCTATGCTACATCTACGCACCTATAAATAGCGCTCGGGGTTTCCCAAAAAGTAAGCTATTCCCTATCCAAGGATAGTAAGGCAGTGGTGGAAAGGGTTAACGCCGCCCTGCCGTGGAGGAAGAGACAATCCAAAAGGTGCTCAAAGGTGATTGTATTGTGCAACGCGTTTCGAAGGTTCCATCTCCTTCATCAGGACTTTGATGTGATTTTGTCCTGTTAAAGGAGATGGAATCTCCGAAACGCGTTGCACCATCGAGGTGCCTTTCAGAGTGTCTCATCCAAGGTGAGCCTTTCCAGAGTTTCACCCTCAATGGTGATTGTATTGTGCAACGCATTTCGGAAGTTCCATCATTGATGTGATTTTGTCCTGATGAAGGAGATGGAATCTCCGAAACACATTGCACCATCGAGGTACCTTTCAGAGTGTCTTGTGCTTCATGGCAGAATGGCGTTAACCCCTTACACCACCGCCTTACAGTTCACATCCTCGTGGGGCTGCAGCAGCCGTGACTTTCAAGTGACTCACATAACAAGGTGAGCCTTTCCAGTGTTTCACCCTCGACAATGATTCTATTGTGCAATGCGTTTCGGAGGTTCCATCTCCTTCAGGACTTTGATGTGATTTTGTCCTGATAAAGGAGATGGAATCTCCGAAACGCGTTGCACCATTGAGGTGCCTTTCAGAGTGTTTCATCCAAGGTGAACCTTTCCAGAGTTTCACCCTCGATGGTGATTGTAATGTGCAACGCATTTCGGAGATTCCATCATTGATGTGATTTTGTCCTGATGAAGGAGATGGAATCTCCGAAACGCATTGCACTATTGAGGTGCCTTTCAGAGTGTCTCGTTCTTCACAGCAGAGCTGCGTTAACCCTTTCCACCACCGCCTTACCATTCACATCCTTGTGGGGCTGCAGCAGTCGTGACTTTCAAGCGACTCAGACAAGAAGGTGAGCCTTTCCAGAGTTTCAGCCTCGATGGTGATTGTATTGTAAAACGTGTTTCGGAGGGTTCCATCTCCTTCATCAGGACTTTGATGTGATTTTGTCCTGATGAAGGAGATGGAATCTTCGAAACATGTTGCACCATCGAGGTACCTTTCAGAATGTCTCGTGCTTCACGGCAGAGCGATGTTATCACCTTACACCACCACCTTACAGTTCACATCCTTGTGGGGCTGCAGCAGCCATGACTTTCAAGCGACTCACACAACAAGGTGAGTCTTTCCAGTGTTTCACCCTCGATGGTGATTGTATTGTGCAATGCGTTTTGGAGGTTCCATCTCCTTTATCAGGACTTTGATGTGATTTTGTCCTGATGAAGAAGATGGAATCTCCGAAATGCGTTGCACCATCGAGGTACCTTTCAGAGTGTCTCGTCCTTCGCAGCAGTGACATTAACCCCTTCATCCACTGCCTTACAGTTTACATCCTTGTGGGGCTGCAACAGCCATGACTTTCAAGCAAGTCACATAACAAGGTGAGCCTTTCCAGAGTTTCACTCTCGATGGTGATTGTATTGTGCAACACGTTTCAGAGGTTCCATCTCCTTCATCAGGACATTGATGCGATTTTGTCCTGATAAAGAAGATGGAATCTCCAAAACGCGTTGCACCAGTTAGGTGACTTTCAGAGTGTCTCGCCCTTCACGGCAGAGAGGCGTTAACCCCTTACACGACCACCTTACAGTTCACATCCTTGTGGGGCTGCAGCAGCCGTGACTTTCAAGCGACTCACACAAGAAGGTGAGCCTTTCCAGAGTTTCACCCTCGATGATGATTGTATTGTGCAACGCGTTTCAGAGGTTTCATCTCCTTCATCAGGACATTGATGTGATTTTGTCCTGATGAAGGAGATGGAATTTCCAAAACGCGATGCACCATTGAGGTACCTTTCAGAGTGTCTCGTCCTTCACGGCAGAGCGACGTTAACCTTTTCCCCACCGCCTTACAGTTCACATCCTCGTGGGGCTGCAGCAGCTGTGACTCTCAAGCGACTCACACAAGAAGGTGAGCCTTTCCAGAGTTTCAGCCTCGATGGTCATTGTATTGTAAAACGCGTTTCGGAGGTTTCATCTCCTTCATCAGGACATTGATGTGATTTTGTCCTGATGAAGGAGATGGAATCTCCGAAACGCGATGCACCATCGAGGTACCTTTTGGAGTGTCTCGTTCTTCACAGCAGAGCTGCGTTAACCCTTTCCACCACCACCTTACAGTTCACATCCTCATGGGACTGCAGCAGTCATGATTTTCAAGCCGACAAGTTGAGCCTTTCCAGTGTTTCACCTCCTGCCTGTTTCTCATCCGGATAAGACTTTATTTGTGCTTCTCTGTCATCCAGCTCTCTTTTAGCTCACTATCCAAGGAGAGGGAATAACCTGCTGACTGTTGGGGCTCCCCACTGCTAGGACCCCCCAGCAATCATGAGTACAGGAATCAAGAACCATAAGAACACGGTTCTGTTTAGTTTTGTCTTGAATGTTGCGGAGCTGAGAATGTTCGATCGCCATTCATTGTCAATGGGAATGCCGGAGAAAGCCGAAAACAGCACTCCGGACATCCTTTAGGCAAAGAATGGAGAAGAGGTGGAACATGTGCAGCTCTGCTCCATTTTGAAGATGTCGCTCTTCTGGATCACTCATTCTTAGTGTCCTGACGTTTCATTTTTGGGGGTCAGACCATTAGGAAAGGGCTAGATCTGTCTTGCAAATCGTTCCTTTTTATTAGTGATGTTTCACTCACAATTAGAAGGGTATCCTAATCACATAGGGGATACCCCTTTAATGTACCTATCCTGTTTTCTTGTGACACTGCAGCCAGATTTCCACTGTAAATTAAAGGGGTTTTCCCGAAAATCACAAGTTATCCTATGGATAGGGGGGATACCATGCTCATTGCTGGGGTCCTGACTACTGCAATCGTCAGTATAGGCCTCTGGAAACCCAAGGACAGGGCTAATTAGGTGAGCCTCATTTTGAATGGAGCAGAGGTGCAGAAGCTCGGCCTCTGATCCATGCATTGTCAAAGAGACTGCCAGAAATAGTCATGTATGTCAGTCCTATGGACAATGAAAGGAGCAGAGGTCGAGTATGCGCATCTCCTCTTCGTTCAAGATGGAGCTCCGCAGAGCCCAGTGCTTGGGGTTTTCAGAGACCTGTTTTTTTGGGTCAGAGGAGGGAGAGAGGGGTCCCAGTAGTTGGATCTCAAAGTTATCCCAAGAAGGGAGAGGTCCCAGTAGTCGGACCTCAGAGTTATGCATCAAACGTTGCCCAGGGAGGGAGGGATCCCAGTAGTCGGACGTCAAAGTTAACTCAGGGAGGGAGAGGTCCCAGTAGTCGTGTCTCAAAGATATCCCTTGGAGGGAGGGGTCCCAGTAGTTGGACCTCAAAGTTATCCCAGGGAAGGAGAGGTCCCAGTAGTCGGACCTCAAAGGTATCTCAGGGAGGGAGGGGTCCCAGTAGTCGGGCCTCAAAGATATCCCTTGGAGGGAGGGGTCCCAGTAGTTGGACCTCAAAGTTATCCCAGGGAGGGAGGGGTCCCAGTAGTCGGGTCTCAAAGATATCCCTTGGAGGGAGGGGTCCCAGTAGTTGGACCTCAAAGTTATCCCAGGGAGGGAGGGGTCCCAGTAGTAAGACCTCAAAGTTATCCCAGGGAAGGAGAGGTCCCAGTAGTCGGACCTCAAAGGTATCTCAGGGAGGGAGGGGTCCCAGTAGTCGGGCCTCAAAGTTATGCCAGGGAGGGAGGGGTCCCAGTAGTCGGACCTCAGAGTTATCCCAGGTAGGGAGGGGTCCCAGTAGTCGTGTCTCAAAGATATCCCTTGGAGGGAGGGGTCCCAGTAGTCAGACCTCAAAGTTATCCCAGGGAGGGAGGGGTCCCAGGAGTCGGACCTCAAAGTTATCCCAGGAAGGGTGGGGTCCCAGTTGTCGGACCTCAAAGTTATCCCAGGAAGGGTGGGGTCCCAGTTGTCGGACCTCAAAGTTATCCCAGGAAGGGTGGGGTCCCAGTTGTCGGACCTCAAAGTTATCCCAGGAAGGGTGGGGTCCCAGTAGTCGTCCTCAAAGTTATCCCAGGGAGGGAGGGGTCCTAGTAGTCGGACCTCAAAAGGTATCTCAGGGAGGGAGAGTTATTCCAGGAAGGGGCCCCAGTAGTCGTGTCTCAAAGATATCCCTTGAAGGGAGGGGTCCCAGTAGTCGGGTGTCAAAGTTTTCCCAGGGAGGGAGGGGTCCCGGTAGTCAGACCTCAAAGATATCTAAGGGAGGGAGGAGTCCCAGTAGTCGGACCTCAGAGTTATGCCAGGAAGGGAGGGGTCTCAGTGGTTGGACCTCAAACTTATCCCAGGGAGGGAGGGGTCCCAGTAGTTATCCCAGGAAGGGAGGGGTCCCAGTAGTCAGACCCCCAAGTTATCCTTTATTCTATGGATGAGATAACCTGTGATTTTGGGAAAAGTCATTCTCTGGATATGGTATGTTCTTCAGGTGTATTGGGTCATAGGAGGGAGTGAGGGGTCCCAATAGATGGAACCCCAGTGATGCCCAACTTATCCCTTATTCTGTGACCTGTTTTTGGGGGTCACAGGAGTAAGGGAGGGGTCCCAGTAGCCTGACCTCAAAGTTATCCCTTAGTCTATGGATAAGAGATAACCTGCGATTTTGGGAAAAGCCATTCTCTGTATATGGCATCTTCTTCATGTATATTTCCATAGCCTTTTTTTTTTATAGAAAAAAAACAAATCATGTTTAATAAATAAAAGAAAAGAATATAAACAAAAACACTTGTGAAAATCTTTTAATTATTTTTAAGAAACCAGAAAAAAAAAAACTGTCAAACTTTCTGAAGGAGACCTGGAATACGCCAAGGAGAGGAGGACCTGAACGTTGGCGCCACCTATTGGAAGGAGCCATCCTAAAAGTCAAGGAGAACTTAAGACATGTAAAAGAAAACATATAAAAGTGCAAAAACCTGTGCTAACATTAAGAAATAAGATATTTCCAGTAACTCAGAAGGGGTATTATATATATATATATATATATATATATATATATATATATATATATATACATATACATATACATACATATACATATATATAGAGATATATAAATATACATAAATATATATATATAGATATATATAGAGATATATATATATATATATATACACATACACATACATATATATTTTTATATATATATATATTTTTATATATATATATATATATATATATATATATATATATATATATATAGAGAGAGAGAGAGATCTATATATATATATATATATATATATATATATATAGATTTATTTATTACTTTTTTTGCAATTGCTATTCATGCAATTGTCCTACAGGACATTTTACAGCCTGCCATTTGCTCATTCAGATAGTAAAGCATTTATTTTGATAAGTTGTTCCTGGAGGTCATATATTTTGCACTGGGTATTTATCTATCAGTATCACTCACACACTGATATCACACAGGGCACCTGGCACATACCCATGGTGCCATGCCAGGGGTGTAGCAATGCAGATATAGGCAGATGATTGCATGCTGCCCATACACTTTTAGGGCTGACGTTGCAGGAAGCCAGTTTCATAGGAATTCAGCCTGAGGAGGAGGGGGTGACTGCTGGAGAGGAGGGGGACCTGAGTCACCATGAGGGAAGTGCAGGAACAATAAGGTTTCATTATAAGCAGCACTTTGTATCTAAATTGCATAAATTGGCAAATTGCACCGTAATCATCTCGCTGAGTCAATCATGATTGTCACCGCACAGGGACGGACTGTACAAGAAGCCGAGAAGTTAAGGGACTTTCTGTTACTGCAGCAAGGGAAAAGGAAGAAGACAGACTCAGGTTTCTTTTTATTGCACCGCCGAAGTGGGGCTTTACATCTAAGTCCCCTTTTTTCTAGCGTTTAAATCTAAGTCCCACTTTTTTCAGCAGTTTTATTATCATCACAGACAGGATTACAATTGCTGGTAATGATAACGCCTCTATATACAGTAGATAACAAAGGATCCACCATTCACAATATGTGATATCACAGCTCACCTCCACTGCCTCCTGTACAATGACTGATAACACCTCTATATACAGTGGATAACACAATCCACCATTCACAATAGGTGATGTCACAGCGTACCTTCTCCTCCTCCTAGACAATGACTCATAACACTTCTATATACAGTGGATAGAATAATTTATCATTCACAATAGGTGATATCACAACTCACCTCCTCCTCCTTGTATACAATGACTGATAACACCTCTGTTTACAGTAGATAACAAAGGATCCACCATTCACAATAGGTAATGTCACAGCTCACCTCCTCCTCCTCCTGGACAATGACTGATAACACCTCTATATACAGTGGATAACACAATCCACCATTCACAATAGGTGATGTCACAGCTCACCTTCTCCACCTCCTGTTTAATGACTGCTAACATCTCTATATATAGTAGATAACACAGGATCCACCATTCACAATATATGATGTCACAGCTCACCTCCTCCTCCTCTTGTGCAATGACTGGTAACACCTCTATATACAGTAGATAACAAACGATCCACCATTCACAATAGGTGATGTCACAGCTCACTTCCTCCTCCTGTACAATGACTGATGACACTTTTTATATACAGTAGATAACACAGGATCCACCATAATAGATGATATCACAGCTCACCTCTTCCTCCTCCTGTACAATGACTTATACTTCTCTATACAGTAGATAACACAGGCTCCACCATTCACAATATGTGATGCCACAACTCACCTCCTCCCCCTCCTATACAATGACACATAACTCACTTCCTCCTCCTGTACAATGACTGATGACACCTTTATATAAAGTAGATAACACAATATCCACCATTCACAATAGATGATATCACAGCTCACCTCTTTCTTCTCCTGTACAATGACTTATACCTCTCTATACAGTAGATAACACAGGATCCACCATTCAAAATAGGTGATGTCACAACTCACCTCCTCTACAATGACTGATAACACCTCTATATAGACTAGATAATACAGGATCCAGTATTCACAATAGGTGATATCACAGCTCACCCCCTCCCCTTCCTGTGCAATGACTGATACCTCTATATACAGTATATAACATAGAATGCACCATTCACAATAGATGATATCACAACTCACCTCCTCCCCATCCTGTACAATGACGCATAAGTCATCTATATATAGTACATTATAAACAAACAATACCAATATACACAAGAAGTCTCGTGCCATAATTAGCATATGGAGAAAGCCATATACAGAATTAGAATGG
Source organism: Anomaloglossus baeobatrachus (assembly GCF_048569485.1). Lineage (NCBI taxonomy): Eukaryota > Metazoa > Chordata > Amphibia > Anura > Aromobatidae > Anomaloglossus > Anomaloglossus baeobatrachus. Next base: position 37,878,782 of record NC_134363.1, on the reverse strand, counting down.
AACAACAAAGAAAAAAATCTGTACAAAGACTTTATAGTTGAAAACAGATACAAATTTTATTGAGTAGAAAATACAAAAGACAAAGATTATTTTGATTAAAACTTGTAGAGACAGGTGATGATAGCCACCAAATGGTACCCACATACCAACCTGGTACATATTACATATTAGAAGCAGTCAGAGAGCCAAAAGAGGCCAAAATGATGGATGGTCAAGAAATGATCAATCAGCATAGATGCAAACAAATCCACTAACTGCTAAAGATACCCTGTGCCAACGTTGTAATATAATCCCATCAAAAAATCTTGCAAGTGCAAGTATAACTAATGGCGCAGGGTATCAACCCACACTGCACTAACTAACTAAGATGTGCCCACCGCGTCATACAAGGTAAATATGTGTGTGACATTTAGTCAGCCTATGGGAACCCTTAGACTGAGCGCAATAGCCACCAGATACAACAGTGGAGGTAACATTCAAAAAGCAGAGTCGTACGTGCAATTCACAGAGGCAACCATATGATCAATCAGCATAATTGCAAAGAAATCCACTGACTGCTGAACCACATTGCTAACCACATACAGCATATATAAAGATAAATGTACAAAAGACAGATAATACTCGTATAACAAATCGTAGCAGATGTCAGGTAATGTGGTCCCGTTCCTCTTTACTATCATCCAATGGATTGACAATTTCTCCAAAATACTTATATGGGCGCAATGAAGGATCAGGAAAGGCATGAAAGTATGGATGTAACTGAAAATTAAAACATATATACAAAAGTTAAAAAGGACCAAACGGATCAAGAACAAGGGGATCATACACAGAGCTGCAGAATCATGAGTTACATATTTATAAACCATGAAGCAGGATGGGGCATTGTCTGGGAAATCTATAGGAAGGATACAAAACTTAAACACTCATTCAGCCCAAAATTCTGTAGAGTCTTCAAGGTCCATATCCATTCCGTCTCACGCTGTGTGAGGAGACGGGTAACATTCCCGCCTCGAATCCCAGGTATAATTTGATCAATGCCCCGTACTTTTAATGCAGTGTGGTCACAATGGTGATGTTTCCTGAAATGCCTTGGTATTGTCTTAAGGCTCTCAATGTCTGTCTCGTCTATGGCGGCCTGAATATCACGAACATGTTCTCTCACTCAGACCTTCAAGGCCCGCGTAGTCAGGCCGACATAGACGAGAGGACATGGACAAACAGCATAATACACCACAGCCTTGGAAAGGCAATTAATCTTCTTTCTAATGGGAAAAACTTTCCCATCAGAAGAAGTAAACTCTGTCGCTGTTTCAATGTTAGGGCATGCGACGCTTGCCCCACAAGGTGAGCAGCCAAATCTTAACCTAGATGTAGCAGAAGAGGAGGACACAAATGGGAGAACATTTTTGTGTCCTTTTTATTGTAGTGACTAGAGGTCAATATGTCTTTCAGGTTCCTGGCCTTACGGGCCGCAACTTATGGTCTATCAGACAAATAACTCCGAAGAATGGGATCGACAGTGAGTATAGACCAATACCGGGACATGACTTCCAGCATCCGTTCCCAATGTGAATGGTACCTGGTGACCATTGTCATGCCTTCATAGAAATGCATATAATTATTTTATTATGCCAAGTAATAAGATTACATTTAGTAATTGACATTGATACTGTCCACTTGTCCAGTGATATCCAACAGCGCCATCTGTTGACAATGTTGTCTTACTGCAGTTAGTTTAATGTTTCACTGGTTACTGTGCAATGAAAATTGTCCTACCAAGGCTTATGTAGTTACCCATCAGACCTTGCATAGGCTCTGCCCCTTCTTCTTCAGCAGCCATTTCAGTTACATGAACACACACATTCTGCATGCTGAATATCTCTCCAGATCTCTGCTCCTTATGTTTGCCTCTACATAGCACAGTCGGTGAGTTATGATCCCCTGGTTAGGGCTCATCAAATTATAATGTAGTTGGTCTGTTCTGCAAGTATTATCCTGTCATTAGCTAATATGTATTCGCCATGTAGTGCATTTACCCTGCATGTCCTGTATCAAATGGAATGCTATGTAACTCAGATATGTTGTATGTTGTACTTAGTATTTTCATTTATTTCTTGTAGTTTTACACTGATCTCATTAATAAAAGTTGTAAAGGACCCCCAGCGTCCGAGTCAATGCATTGATGGGAAAGAGTTAAGCTGTCTGTCAACTCGTCTTCCAACGCACAGATTGAGGGTGCCAGAACAGTAAAACGACTGCTATTAACGGGGTTGAAGCATAGACGCCGACTTCTATCAGAGAGCAGTCAAGCCGCATACAGACACCATGTCAGATAGAGGATCTGAAGTTTATGTAACACGCTCCCATGTAAGCTCGTCAGCTTCAAGGAAGTCTGTGAGCAGCGCTGCAATTGCCACCGCCAGGGCGAAGGCGGAAGCCGCCAAAGTGAGAGCTGCCTTTGCTGAACAAGAGTTGAAATTAAAGACAGAAAAAGCACGTCTAGAAGCCGACCTTGCAAAACTTGCTGTAGACACAGAAGCAGCAGCAGCAGAAGCTGAAGTACAGGCTTTAGAAGAAGCAGCACGCAGCGACAGTAAAAGTTTCAGGTTAAGGCTCGGACCCGAACTCAGTCATCGGGATATCTCACAACGCACTTCAGACTACGTACTAAAGCATACCGCATCAGACGACCATCTACATTCAGCTCCAAGAGAGAGACTTAATCCTGCCATTCAGCCATCAACCTTCATTCAACAAACATCCCACGTTAAGCATGAAGGTAATTCCGTCCACCTAACACCATCAGTGTCACCTGCACCCAAGTTTGTAGATTCCTATTACACAGCGAACCGTCCCAAAATGGAGGACCCCGATGGTGACTATCATGGCGACAACGTATTTGATGGCAACAATAACTCACTGGGACCTCATCATAGCAACATGTATCAGGACCACCCTCTCAGAAATCAAGAGCTACCAGATTTCCTCAAGTTCTTCGCACGCCGTGAGTTACTCACCAAAGGTCTTTTAAAGTTTAACGACCGTCCTGAAAGTTACAGAGCGTGGAGAGCTTCCTTCAGAAACGCCACGGCCGGCCTGGACATCTCTGCCAATGAAGAGATCGATCTCTTGGTCAAGTGGCTAGGAAACGAATCAGCAGAACATGCAAAACGCATCAGGGATATCAGCATCAACCACCCGAGCAAAGGTTTGTGCCTGTTATGGGAGAGACTTGATGAGTGCTATGGCTCTTCAGAGAGGATAGAAGAATCCCTCTTCAAAAGGTTGGAGGACTTTCCCAAGATCTCTAATAAGAGCTTTCACATGCTAAGAGAATTGAGCGACCTCTTGGTAGAACTCCAAGTCGCCAAGTTTGAAGGAGACCTGCCAGGCCTCGCGTCCCTAGATGCAGCCAGAGGTATTAAACCCATAGTGAATAAGTTGCCTTACAGTCTGCAAGAGAAATGGTTGAACCGGGGTTCAGATTACAAACAACGTCACAACGTGCCGTTTCCTCCATTCCATGTCTTCGTAGATTTTGTGCGCCAGCAAGCCAAGATCAGGAATGATCCCAGCTTTGACCTTTCCACCGCAGATCCCATCAACCCACGAACAGGTAAGCCTGCTCCAGTACGCAACCCTCGAGGCTCACCTATCACTGTACACAAAACTAATGTGTCTGCTACAGATTCATCACGCAAGACCCACAGTACAACAGAACCTGAAGGGTCACTAACAATTGACCCAGACAAAGAGTGCCCCCTACACAAAAGGCCTCACCCACTGCAACAGTGCAGGAGTTTTAGAGGAAAATCTCTTAAAGACCGTAGAATCTTCCTCAGAGAAAACAACATATGTTACAGATGTTGTGCATCCACATCTCACTTAGCTAGAGACTGCAATGCCAGTATCACTTGTTCGGAGTGTAACAGTCAAGAGCACAGCACAGCTCTACACCCAGAACCAGCCCCACAGAATTCCACGCACATCGACCGACTTACAGAGCACGGCGGGGAGGAGACAGACAGTACACCTCCTGAAGTGTCACCCCAGTGCACTCAAGTTTGTGGAGAAGGTCTCACTAACAAATCCTGCTCAAAGATCTGTCTGGTTACAGTTTACCCTATGGGCTACAGAGAAAAAGCGGTTAAACTCTATGCTATACTCGACGACCAGAGTAATAGATCACTCGCCAGCTCAGCTTTCTTTGACATCTTTGGAATCAAGGGACTTAGCTGCTCCTACTCACTGAAAACATGTACAGGAGTGAGTGAAGAATCTGGCAGGAGGGCAACAGGTTATCAAATCGAATCCCTAGATGGGAAGACATCCTTACCCCTTCCTACATTAATCGAGTGCAATGCCATCCCGAACAATAGAGAAGAGATACCCACTCCAGAAGCGGCACTACACCATCCCCATTTGAGAAACATAGCGCATCTCATTCCTGCACTTAATTCCCAAGCCAAGTTGGTCCTTTTGCTGGGGAGAGACATCATCAGAGTTCACAAGGTGAGGAAACAGATAAACGGTCCTCATAACTCGCCCTACGCTCAGAAGCTAGATCTAGGATGGGTAGTTATAGGGGACGTCTGCCTCGGAAAAGTTCCCAAGCCGAACAACATCCAATCTCTCTACACGAACACATTGGAGAGTGGCCGTCCATCCTTTTTCCTACCATGCCCCAACAAATTCCCAGTGAAGGAAAATCTCACCAATTCAGCACACTTAGATGGTGGGAAAGACAGATACGCCATGGATGAATTGTGCGACGGAGACAAAGATCATCTAGGGTGCGCTGTCTTTCAAAAGACCAAAGAAGATTATAAACGAGCCCATTCCATTGAAGATGAGACCTTCCTGGAGATAATGGATCAAGGATTTCACAAGGATGAAAACGACAGCTGGGTGGCTCCACTACCATTCAAGCCACAAAGACCCTGTCTTCCTAACAACAAAGAGATGGCACTAAAGCGCCTTACCTACTTAAAGCCAAGTTTCTCAAAGAAGCCAGAAATGGAGGTACATTTCTTTGCTTTCATGGACAAAATATTCAAAATACCAACCGACCAAAATCCTGCAGACCATGCGACCAGAGCGGTATCGGCACCACGCCTCAAAGACACTAACTGGCTAGTCGGACCTGCATTTCTGTATCAACCAGTACCCACTGCTCACGAGACACATACACATGAACTCTTCGAACCCGAATCAGATGTAGAGCTACAGCCTCAAGTTTCCACACTTAGCACAACGATCACCAACAGGCACCTTGATTCCAGCTGCTTCCTCAGATTCTCTACCTGGAGATCGGCCTACAGAGCCTTGACTTGCCTGATACATGTCATTAGATCCTTTAAAAACAGACAATCGAGACCAGCTCCATGCAAAGGCTGGCATTGTTGTCATAAAGCTTACACAGTGGAAGAGCTCACGCAAGCCAAACACGCAATCATCTGTTGTGTACAGCATGAAGCTTATACCCAGACTCTAGAGTCCCTCCGGAACCACAGAAGTGTCCCAAAAGATAGTCCCCTTAAAAAACTGGACCCGTTTGTGGATACTCAAGGACTGCTGAGAGTCGGGGGACGAATTTCAAATGCAAAGCTTGAAAATGACGAGTGTACTCCAATCATTGTTCCTCACGGCCATGTTGCTTTCCTGCTGGTTGAGCATTATCACGCACAGGTTAGACATCAAGGGCGCTTGATAACTGAAGGAGCCCTACGGGAAGCGGGTTTCTGGATAACAGGAGTTAAGCGACTTGTGAGTAGAGTCATCTTCAAATGTATCATCTGCAGGAAACTCCGTGGTTCTTGTCAATCCCAAAAAATGGCAGACCTACCAGCAGACCGTTTGAGTACCGAACCTCCTTTTACTAACGTGGGCCTCGATGTGTTTGGTCCCTGGTCAGTTGTCACACGTCAGACTAGGGGAGGACATGCAAACAGCAAGCGCTGGGCCGTCTTGTTCACATGTTTGAGTATTAGAGCCGTACACATAGAAGTCATTGAGACAATGGACACATCCAGCTTCATAAATGCCTTCAGACGATTCATTTCTCTCAGAGGACATGTAAAGCATATACGCTCTGACAGAGGATCTAACTTTGTAGGAGCATGTGGTGAACTAAAGATTCCCTCAAATCTGGACATTAACCAAGTAGAAAGACGTCTTTCAGAACTAGGTTGTACGTGGACCTTTAACCCACCGCACTCATCTCATATGGGAGGTGTGTGGGAGCGCATGATCGGCATCGCTCGCAGAATCCTCGATTCCATCTTTCAACTTGGTCCTTCGAAGCTCACTCATGAGACTCTAACAACCTTCATGGCCGAGGTAGTAGCTATAATGAACGCCAGACCACTGGTTCCCATATCCAATGACCCTGATGACCTATCTCTGCTCACCCCTTCAACTCTCCTCACCCAGAAGTTTAATGTGAGTATGCCGACTTCTGGAGAGTTTACTACAAAAGACTTGTACAAATCTCAATGGAAAAGAGTTCAAATGTTAGTAGACCTTTTCTGGACTAAGTGGAGAAAACAATATCTCTCTACATTACAGACAAGAGACAAATGGCAAGATAGTAGACCCAACATGAAACCTGGGAATGTCGTCCTAGTGAAGAACACTCAGTCTAAAAGGAACGAGTGGCCTCTAGGATTGGTAACCAAGGTCTTCCCAAGTCAAGACGGACAGGTCAGGAAAGTGGAAATCAAGATTCCCAAGCAAAGTGGAAAGCTGTTTCTTAGACCTGTATCTGAACTTATTCTATTGCTCTAGTTTAAGTTTGTGGCATTCCCCCGGATGCCAGACGGGGAGTGTCATGCCTTCATAGAAATGCATATAATTATTTTATTATGCCAAGTAATAAGATTACATTTAGTAATTGACATTGATACTGTCCACTTGTCCAGTGATATCCAACAGCGCCATCTGTTGACAATGTTGTCTTACTGCAGTTAGTTTAATGTTTCACTGGTTACTGTGCAATGAAAATTGTCCTACCAAGGCTTATGTAGTTACCCATCAGACCTTGCATAGGCTCTGCCCCTTCTTCTTCAGCAGCCATTTCAGTTACATGAACACACACATTCTGCATGCTGAATATCTCTCCAGATCTCTGCTCCTTATGTTTGCCTCTACATAGCACAGTCGGTGAGTTATGATCCCCTGGTTAGGGCTCATCAAATTATAATGTAGTTGGTCTGTTCTGCAAGTATTATCCTGTCATTAGCTAATATGTATTCGCCATGTAGTGCATTTACCCTGCATGTCCTGTATCAAATGGAATGCTATGTAACTCAGATATGTTGTATGTTGTACTTAGTATTTTCATTTATTTCTTGTAGTTTTACACTGATCTCATTAATAAAAGTTGTAAAGGACCCCCAGCGTCCGAGTCAATGCATTGATGGGAAAGAGTTAAGCTGTCTGTCAACTCGTCTTCCAACGCACAGATTGAGGGTGCCAGAACAACCATTCTCACAATATTCGTATTTCTAGTCCCATGGTCACCAAATAGTAGATCAACACGTGGGGAGTTCCTCGCTATGCCTTTTCGATAGACCTATTGCTGTACCCACGGTCACGGAATCTCTGTTTGAGATCCAAAGCCTTGGACTCAAAGGAAGAGTCCGAAGAGCAGATCCGCCGTAGGCGAAGAAATTGTCCCACGGGGACTGCTCGTACAACGTGTGCGGGGTGGGCAGAGGTGGCATGTAAAACTGAGTTTACAGAAGTGTCTTTTCGATATAAATCAGTTTGTAAGAAACCTGATGTATCTCTTATGACCAAGACATCTAGGAATTCGAGGGACGTGTCACTGAACTTATGAGTCAGCCGTATATTAATTTCGTTGTTGTTCAAATTTTGCATAAATAAATTAAGTTCTGGGACAGTCCCCTGCCAGATAAAAAAGATGTCGTCGATGTACCGCGTCCAAAGGGGGATGCGGTCCACCGACGACAGCCAATCTGACAGGAGAAGGTCCCTCTCCCACAGCCCCAGAAACAAATTAGCATATGAGGGCGCAAAGGCCGCCCCCATTGCTGTGCCCTGGAGCTGCAGGTAGAGGGACCCCCCAAAAAAGAAAAAATTGTGAGTCAAGGAAAAACTCAATAAGTTCATGACAAAGTCCCTCTCGGTCCCGGACATGTTGGTCATAGAGAGAAAGTATGACACAGCCCGTAGTCCGTCGCGATGTCGAATGCTCGTATAGAGCGATTCGACATCGCAAGAGACCAGCAGGGAGCCCTCCCCCACATGTATAATTGCATGTATGCATTGATCAAATTATACCTGGGATTCGAGGCGGGAATGTTACCCGTCTCCTCACACAGCGTGAGACGGAATGGATATGGACCTTGAAGACTCTACAGAATTTTTGGCTGATTGAGTGTTTAAGTTTTGTATCCTTCCTATAGATTTCCCAGACAATGCCCCATCCTGCTTCATGGTTTATAAATATGTAACTCATGATTCTGCAGCTCTGTGTATGATCACCTTGTTCTTGATCTGTTTGGTCCTTTTTAACTTTTGTATATATGTTTTAATTTTCAGTTACATCCATACTTTCATGCCTTTCCTGATCCTTCATTGCGCCCATATAAGTATTTTGGAGAAATTGTCAATCCATTGGATGATAGTAAAGAGGAACGGGACCACATTACCTGACATCTGCTACGATTTGTTATACGAGTATTATCTGTCTTTTGTACATTTATCTTTATATATGCTGTATGTGGTTAGCAATGTGGTTCAGCAGTCAGTGGATTTCTTTGCAATTATGCTGATTGATCATATGGTTGCCTCTGTGAATTGCACGTACGACTCTGCTTTTTGAATGTTACCTCCACTGTTGTATCTGGTGGCTATTGCGCTCAGTCTAAGGGTTCCCATAGGCTGACTAAATGTCACACACATATTTACCTTGTATGACGCGGTGGGCACATCTTAGTTAGTTAGTGCAGTGTGATTTGATACCCTGCGCCATTAGTTATACTTGCACTTGCAAGATTTTTTGATGGGATTATATTACAACGTTGGCACAGGGTATCTTTAGCAGTTAGTGGATTTGTTTGCATCTATGCTGATTGATCATTTCTTGACCATCCATCATTTTGGCCTCTTTTGGCTCTCTGACTGCTTCTAATATGTAATATGTACCAGGTTGGTATGTGGGTACCATTTGGTGGCTATCATCACCTGTCTCTACAAGTTTTAATCAAAATAATCTTTGTCTTTTGTATTTTCTACTCAATAAAATTTGTATCTGTTTTCAACTATAAAGTCTTTGTACAGATTTTTTTCTTTGTTGTTCCATTCTAATTCTGTATATGGCTTTCTCCATATGATAATTATGGCACGAGACTTCTTGTGTATATTGGTATTGTTTGTTTATAATGTACTATATATAGATGACTTATGCGTCATTGTACAGGATGGGGAGGAGGTGAGTTGTGATATCATCTATTGTGAATGGTGCATTCTATGTTATATACTGTATATAGAGGTATCAGTCATTGCACAGGAAGGGGAGGGGGTGAGCTGTGATATCACCTATTGTGAATACTGGATCCTGTATTATCTAGTCTATATAGAGGTGTTATCAGTCATTGTAGAGGAGGTGAGTTGTGACATCACCTATTTTGAATGGTGGATCCTGTGTTATCTACTGTATAGAGAGGTATAAGTCATTGTACAGGAGAAGATTTTTTTCTTTGTTGTTCCATATAGTACATTATGTATATCACAGTTCACCTCCTCCTTCTCCTGTACAATAACTGATGACACCTCTCTATACAGTATATAACACAGGATCCACCATAAAAAATATGTGATATCATAGCTCACCTCCTCGTCCTTGTATACAATGACTGATAACACCTCAATATACAGTAGATAACACTGGATCCTCCATTCACAATCAATGATATCACAGCTCACCTCCTCCTTCTCCTGTACAATGACTGATAACACTTCTATATACAGTAGATAACACAGCATCCACCATTCACAATAAGTGATATCACAGCTCACCTCCTCCTTCTGCACAATGACTGATAACACCTCTATATACAGTAAATAACCTAGGATCCACCATTCACAATAGGTGATATCACAGCTCACCTCCTCCTTCTCCTGTACAATGACTGATAACACTTCTATATACAGTAGATAACACAGCATCCACCATTCACAATAAGTGATATCACAGCTCACCTCCTCCTTCTGCACAATGACTGATAACACCTCTATATACAGTAAATAACCTAGGATCCACCATTCGCAATAGGTGATATCACAGCTCACCTCCTCCTCCCGTACAATGACTGATAACACCTCTATATACAGTAAATAACCCCGGATCCACCATTCACAATAGGTGATATCACAGCTCACCTCCTCCTCCTCCTGTACAATGACTGTTAACACCTCATTTTTTCGTAATTTATTTTAATATAGGGATTTGAATTTAAAACGTTTATATAAACAATACTTTTACCTTTCAGGCCTGTCACTGGCTCGGAGGGCGATCTATGTGGCTGGCACCCTAGATGGCACATCCTACTGGTCTCTAGAGGATTATTTGTGGCAGGCTGAGTGTTGGCTCCTTGTATTTTCATATATAAAAGTGTAACTTTCAACTAAAAAAATCTTTCAGCCCTAAAATAAGTGATATAAAAAAACTTGTACCAATGGTATAACTAGTTGCTCATCGCAGCGACACCTTATAGTACCGCAACCCACCGTTGTCTAAAAAACAATTATGTTTTTATTAAACTGGGAAAACCCTTTAAAGGGGGAACTTTTTTTTTGCTATTTTTTTTATAGTGGTCCTAAAAAATTATTATTAATTATATTATTATTATTTTACTAAAAAATATTAGTAGATTCATCTAAATACAGTTTCTTTGTTGACCCCATTGCAATAAAGTTCTCAGCTTGGTCTGGTGGAATATGGGGGAACTTGAGGTATCAAACTCTTCCCTCCAATACTAGCTGTATAAACCTGTCTTCATTTTGCTCCCCCTAGTGGCAGCTTAGTGCTCCATAAATTCCAGCATCATCATCAAAGCCAGACTTATAGCCCTTCATATCAAATCTGGCGTTTCATTCCGAAAAGTAAGGTGCGTCAGACTTATGAAGGTCCATTTTTGTATGCGCCTGTAATGCTCACGACCGTTGTAGGGGCAGCGAGCAAGGTTAGTGGGTCCACGCAGGGCTGCCACCAGGGGGGGACAAACAGGACTCTAGTCTGGGACCTCAACAGAAGGGGGGCCCCCTTCACGCTTCATTTATTGGCTTACAAACCGGGGGCAGAGGTGGGGTGGAGTCTCAAGGGGGCCCCAAAATTATGCCAGTCAGGGGCCCTGAAATTCCTAGTGGCAGCCCTGGTCCATGGGACTAAAGGAGGAGCCAGGGCTTACCCTTTAGTGGAAGGGGCTTAACTGTTTTGGAGCCGGGTACTACTCCCAGGGTAGTGACCGGGACTGTGGCAGCTGACTCCCAGGACAGATACGGACACTGGTACGGGCACTGGTATAGGCAGGTACAGTCTGAATGACTGAGGCAGATAGGCAGGCAGGTACGGACGGACATGGAGGGATACATAGGTATGGGCCACCAGGCACAGTGGACGGACACAGGGATAATGGGACAGGAGCTCGGGACTTGACAACCAGCTAGCAGACTGGTATCCTGACTAAGTAAGGCGTTTGCTCATGCACCTCCTCTAATGGGAGGGTGCCTTAAATATATAGTGCCTCTCAGCCACAGGTTGAGAGACATTTCCTGAAAATAGCATGCTGGCCCTCTAAGAGGACAGATATGGTGGGTACGGCAGGGAAAGATAGGTATGGGAAGGCAGGCACAGTTGACGGACACAGGGATAATGGGACAGGAGCTCAGGACCTGACACCTAGCTAGCAGACTGGAGACTGACCAACTAAGGCATTGCCCAGGCACCTCCCCTAATATTAGGGCGCCTTAATTACATAGTGCCTCTGAGCCACAGACTGAGAGGCATTTCCTAGAAATAGCATGCCGGCCCTTTAAGAGGACAGATATGGTGGGTAAAGCAGGGACAGATAGGTATGGGAAGACAGGTGCAGGTGACGAACACAGGGATAACAGGACAGGAGCTTGAGACTTGACAGCTTGCTAACAGACTGGTATACTGACTGACTAAGGCATTGCGCAGGCACCTCCCCTAAAGGGAGGGTGCCTTCAATACATATTGCCTCTCAGCCACAGGCATTTCCTGGAAATAGCATGCCAGCCCTTTAAAGTAGGTACAGCAGGGACAAATAGGTATGGAAAATGTTTTTGCTTGGATCTGCACTCCCCCCATTTGGCACAGGTGATTTTAATCAGCAGGAGACTGCAAGAGGGGTCAGCCTTTTTTTGCTCCCAGTTCACATATGGGAGCCAGTGGGAGGTGAGTACACAGCTCCTCTCACTGTGTGCTGGTGCTGTGTGGTGGCCGCTGTTGTGGTGGTGTCGTGTCAGTGGGGCGGTGCGGCATGGAGCCCTGGGGGCTTCGCTGTAACGCCTGCCTGGATCAACAGACTCAGGGTATGTAATGGACAGACTAGGGGGATGACCCTCACCAAGCAGGACCCCCAGAACCCTGAAACCCTTTAACCTCTATACAGGGATTTGGAATTACACAGGGCCCTTGAGATCACTACCTGTGGAAGGCTGCAGTCCGATGAGCGTAGTCGTCAGGCAGGGTCAAACCAGGAATTGCAGAACAGGGACAGAATCGGCAGGCAAGGACGTAATCAGAAAACGTAGCAGAGGAAAAATCCGGATCGGGCAGCGAGGTACAAAAACAGCAGGCAGAAGGGTAGTCAAAAAACACGCAGAAGTCAGCACACAGGAATCAAAATACAAACAGCATATGAGCCAGGAGTACAGAACTATCTCTGGCAGTGGTCATGTGACAGGAGGGGGAATAAGAAGGGTGCGGTGTCTTCCCATTGGCTGTAGCTGAACGCTGGCAACTTCAGCCGGGAGACACACGCCACCCACAGTCAGCCAGCGGTACTGCAAATCCCAAGATAACCCAGCCAAGTGGATGATCGGAGCCTGCGCCCACCAATGCTACTGGCATCGACTCCTCTCCCATCACCAGCACCATCCACGGCAAGAACATGGCGTCGCCTGGCGATCGGAGCAGAAGTCGCTGGAGCAGACTCCGGCGGTAACGTAACATTCGCCTTGCAGCATTAGCGCTGTGAGGCACCAGATCGCCGGCTCTGCTGGTGCTTTGTCACTGCAGCAGTGGTTAGTGCACAGTGCCGCACTATAAGGTTTAGGATAGGAACCCACTCAAGAGGTTTGCCGTGACGTGGCAGTGGGCTTAATACAATCTAATCAGAATGGTAACAAAAGAACCTCATGTTCGATTTAATTTTTTGCCTAGCGGCTTTAGATCATTGTATTTGTTGGGATGTGCAATCCATGTCTTTTTCTTCATAGTGTGTTAGACTGGCATACTGACTAACTAAGGTATTGCGCAAGCACCTCCCCTAATGGGAGGGTGCCTTAAATACATATTGCCTCTCGGCCACAGGCATTTCCTGAAAATAGCATGCCAGCCCTTTAAGGTGGCTACAGCAGGGACAAATAGGTATGGAAAGACAGGTACAGGTGACGGACACAGTGTTAACAGGATAGGAGCTTGAGACTTGACAGCTTGCTAGCAGACTGGTATACTGAAAAACTAAGGGGTTGCGCAGGCACCTCCCCTAATGGGAGGGTGCCTTCAATACATATTGCCTCTCAGCCACAGGCATTTCCTTGAAATAGCATGCCAGCCCTTTAAGGTGGCTACAGCAGGGACAAATAGGTATGGAAAGACAGGTACAGGTGACGGACACAGGGATAACAGGACAAGAGCTTGAGACTTGAGAGATAGCTAGCAGACTGGAGACTGACTAACTAAGGCATTGCGCAGGCACCTCCCCTATTGGGAGGGTGCCTTACACATATATATATATATATATATATATATATATATATATATATATATATATATACTGTGTGTATATACTGTATATATATATATATATATATATATATAGTGCTTCCCAGCTGTAGGTTGAGAGGCTTTTCCTGGAAATAGGTCTCTTTTAAGAGGAGGGCTGGTGCACGCATGCGCGTTCTAAGCATATTCCTGAGGAGCCTGTGCACGCCTCGGGGGAGAGGGAGGCAGATGAGCATATGGTCAGCCACAGAGCTGCGAGGGGGGAAGCAAACCGGCTGTGGCGGTAAGTCAGCATACATGCAGGGACACCGGCGCTGCAGCGCTGCTCCTAAGCGTTAAAAGGGCGCCCCCTACAGGATTGTGTTCCCCTTCAGAACCTCAATAGATTGCATAACATGTAACCTGTTTTTCAAACCAATAACTTGCTTTGCTTGTTTGCTATAGATAGACATCTGCGTGATTCAATCGTTTAGAACTAGAATTGCCCAGAGCAAGAACCTCTCCACTATATACCGTAAATACGCTTTAAAGAGGTTATCAAGTTTAGAAAGCCATTTTCATATACCGTACCCTCTTAGGCTCTTAGGCAGGGGTGGGCAATTCATTTTTAAGGACCTGGGACTGATTTTAAGGTCAATAATAACTTTACTATTGGAAAACATCTTTTGGCTATGTTCATACAGAGCATATATATTGGGGATCTCCGGCAGTGCATATATACTGTGCATATTATTGCAAAAAAGTTGCGGCGTAGCCACAAATTTCATCCTAGACTGAACCTCACACCTATATACTCATCATAATAACAGGAATGGTATAGAAAGAAGGGCCTGGCAATAGGAAGAGAGGACTCTACGCTCCCAAACGTCCTTAATACGGGTCTTTCCCCCTGTCTCCGTCACGTGCCTAGGCCCTTGCTTGTCTTGAACTCCCCCTGGCTAGTGAGGAGGCTGGCAAGAACACTAGTCGCACTACTGCAATAATACAACATAAGGTAAGGGAGTCAGACAGAGAGAAATAAGGGTGCATTTCACATTGCGACATTGCTAACGATATATCGTCGGGGTCACGTCGTTAGTGCCGCACATCCGGCACCGTTAGCGACATCACAGCATGTGACACCAAGGAGCGTCAATCAACGAGCGCAAAAAACGTCCAAAATCATTGATCGTTGACACGTCGCTCCTTTTCATAATATCGTTGCTGCTGCAGGTACGATGCTGTTCGTCGTTCCTGCAGCAGCACACATTGCTATGTGTGACACTGCAGGAACGACGAACATCTCCTTACCTGCGTCCACCGGCAATGAGGAAGGAAGGAGGTAGGCGGGATCTTCCGCCCGCTCATCTCCGCCCCTCCGCTTCTATTGGACGGCTGCCATGTGACGTCGTTGTGACGCCGCACGAACCGCCCCCTTAGAAAGGAGCCGGTTTGCCGGCCAGAGAGACGTCGCAGGGAAGGTAAGTCCGCGTGACGGGTGTAAGCGATGTTGTTCGCCACGGGCAGCGATTTGCCCGTGTCGCACAACCGACAGGGGCGGGTACGCTCGCTAGCGAGATCGCAGCATGTAAAGTGCTCTATAGATACTAAAGGAAAAACTCTCAAAACTCCTCCAATCCACCTAACACAACAGCTGCAATAGTCACAACTCCTCAGCTTCTTCCAGAGACAAGCTCCTTCCAAAATGGTCAGTATGGCAATGTGCAGATGGTAAGACATGTGACATTTTAGAGTGAAGAGCAGTGACCATAAAAGAGCTGCACCTGGGATTAAGGCTACAAAGGACAGCCAGATACGAGAGTCCTTAACCTTTACATATACAAATACAAGTTGTGGCCTGCAAACAATAAGGTGTTGTGACCTTCTGGAGGTCTCTTCAGAGTGGGACACATTCATTTAGCCATAAAAAATAAATAAGTATACTTACCTCCTACAGTACATTAGGGCCTTGTGTCTCAAGCCGGTCCTGTGACATAAACAACATCCTATGACAACAACATCCTATGACAGCAACAGCGATGAGTGTCCACTATCGCCTCGGAGGAGAGGGACGCAGGGTTCAAAGTAGCCGAATGGCGCAGGTGCTTATTTATAATTTTATATTTTTATTTCAATTTAATGCAGTGATCTGGAGGAATGTTTAAAGGGGTCGTCAAGAAATGGACAATCCCTTTAAGGGTGGGGTTTACACATAATGATTATGTTATTGATATGCATTAATTTATTGAACAGAAAAGCTATTGGAGCCTCGTGCGCATGTGACGCAAGTCTTAGAATCATTCCACATGCATGGATCCACATGTCATATGCATTTGAGGCCCAAATATCACCCCACCCTATTGCAGAATCATATTTCGGGACGGATCAAAAGATGTTTAGACCATTCAGTTGGTTTAAGTTACATTTTAGGTGCTCAGGTTGGATCTGCCATGAAATAGATGGAAAACAACAAACATGTGGGAAAGTGCACTTAAAGAGGACCACCCACCAGGATTTTCATATATAAACTAAAGCCTGTGCTATACTGGCGCCATCATGCTGATTCTATGCATACCTTTAGTTGTGAGATCGGATGTATAGTTTCTGAAATACAGGCAAGTAAAGTTTGTGAAATGCGTTGTTATTTGATTGGCAGGTGCAATGGAATATCTAATAGGTGGGTCGGGTTTTGCTAGTTATTCCCGCCACTGTCTGCTGCCTGTCCTTCTACCCCCTATCTCTGTTATTACAAGGGGAGGAAGGAGGGAGGAAGGTCAGGCAGGCAGACAGGAGCGGGAATAACTAGAATAACTAGCAAAACTCTATCCACCTATTAGACATTCCGTTGCACCTGTCAATCAAATAACAGTGCATTTCACAAATTTTACTTGCCTGTATTTCAGAAAGTATACATCCGATCTCACAACTAAAGGTATGTATAGAATCAGCATAATAGTGTCAGTATAGCACTGGCTTTAGTTTATATAGGAAAATCCTGGTGGTTAGTCCTCTTTAAATTTTTGACCATGCTCTGGTGTGCTTGTGCTTGGTTTCAATGGTCATTTTGTACTGTCAGTGTCCCTTTAAGAGGATAACCTCTTTATTACAGATACGTGCCCTATTTTGAACCACTTTATGTCATTACATGTCCAATATACTTTTCTATGATGCAGAAAAAGGTCACCATATTTCCATCATCCCCTACACCGTCCCCTCCTCTGCTCCAAACCTTTCATTTTACTCAATTTACTTCTCAAGTTAAGGAACTTAAGACCTTCACGCTTCTCCTTTCTCCTTCGCAGAAATAAGTCGGCCACGTTGATGTTTACTATATGATTAATGAAAGCCTGCGGTAAACAGAACAATGGACACAATCAGTACTTCCCCTTTAAATCATAATGCTCCATTTTTCTAAGCGATAAGGGGAATTGGGACAAACACAGAAAATTCCCTTTGTCTCCAAATGGTGAGAAATGAGAAGAGCAAAATAACTAAAGAATAACTTGCGGCTTGACAAATCTTGGGCGGTTATAGCAAAAAAAGTCACGGTAAAGGAGTGAATCCACCCAACGACGAGATGTTTTCGCGAAAACACGGCAAAACTTGGATGCTCCATCGATGGAGAAAAAATATTGTGGTTCTCATAAGCTATGGGAAGGTTCACGAATAATTTTGTAGGAGCTTTTGGAGCAGAAACAAAGCAAAAAGTCTCCAAAAACTCAAAAATGCTCAGTTTCCATTCCAAAAACTCAGCAAAAATTGAGAACACACCCTTAAAGACGACAAACCACTGGGATTTTGTGATATCAACTAAAGCCAGTTCCATACAGGCACTAAGATGCTGAATCCAGACATACCTGTTGTAGGAAGATCCGATGCTTGGTTGCAGAAATATCTATAATCAAAGTTGCAGAATTCAACTCTCCGGCGCCGTTTTAATGAAGACAGAATCACTGTGTCGATGCGCACATGCCGCCAACAACAGAAATGGCGGCACGGCATGAGATTCATATAGAGAAAAGGGGGCATGTCCTACAGGAAGCTAAAGGAGGACCTTACAGCAAGGACTTGATCCACAAAGACCCGCCCCCGTTGCACCTGTCAATCAAAGTGCAGGGCTTTTCTGCAACTTTGATTAAAGATATTTCTGCAACCAAGCATCGGATCTTTCTACAACAGGTATGCCTGGATTCAGCATCTTAGTGCCAATATGGTACTGCCTTTACTTCATATCACAAAATCTTGGTAGTTGATCGTCTTTAACTCCTTACCGACGTTAGGGCATTTCAGACACTGTTTTTTTTGCATCTTTTATGCATTTTTTATTGCAAGCAAATGTGGCACCCCAGTGGTCATGGGAGCCACAGTGGTATTGTTCTCTTCACCTGGAGGACAGTGCTATGCCTGGAAGCAGCGAGGAAGATCTCAATGTCAGGTACCATTGCACACAACACTTTCTGACTCAGACCAGAAGGGGGAGCTCAATTCCTGGTTGGGACGAGCCTCCCCTGTGCATTCTGGGATGGGAAGGGGTTAGTCAGTGGAACAGGAAGAGGAACTTCAGAACCCTGGAGGAGAGGAAAGAGACCGGTCGCTTTTTCCAGGACCGAGCACATTGTACAGGACA
The DNA here is from genome assembly GCF_048569485.1 of Anomaloglossus baeobatrachus. Lineage (NCBI taxonomy): Eukaryota > Metazoa > Chordata > Amphibia > Anura > Aromobatidae > Anomaloglossus > Anomaloglossus baeobatrachus. The sequence continues at coordinate 37,860,177 of NC_134363.1, read as the reverse complement.
CCGGGTTCCTAGATTACTGGGTACTAAAGGCTCAGTAGTAAAACCCGGAGGGCAGGAGATTCCATGTTACCAGCCCCACCAACGAAGCCTAAGGCGAAGTAGCAAAATAGAGCACGGGGCCGTGGAGGAACACACACGGGCCCCATATCTGGCTCGCACTGCCCGTCAGAGAGGGACATAGCACTAAGCAACCAAAAAACGGGGTCCTCAAGTAGCTTCAAGCCACGGGGATCCAACATCCAAAGTGCTTATTGGAAAGCCTCCAAAATACCTGGCAAAGAGACATTCCTCCCTGCTACCACACTGACCGGACCACGGTAACCTCGGGACGACAACCTATTACCAGTAAAGATAAAAGGAAACTACCAATCTGTGTCGTCTGGTTACTGTCGGCGCCCTCAATCCTGGACCTTAATGCACCCATACTGCCCCATCATCTCCCTGGGGCCCGCTCCACCTGTGGGGAGCAGAACCATCCCGGCTGCTACTACCATCTGCCGCGGAGGACACCGTCAGCAGCGGCGGCTAATCCCTGGCCGCATACCACAGGTGGAGTCACGAAATCAAACCTCTATTGCCACCCCCTCCTTTATTGTACACTTCGGGGCCACGAAACCGTGTGAAAGGGCCACCCTGTGACATTCCCAGTCCTCCAGACCGGCCCGGTAATGAGTATGTCCCCTGGGTACTACACAAATCCTGATGACAGCAGCGTTGGAGAATTATGAAATGTAGGGCGCACGTTGAGGGTTTTCTTTCCTTGCAGATTTGGTGCAGAAAATAATCTCCACAATGTCAATTCTTTCATCGTTTTTGCATCGTTTTTCCCCACTGAAAGCAATAAAAACACGTGCAAAAAATGCATCAAAAGTGAGTAGTGCCTATCTTGCCCAAACTTTGTTTTTTTGCTGCTGTATATCTTTGTATGGAGTAGATTAGTCTACTTCTCTCTTCCAAAAAAAAACTACACCAAAAAGCCCAAGTTGTGCCAATGGAACCCAATGGATATCTAGCGCCCCTGAACAGCTCAGGGTGCTACAAGGTCTCCACAAGGATGTAGGGCCTACCCCCTTAGGGACCCAGAACCCCAGTGCCGGTAACACCAAGAACCCAGGTAATCCCAGTTACCCCAACAAATCCCCCATACAAAGGTATCCAGCTAGGGTGGGACCAATGGATGGCCGCCTAGAGGTGGAGCCAATCCAGTCCACTAGTTGACCAGGTGGAAGGGGAAGACTGTGGAGAGTAGTCGGTCAAAGTCTAGTTCAAGTCGAGTGAGAACTGCTGTGACAGGGAGCAGACAAGTGACACCCTGACTCGAGTTAACGGTGACCTGGTACCCAGGAGAGGTAGTTGCCGGTGGAGTACTCCCGGAACTACGCACCAACGGGGTACAGGACCCTAGGACAGGAAAGACCTCTTAACACCTGCACAGCAAAGGGACCATCGAGGACCTCGCTGACCCTAAAGAATCCGAAGACTCAGTAGCAAAGAGTGAACCGGGGACAGGACCAGAGACTCCAACCCCACAGGGTTCACGCTACCAACCACAGACCCGGGACCCCCAGTGTTCTATACCACGGGGACTCACTTACCAGAGACAAGTGCAGGGGAAGAAGGTACCAGAGAACCAGACTGACACTGGGACGAAGGGGACCTGGAGTCGAAACCAGCCGGCCTCGGGCAACCAGTTAGCATCTAAAGGGAGTAAACTAGTTGCACTGAATACCTGTCTGGACTCCTTCTTCCAACGTCTACCGCACCATACACCCTCTGGGGCAAAACCCTACTTGCGGAGGGACCAAGTCAAGTGGCGTCACGAATAACTTTATTCACAAATCCCCTGTAAATATCCCCCATTACAAAAAGGGCCCAGGGCACGGAACTGGGCAACAGCCACCATCGTGACATTCCCCGTAGAGACCCGGAACCGAGTACCCCATATCCCTGGGTGCTACAGATACATTTCTGGTGCTTTTTTGGTGCATTTGCCAAAGGTATCCTCTGAATTTAATGTGAACAGAGCCTTATCAAGCTTTCATCTTTACTTTCCAAGCTTCTTGCTCACGTCAAAGTTTCCTTCTATGTCTGTCTGTAGATTTGGCTGTGTACCGTAAGGAAGGTGTCCTCACTTTACCTCTGCCCGGCCCTCCACCTGCCTCCATGTGGGAAAACAGTAGTAGATGACAATCAGTGGATTGTGCATAGAGTGGGTGGATCCATGTAAAGGTGAAACGCTGCCATATACAGCCTCATACCGTGCAGCTGGCAGGAATGCAAAAATCTCACTCCAAGGGTGTAAGTCACAATATGGGGAAGAAGACTGTAACCTTTCATTCTGCCTTAGGCTAGTTTCACACTTGCGTTGAACGGTATCCGTTGCATTGCGTTGTGTGACGGATGCAACGGATGTGTTGCATATAGTGGCACAACGGATGCTGCAAAACAACGGAATCCGTTTTGATTTTTTTTTTTTACAGTTTTACCGGCGGCAGACTATTGTGAACGATCAGCTGATCGCTCCCAGAAGCCGGCCGTCAGGTGATCATCTGATCGCTCCCAGTAGCCGGCCGCCGGGTGATCAGCTGATCGCTCCCAGTAGCTGGGTGATCAGCTGGTCGCTCACAGTAGCCGGCCGCCGGGTAATCAGCTGATCGCTCCCTGCAGCCGGCCGCCGAGTTATCAGCTGAGCGCCATCACTTGCCGGCGGCCGGGCATGCCGGCGGGCGGGCACTCAGCTGAGCGCTGTCACTTGCCGGCGGGCAGGCGCTCAGCTGAACATTCGGCCACCGCGAGCCAAAATAAAGTTTGTGATTTAAAAAAAATAAATAAATAAAGACCATGCGCAGTGAAATCCAGAGGATTCCGCTGCTCAAAACAACGTTACATGCTGCGTTCCTCCCGCTGGGCGGAAGCAACGGAGCGTCGCCCAGCGGAAGCAACGCAGGTCCTTTTGGTACAATCCGTCAACCATACAAGTCTATGGGAAACAGCGGAATCCGTTAACGGATTCCGCTGTTTTCCAAAAGGGCGGATTGTAACGAAAGGAAAACAACGCAAGTGTGAAAGTACCCTTACGGATTAATGATAAAATAGTGGACAACCTCTGTTGACCTATATTTGCATGGCAGTGCTATAGGCACAGATTGGGGTGGAGGACAAACTTGGACATCTCTGCTTCATCCACAATGGGTTTCTTCAGAGCCAGGTTCCTGGGATCATTGGGGGTCAGACCCTCAGGACACATCAAGATTGAGGACGACTTGGCATTTTTGCAAAACTCAATAATTTTTTGGTCTGATTGGTTATTACTGTACTTTTGTCTAATCAATAACTTAGAAAATCCCTCTTGGCTGATTTGATCATCTCTGTTTCTGTTAAGGGGCATCTGCCAGCAATGTTTTGCTACCTCATCTGAGAGCAGCATAATGTAGGAGTAGAGACCCTGAATCCAATGATGTACAGTCAGGGCCAGAAATATTTGGACAGTGACACAAGTTTTGTTATTTTAGCTGTTTACAAAAACATGTTCAGAAATACAATTCTATATATAATATGGGCTGAAAGTGCACACTCCCAGCTGCAATATGAGAGTTTTCACATCCAAATCGGAGAAAGGGTTTAGGAATCATAGCTGTGTAATGCATAGCCTCCTCTTTTTCAAGGGACCAAAAGTAATTGGACAAGGGACTCTAAGGGCTGCAATTAACTCTGAAGGCGTCTCCCTCGTTAACCTGTAATCAATGAAGTAGTTAAAAGGTCTGGGGTTGATTACAGGTGTGTGGTTTTGCATTTGGAAGCTGTTGCTGTGACCAGACAACATGCGGTCTAAGGAACTCTCAATTGAGGTGAAGCAGAACATCCTGAGGCTGAAAAAAAAGAAAAAATCCATCAGAGAGATAGCAGACATGCTTGGAGTAGCAAAATCAACAGTCGGGTACATTCTGGGAAAAAAGGAATTGACTGGTGAGCTTGGGAACTCAAAAAGGCCTGGGCGTCCACGGATGACAACAGTGGTGGATGATCGCCGCATACTTTCTTTGGTGAAGAAGAACCCGTTCACAACATCAACTGAAGTCCAGAACACTCTCAGTGAAGTAGGTGTATCTGTCTCTAAGTCAACAGTAAAGAGAAGACTCCATGAAAGTAAATACAAAGGGTTCACATCTAGATGCAAACCATTCATCAATTCCAAAAATAGACAGGCCAGAGTTAAATTTGCTGAAAAACACCTCATGAAGCCAGCTCAGTTCTGGAAAAGTATTCTATGGACAGATGAGACAAAGATCAACCTGTACCAGAATGATGGGAAGAAAAAAGTTTGGAGAAGAAAGGGAACGGCACATGATCCAAGGCACACCACACCCTCTGTAAAACATGGTGGAGGCAACGTGATGGCATGGGCATGCATGGCTTTCAATGGCACTGGGTCACTTGTGTTTATTGATGACATAACAGCAGACAAGAGTAGCCGGATGAATTCTGAAGTGTACCGGGATATACTTTCAGCCCAGATTCAGCCAAATGCCACAAAGTTGATCGGACGGCGCTTCATAGTACAGATGGACAATGACCCCAAGCATACAGCCAAAGCTACCCAGGAGTTCATGAGTGCAAAAAAGTGGAACATTCTGCAATGGCCAAGTCAATCACCAGATCTTAACCCAATTGAGCATGCATTTCACTTGCTCAAATCCAGACTTAAGATGGAAAGACCCACAAACAAGCAAGACCTGAAGGCTGCGGCTGTAAAGGCCTGGCAAAGCATTAAGAAGGAGGAAACCCAGCGTTTGGTGATGTCCATGGGTTCCAGACTTAAGGCAGTGATTGCCTCTAAAGGATTCGCAACAAAATATTGAAAATAAAATATTTTGTTTGGGTTTGGTTTATTTGTCCAATTACTTTTGACCTCCTAAAATGTGGAGTGTTTGTAAAGAAATGTGACAATTCCTACAATTTCTATCAGATATTTTTGTTCAAACCTTCAAATTAAACGTTACAATCTGCACTTGAATTCTGTTGTAGAGGTTTCATTTCAAATCCAATGTGGTGGCATGCAGAGCCCAACTCGCCAAAATTGTGTCACTGTCCAAATATTTCTGGACCTAACTGTATTACTTAGATTACTGGGTGCAGCCGTTCTGACAGAATCAGAATGTTTAGATTTAGCAATGCAGCAGAGCTGAGAGAGCAAACCCCACCCACACCAGGCTCTCTATAGAGGTTGTACATTGAAGAAGTGGTGTGCTAGACTGCCGTGCTTGTGACATTGTAGTCCGAGCAATAAGCAGCAAGACTTAAACAAACTGCAAACAAACAGATCAGACTTTGCAAGAACAAGACAGGCATTGTCACACTAGGCACGGGCAAGTACCAAGCGTGCAGCAAAAGATAAGGTAAGGGAAAGATAGTGACCCCTGACCAAATCTAATGCTGGTCCCTGGGGTCTCTCACCACCCTAGATAGGTTCTGCACCTATGCTCGGAGCCGGATACCTGACCCTAGGTATCCCCAGTGCTGGACCCTAAATAGGGAACGGGTGGGATGAGCTCTTTGTCAACCCCACTAAACACTATAGACAACACAAGGAGGACACACAGGGGGAAAAGCATGAACTACTTATCCACAGATGACTCAGGCAGGAGTTCAGCAAAGATACTACAGATGAGAGCAAGACACCTGCTTGCAACCAGAGCTAGAATGAACTGAATTATATTACCAGCACCAGGCCAGGAAGGAAGGGCGTATTTAAGCACCAAGAGAATACTGATGATCAGTAGCTGGGTGGAAGGCGAGCTCCGCTGGGTCCAAAAGGGGGAGAGATGAAAATCCAGCTGGAAAGCTACCTATTCCAACGAATACTGACAGCAGGAACAATAGAAAGTCAGGGAGCATTTGCATAGCCAAACTCTGTGACCTTCTATTGTCAGAAACCACATGACCGTCTGTCACCCGTGACAGTCATCCCTGAATTCTATGTTGTAACCCCTGCAGCATGCCGTCTTCTGCTTACATATCAAAAACCTGCAGACAGATTCCCTTTAACAAATGTAATGACTGGCAATCGCTGATGCAATACGGAAAGCATTTTTCCAACTAATTAGAAATTCGCTGGAAATAAATCCATGTCAATAACAGGTGCTTTAAACGTCTTGCCAAGTAGGACGTTAGAGCTCAAAATGTTCTAGTTGTGCTACAAACCAGATGTAAAAATATTCCCATAATATTAATTGACTTGTTTTACAACATAGCAAATACTATCTGACCTGCCGAAACCATGGGGGTGATGTCACGATTCCTCTGTGCAGAGCATCTTACACACAGGCAGTGCTTTTTTTGCGGCGGTACGTGCCGGTACGGCGTACCGGAAAATCCGAAGAGCGCTGAGGGAAAGCACCTCTGGCTCTGTCCACATGGCTAGTTTGTCAACGCTCCTGACCTGGAGGAGAGCGCACAGACATTACGAGCAGCAGCACTGCAGGGGCAGAGCAGAAAGCTCCTTCCTACAGGAAGAAGATGCACGAGAAGAAGAACCAGCGGTGATGTCATGCCCATGTGACCGTGTAGGAGGAGCCGGGCAGGAGCTGCTGACCGAGGAAGAGTGAGCACGGTAATTAGGGATGATGGGGGGGGATGCAGGGTGAGTTGTATATGGGGGGTCCAGACTGTGACAGAGGAGTGTTAAGGGATACTATCTGTGTGGGACATGGGGCTTCAGTGTGATTTTGAGAGAGGGGTAATTTGTGGTACAGCCAGTCTGTGAGATATGCAGGACATGGAGGTGCTGGGTGTGTGAGATATGCAGGTGTAGTGGGTGAGCATACCCCCTACAAAGGAAGCTGAGTTAACCGGAGATGTCATTAATAAAAGTGTTTTATTTGTATTGTGTTAGGGCACCCCTAGTGGTCGGGTGGGACGGCTGTCGCCACAGTGAAGGAGGAGCCGGCAGAAATCAGGGGGAGGAAGAAAAAGTGTGTGTGTGTGAGAGTTGCAGTTGGATCCGGGACGTGAGAGAGTGAACACCAAGGGGCAGAGTGTGGGAGCTGAATCCATAGGGGACGCCGGAGAGAACGGGAGTGTACGTAACCTCGGAGAGTGAAGCAACCGGTGTGGGTCCGGTGTGTGTGTAACCGAAGTGGGAGCCCGGCGAAGTAGATTAACCAGGGCACATCCCCATAGGAGGGTACGTTAGGACAGGTTGTCCCCCAGCTCCAGAAAGTGCCACATACAACTGCCGGATTGTGGAAGAGTGTGCAATAAAAGATGTCTTTTGTTTTCACTACATCCTGCCTGAAGACTGTTTGTGCGCCGGACAACACCTGCACCACCACCACACTCTGCCCCACGAAGTCAGCTCCCGACCTTGAGGTAGTGGTGGAGCCAGGGGCAAGCCTGAAAACTACAGCCACGACTACAAGGCCGGAGGCTCCCCTGGCTCATCACTACACAGGGTATGAGGATGCTGGGTGTGTGTGTGTGTGTGTGTCTGTGAGATATGTAGGGCATGGGGGTGCTGGATGTGTATGAGATATGCAGGGCATGAGGGTGCTGGGTGTGTGAGATATGCAGGGCATGAGGATGCTGGGTGTGTGTGTGTGTGTGTGTGTGTGTGTGTGTGTGTGTGTGTGTGTGTGTATGAGATATGTAGCGTATGGGGGTGCTGGATGTGTATGAGATATGCAGGGCATGAGGGTGCTGGATGTGTGAGATATGCAGGGCATGAGGGTGCTGGGTGTGTGAGATATGCAGGGCATGAGGGTGCTGGATATGTGTGAGATGTGCAGGGCATGAGGATGCTGGGTGTGTGTGAGATATGCAGGGCATGAGGGTGCAGGGTGTGTGAGATATGCAGGGCATGAGGGTGCAGGGTGTGTGTGATTTGGGGGTGCTGGGTGTGTGTGATTTAAGGGTGCACGGTGTGTGCACCAGTCCCTGCTGTGTGACGTGGGTAAAGTCCACACAGTAACCATATATCAGTAGGGATTAGGGAAAAAGGGATAGCAGCAGTCAGAGCATGGGATGGGAATGGGAAAGCTGGGTGCTGAGCTGAGAGAAAGAGGCTCTTTTCCTCATCACCCAGAACATAGAAAAGCTGAGTGCTGAGGAAAAGAACTGAGTGTCCAGAGTAATTATCCTGTACCCCATGTGGCTTATCCTGTACCGAGTATCAAGCGTCAGTATCCTGTAACCCCAGTGACAGTGTCAGTATCCAGTAACCCCAGTGTCACTGTCATTATCCTGTACCCCCAGTGTCAGTGTCATTATCCTGTACCCCCAGTGACAGTGTCATTATCCTGTACCCCCAGTGTCAGTGTCATTATCCTGTACCCCCAGTGACAGTGTCATTATCCTGTACCCCCAGTGTCAGTGTCATTATCCTGTACCCCCAGTGTCAGTGTCATTATCCTGTACCCCCAGTATCAGTGTCATTATCCTGTACCCCACTGTCAGTGTCATTATCCTGTACCCCAGTGTCAGTGTCATTATCCTGTACCCCCAGTGTCAGTGTCATTATCCTGTACCCCCAGTGTCAGTGTCATTATCCTGTACCCCCAGTGTCAGTGTCATTATCCTGTACCCCCAGTGTCAGTGTCATTATCCTGTACCCCCAGTGTCAGTGTCAGTATCCTATACCCCCAGTGTCAGTGTCATTATCCTGTACCCCCAGTGTCAGTGTCATTATCCTGTACCCCCAGTATCAGTGTCATTATCCTGTACCCCACTGTCAGTGTCATTATCCTGTACCCCAGTGTCAGTGTCATTATCCTGTACCCCCAGTGTCAGTGTCATTATCCTGTACCCCAGTGTCAGTGTCATTATCCTGTACCTCCAGTGTCAGTGTCATTACCCTGTACCCCCAGTGTCAGTGTCATTATCCTGTACCTCCAGTATCAGTGTCATTATCCTGTACCCCCAGTGTCAGTGTCAGTATCCTGTACCCCCAGTGTCAGTGTCATTATCCTGTACCTCCAGTGTCAGTGTCATTATCCTGTACCTCCAGTATCAGTGTCATTATCCTGTACCCCCAGTGTCAGTGTCATTATCCTGTACCCCCAGTGTCAGTGTCAGTATCCTGTACCCCCAGTGTCAGTGTCATTATCCTGTACCCCCAGTATCAGTGTCATTATCCTGTACCCCCAGTGTCAGTGTCATTATCCTGTACCCCCAGTGTCAGTGTCATTATCCTGTACCCCCAGTGTCAGTGTCAGTATCCTGTACCCCCAGTGTCAGTGTCATTATCCTGTACCCCCAGTGTCAGTGTCATTATCCTGTACCCCCAGTGTCAGTGTCATTATCCTGTACCCTCAGTGTCAGTGTCATTATCCTGTACCCCCAGTGTCAGTGTCAGTATCCTGTACCCCCAGTGTCAGTGTCATTATCCTGTACCCCCAGTGTCAGTGTCATTATCCTGTACCCCCAGTGTCAGTGTCATTATCCTGTACCCCCAGTATCAGTGTCATTATCCTGTACCCCAGTGTCAGTGTCATTATCCTGTACCCCAGTGTCAGTGTCATTATCCTGTACCCCCAGTATCAGTGTCATTATCCTGTACCCCCAGTGTCAGTGTCATTATCCTGTACCCCCAGTGTCAGTGTCATTATCCTGTACCCCAGTGTCAGTGTCATTATCCTGTACCCCAGTGTCAGTGTCATTATCCTGTACCCCCAGTGTCAGTGTCATTATCCTGTACCCCCAGTGTCAGTGTCATTATCCTGTACCCCCAGTGTCAGTGTCATTATCCTGTACCCCCAGTGTCAGTGTCATTATCCTGTACCTCCAGTGTCAGTGTCATTATCCTGTACCCCACTGTCAGTGTCATTATCCTGTACCCCAGTATCAGTGTCATTATCCTGTACCCCACTGTCAGTGTCATTATCCTGTACCCCAGTATCAGTGTCATTATCCTGTACCCCACTGTCAGTGTCATTATCCTGTACCCCCAGTGTCAGTGTCATTATCCTGTGCCCCCAGTGTCAGTGTCATTATCCTGTACCTCCAGTGTCAGTGTCATTATCCTGTACCTCCAGTGTCAGTGTCATTATCCTGTACCCCCAGTGTCAGTGTCATTATCCTGTGCCCCCAGTGTCAGTGTCATTATCCTGTACCCCAGTATCAGTGTCATTATCCTGTACCCCCAGTGTCAGTGTCATTATCCTGTACCCCCAGTGTCAGTGTCATTATCCTGTACCCCCAGTGTCAGTGTCATTATCCTGTACCCCCAGTGTCAGTGTCATTATCCTGGATCCCCAGTGTCAGTGTCATTATCCTGTACCCCCAGTGTCAGTGTCATTATCCTGTACCCCCAGTGTCAGTGTCATTATCCTGTACCCCCAGTGTCAGTGTCAGTATCCTGTACCCCCAGTGTCAGTGTCATTATCCTGTACCTCCAGTGTCAGTGTCATTATCCTGTACCCCCAGTGTCAGTGTCATTATCCTGTACCCCCAGTGTCAGCGTCATTATCCTGGATCCCCAGTGTCAGTGTCATTATCCTGTACCCCCAGTGTCAGTGTCATTATCCTGTACCCCCAGTGTCAGTGTCATTATCCTGTGCCCCCAGTGTCAGTGTCATAATCCTGTACCCCAGTATCAGTGTCATTATCCTGTACCCCCAGTGTCAGTGTCATTATCCTGTACCCCCAGTGTCAGTGTCATTATCCTGGATCCCCAGTGTCAGTGTCATTATCCTGTACCCCCAGTGTCAGTGTCATTATCTTGTACCCCCAGTATCAGTGTCATTATCCTGTACCCCACTGTCAGTGTCATTATCCTGTACACCAGTGTCAGTGTCATTATCCTGTACCCCCAGTGTCAGTGTCATTATCCTGTACCCCCAGTGTCAGTGTCATTATCCTGTACCCCCAGTGTCAGTGTCATTATCCTGTACCCCCAGTGTCAGTGTCATTATCCTGTACCCCCAGTGTCAGTGTCATTATCCTGTACCTCCAGTGTCATTATCCTGTACCCCCAGTGTCAGTGTCATTATCCTGTACCCCCAGTGTCAGTGTCATTATCTTGTACCCCCAGTGTCAGTGTCATTATCCTGTACCCCCAGTGTCAGTGTCATTATCTTGTACCCCCAGTGTCAGTGTCATTATCCTGTACCCCCAGTGTCAGTGTCATTATCCTGTACCCCCAGTGTCAGTGTCATTATCCTGTACCCCCAGTGTCAGTGTCATTATCCTGTACCTCCAGTGTCAGTGTCATTATCCTGTACCCCCAGTGTCAGTGTCATTATCCTGTACCCCCAGTGTCAGTGTCATTATCCTGTACCCCCAGTGTCAGTGTCATTATCCTGTACCCCCAGTGTCAGTGTCATTATCCTGTACCCCCAGTGTCAGTGTCATTATCTTGTACCCCCAGTGTCAGTGTCATTATCCTGTACCCCCAGTGTCAGTGTCATTATCCTGTACCCCCAGTGTCAGTGTCATTATCCTGTACCCCCAGTGTCAGTGTCATTATCCTGTACCTCCAGTGTCAGTGTCATTATCCTGTACCCCCAGTGTCAGTGTCATTATCCTGTACCCCCAGTGTCAGTGTCATTATCCTGTACCCCCAGTGTCAGTGTCATTATCCTGTACCCCCAGTGTCAGTGTCATTATCCTGTACCCCCAGTGTCAGTGTCATCATCCTGTACCCTCAGTGTCAGTGTCATTATCCTGTACCCCCAGTGTCAGTGTCATTATCCTGTACCCCACTGTCAGTGTCATTATCCTGTACCCCCAGTGTCAGTGTCATTATCCTGTACCCCACTGTCAGTGTCATTATCCTGTACCCCCAGTGTCAGTGTCATCATCCTGTACCCTCAGTGTCAGTGTCATTATCCTGTACCCCCAGTGTCAGTGTCATTATCCTGTACCCCCAGTGTCAGTGTCATCATCCTGTACCCTCAGTGTCAGTGTCATTATCCTGTACCCCCAGTGTCAGTGTCATTATCCTGTACCCCACTGTCAGTGTCATTATCCTGTACCCCAGTGTCAGTGTCATTATCCTGTACCCCCAGTGTCAGTGTCATTATCCTGTACCCCATTGTCAGTGTCATTATCCTGTACCCCCAGTGTCAGTGTCATTATCCTGTACCCCCAGTGTCAGTGTCATTATCCTGTACCCCCAGTGTCAGTGTCATTATCCTGTACCCCCAGTATCAGTGTCATTATCCTGTACCCCACTGTCAGTGTCATTATCCTGTACCCCAGTGTCAGTGTCATTATCCTGTACCCCCAGTGTCAGTGTCATTATCCTGTACCCCAGTGTCAGTGTCATTATCCTGTACCTCCAGTGTCAGTGTCATTACCCTGTACCCCCAGTGTCAGTGTCATTATCCTGTACCTCCAGTATCAGTGTCATTATCCTGTACCCCCAGTGTCAGTGTCAGTATCCTGTACCCCCAGTGTCAGTGTCATTACCCTGTACCTCCAGTGTCAGTGTCATTATCCTGTACCCCCAGTGTCAGTGTCATCATCCTGTACCCTCAGTGTCAGTGTCATTATCCTGTACCCCCAGTGTCAGTGTCATTATCCTGTACCCCACTGTCAGTGTCATTATCCTGTACCCCCAGTGTCAGTGTCATTATCCTGTACCCCCAGTGTCAGTGTCATTATCCTGTACCTCCAGTGTCAGTGTCATTACCCTGTACCCCCAGTGTCAGTGTCATTATCCTGTACCTCCAGTATCAGTGTCATTATCCTGTACCCCCAGTGTCAGTGTCAGTATCCTGTACCCCCAGTGTCAGTGTCATTACCCTGTACCTCCAGTGTCAGTGTCATTATCCTGTACCCCCAGTGTCAGTGTCATCATCCTGTACCCTCAGTGTCAGTGTCATTATCCTGTACCCCACTGTCAGTGTCATTATCCTGTACCCCCAGTGTCAGTGTCATTATCCTGTACCCCCAGTGTCAGTGTCATTATCCTGTACCCCCAGTGTCAGTGTCATCATCCTGTACCCTCAGTGTCAGTGTCATTATCCTGTACCCCCAGTGTCAGTGTCAGTATCCTGTACCCCAGTGTCAGTGTCATTATCCTGTACCCCCAGTGTCAGTGTCATTATCCTGTACCCCCAGTGTCAGTGTCATTATCCTGTACCCCACTGTCAGTGTCATTATCCTGTACCCCAGTGTCAGTGTCATTATCCTGTACCCCCAGTGTCAGTGTCATTATCCTGTACCCCATTGTCAGTGTCATTATCCTGTACCCCCAGTGTCAGTGTCATTATCCTGTACCCCCAGTGTCATTATCCTGTACCCCCAGTGTCATTATCCTGTACCCCCAGTGTCAGTGTCATTATCCTGTACCCCCAGTATCAGTGTCATTATCCTGTACCCCACTGTCAGTGTCATTATCCTGTACCCCAGTGTCAGTGTCATTATCCTGTACCCCCAGTGTCAGTGTCATTATCCTGTACCCCAGTGTCAGTGTCATTATCCTGTACCTCCAGTGTCAGTGTCATTACCCTGTACCCCCAGTGTCAGTGTCATTATCCTGTACCTCCAGTATCAGTGTCATTATCCTGTACCCCCAGTGTCAGTGTCAGTATCCTGTACCCCCAGTGTCAGTGTCATTATCCTGTACCTCCAGTGTCAGTGTCATTATCCTGTACCCCCAGTGTCAGTGTCATTATCCTGTACCCCCAGTGTCAGTGTCATTATCCTGTGCCCCCAGTGTCAGTGTCATAATCCTGTACCCCCAGTGTCAGTGTCATTATCCTGTGCCCCCAGGGTCAGTGTCATTATCCTGTACCCCCAGTGTCAGTGTCATTATCCTGTACCCCCAGTGTCAGTGTCATTATCCTGGATCCCCAGTGTCAGTGTCATTATCCTGTACCCCCAGTGTCAGTGTCATTATCTTGTACCCCCAGTGTCAGTGTCATTATCCTGTACCTCCAGTGTCAGTGTCATTATCCTGTACCCCCAGTGTCAGTGTCATTATCCTGTACCCCCAGTGTCAGTGTCATTATCCTGTACCCCCAGTATCAGTGTCATTATCCTGTACCCCACTGTCAGTGTCATTATCCTGTACACCAGTGTCAGTGTCATTATCCTGTACCCCCAGTGTCAGTGTCATTATCCTGTACCCCCAGTGTCAGTGTCATTATCCTGTACCCCCAGTGTCAGTGTCATTATCCTGTACCCCCAGTGTCAGTGTCATTATCCTGTACCCCCAGTGTCAGTGTCATTATCCTGTACCTCCAGTGTCATTATCCTGTACCCCCAGTGTCAGTGTCATTATCCTGTACCCCCAGTGTCAGTGTCATTATCTTGTACCCCCAGTGTCAGTGTCATTATCCTGTACCCCCAGTGTCAGTGTCATTATCCTGTACCCCCAGTGTCAGTGTCATTATCCTGTACCCCCAGTGTCAGTGTCATTATCCTGTACCCCCAGTGTCAGTGTCATTATCCTGTACCCCCAGTGTCAGTGTCATTATCCTGTACCCCACTGTCAGTGTCATTATCCTGTACCCCCAGTGTCAGTGTCATTATCCTCGATCCCCAGTGTCAGTGTCATTATCCTGTACCCCCAGTGTCAGTGTCATTATCCTGTACCCCCAGTGTCAGTGTCATTATCCTGTACCTCCAGTGTCAGTGTCATTATCCTGTACCCCCAGTGTCAGTGTCATTATCCTGTACCCCACTGTCAGTGTCATTATCCTGTACCCCCAGTGTCAGTGTCATCATCCTGTACCCTCAGTGTCAGTGTCATTATCCTGTACCCCCAGTGTCAGTGTCATTATCCTGTACCCCACTGTCAGTGTCATTATCCTGTACCCCCAGTGTCAGTGTCATTATCCTGTACCCCACTGTCAGTGTCATTATCCTGTACCCCCAGTGTCAGTGTCATTATCCTGTACCCCCAGTGTCAGTGTCATCATCCTGTACCCTCAGTGTCAGTGTCATTATCCTGTACCCCCAGTGTCAGTGTCATTATCCTGTACCCCCAGTGTCAGTGTCATCATCCTGTACCCTCAGTGTCAGTGTCATTATCCTGTACCCCCAGTGTCAGTGTCAGTATCCTGTACCCCAGTGTCAGTGTCATTATCCTGTACCCCCAGTGTCAGTGTCATTATCCTGTACCCCCAGTGTCAGTGTCATTATCCTGTACCCCACTGTCAGTGTCATTATCCTGTACCCCAGTGTCAGTGTCATTATCCTGTACCCCCAGTGTCAGTGTCATTATCCTGTACCCCAGTGTCAGTGTCATTATCCTGTACCCCCAGTGTCAGTGTCATTATCCTGTACCCCCAGTGTCATTATCCTGTACCCCCAGTGTCATTATCCTGTACCCCCAGTGTCAGTGTCATTATCTTGTACCCCCAGTGTCAGTGTCAGTATCCTGTACCCCCAGTGTCAGTGTCATTATCCTGTACCCCCAGTGTCAGTGTCATTATCCTGTACCCCCAGTGTCAGTGTCATTATCCTGTACCCCCAGTGTCAGTGTCATTATCCTGTACCCCCAGTGTCAGTGTCATTATCCTGTACCCCCAGTGTCATTATCCTGTACCCCTAGTGTCAGTGTCATTATCTTGTACCCCCAGTGTCAGTGTCATTATCCTGTACCCCCAGTGTCATTATCCTGTACCCCACTGTCAGTGTCATTATCCTGTACCCCCAGTGTCAGTGTCATTATCCTGTACCCCCAGTGTCAGTGTCATTATCCTGTACCCCCAGTGTCAGTGTCATTATCCTGTACCCCCAGTGTCAGTGTCATTATCTTGTACCCCCAGTGTCAGTGTCATTATCTTGTACCCCCAGTGTCAGTGTCATTATCTTGTACCCCCAGTGTCAGTGTCATTATCCTGTACCCCCAGTGTCAGTGTCATTATCCTGTACCCCCAGTGTCAGTGTCATTATCCTGTACCCCCAGTGTCAGTGTCATTATCTTGTACCCCCAGTGTCAGTGTCATTATCTTGTACCCCCAGTGTCAGTGTCATTATCTTGTACCCCCAGTGTCAGTGTCATTATCCTGTACCCCCAGTGTCAGTGTCATTATCCTGTACCCCCAGTGTCAGTGTCATTATCTTGTACCCCCAGTGTCAGTGTCATTATCTTGTACCCCCAGTGTCAGTGTCATTATCCTGTACCCCCAGTGTCAGTGTCATTATCCTGTACCCCCAGTGTCAGTGTCATTATCCTGTACCCCCAGTGTCAGTGTCATTATCCTGTGCCCCCAGTGTCAGTGTCATTATCCTGTGCCCCCAGTGTCAGTGTCATTATCCTGTACCCCCAGTGTCAGTGTCATTATCCTGTACCCCCAGTGTCAGTGTCATTATCCTGTACCCCCAGTGTCAGTGTCATTATCCTGTACCCCCAGTGTCAGTGTCATTATCCTGTACCCCCAGTGTCAGTGTCATTATCCTGTACCCCCAGTGTCAGTGTCATTATCTTGTACCCCCAGTGTCAGTGTCATTATCTTGTACCCCCAGTGTCTGTGTCATTATCCTGTACCCCCAGTGTCAGTGTCATTATCCTGTACCCCCAGTGTCAGTGTCATTATCCTGTACCCCCAGTGTCAGTGTCATTATCTTGTACCCCCAGTGTCAGTGTCATTATCTTGTACCCCCAGTGTCAGTGTCATTATCTTGTACCCCCAGTGTCAGTGTCATTATCTTGTACCCCCAGTGTCAGTGTCATTATCTTGTACCCCCAGTGTCAGTGTCATTATCCTGTACCCCTAGTATCAGTGTCATTATCTTGTACCCCCAGTGTCAGTGTCATTATCCTGGATCCCCAGTGTCAGTGTCATTATCCTGGATCCCCAGTGTCAGTGTCATTATCTTGTACCCCCAGTGTCAGTGTCATTATCTTGTACCCCCAGTGTCAGTGTCATTATCCTGGATCCCCAGTGTCAGTGTCATTATCCTGTACCCCCAGTGTCATTATCCTGTACCCCCAGTGTCAGTGTCATTATCCTGTACCCCCAGTGTCAGTGTCATTATCCTGTACCCCCAGTGTCAGTGTCATTATTCTGTACCCCCAGTGTCAGTGTCATTATCTTGTACCCCCAGTGTCAGTGTCATTATCCTGTACCCCCAGTGTCAGTGTCATTATCCTGTACCCCCAGTGTCAGTGTCATTATCCTGTACCCCCAGTGTCAGTGTCATTATCCTGTACCCCCAGTGTCAGTGTCATTATCCTGTACCCCCAGTGTCAGTGTCATTATCCTGTACCCCCAGTGTCAGTGTCATTATTCTGTACCCCCAGTGTCAGTGTCATTATCTTGTACCCCCAGTGTCAGTGTCATTATCCTGTACCCCCAGTGTCAGTGTCATTATCCTGTACCCCCAGTGTCAGTGTCATTATCCTGTACCCCCAGTGTCAGTGTGATTATCCTGTACCCCCAGTGTCAGTGTCATTATCCTGTACCCCCAGTGTCAGTGTCATTATCCTGTACCCCCAGTGTCAGTGTCATTATCTTGTACCCCCAGTGTCAGTGTCATTATCCTGTACCCCCAGTGTCATTATCCTGTACCCCACTGTCAGTGTCATTATCCTGTACCCCCAGTGTCAGTGTCATTATCCTGTACCCCCAGTGTCAGTGTCATTACCCTGTACCCCCAGTGTCAGTGTCATTATCTTGTACCCCCAGTGTCAGTGTCATTATCCTGTACCCCCAGTGTCAGTGTCATTATCCTGTTCCCCCAGTGTCAGTGTCATTATCCTGTACCCCCAGTGTCAGTGTCATTATCCTGTACCCCCAGTGTCAGTGTCATTATCCTGGATCCCCAGTGTCAGTGTCATTATCCTGTACCCCCAGTGTCAGTGTCATTATCTTGTACCCCCAGTGTCAGTGTCATTATCTTGTACCCCCAGTGTCAGTGTCATTATCCTGTACCCCCAGTGTCAGTGTCATTATCTTGTACCCCCAGTGTCAGTGTCATTATCTTGTACCCCCAGTGTCAGTGTCATTATCCTGTACCCCCAGTGTCAGTGTCAGTATCCTGGATCCCCAGTGTCAGTGTCATTATCCTGTACCCCCAGTGTCAGCGTCATTATCCTGTACCCCCAGTGTCAGTGTCATTATCCTGTACCTCCAGTGTCAGTGTCATTATCCTGTACCCCCAGTATCAGTGTCATTATCCTGTACCCCCAGTGTCAGTGTCATTATCCTGTACCCCCAGTGTCAGTGTCATTATCCTGTACCCCCAGTGTCAGTGTCATTATCCTGTACCCCCAGTATCAGTGTCATTATCCTGTACCCCCAGTGTCAGTGTCATTATCCTGTACCCCCAGTGTCAGTGTCATTATCTTGTACCCCCAGTGTCAGTGTCATTATCTTGTACCCCCAGTGTCAGTGTCATTATCTTGTACCCCCAGTGTCAGTGTCATTATCCTGTACCCCCAGTGTCAGTGTCATTATCTTGTACCCCCAGTGTCAGTGTCATTATCCTGTACCCCCAGTGTCAGTGTCATTATCTTGTACCCCCAGTGTCAGTGTCATTATCTTGTACCCCCAGTGTCAGTGTCATTATCTTGTACCCCCAGTGTCAGTGTCATTATCCTCGATCCCCAGTGTCAGTGTCATTATCCTGTACCCCCAGTGTCAGTGTCATTATCTTGTAACCCCAGTGTCAGTGTCATTATCCTGTACCCCCAGTGTCAGTGTCATTATCTTGTACCCCCAGTGTCATTATCCTGTACCCCCAGTGTCAGTGTAATTATCCTGTACCCCCAGTGTCAGTGTCATTATCCTGTACCCCCAGTGTCAGTGTCATTATCCTGTACCCCCAGTGTCAGTGTCATTATCCTGGATCCCCAGTGTCAGTGTCATTATCCTGTACCCCCAGTGTCAGTGTCATTATCTTGTACCCCCAGTGTCAGTGTCATTATCCTGTACCCCCAGTGTCAGTGTCATTATCCTGTACCCCCAGTGTCAGTGTCAGTATCCTGTACCCCCAGTGTCAGTGTCATTATCCTGTACCCCCAGTGTCAGTGTCATTATCCTGTACCCCCAGTGTCAGTGTCATTATCCTGTACCCCCAGTGTCAGTGTCATTATCCTGTACCCCCAGTGTCAGTGTCATTATCTTGTACCCCCAGTGTCAGTGTCATTATCTTGTACCCCCAGTGTCAGTGTTATTATCTTGTACCCCCAGTGTCAGTGTCATTATCCTGTACCCCCAGTGTCAGTGTCATTATCCTGTACCCCCAGTGTCAGTGTCATTATCTTGTACCCCCAGTGTCAGTGTCATTATCTTGTACCCCCAGTGTCAGTGTCATTATCCTGGATCCCCAGTGTCAGTCTCATTATCCTGGATCCCCAGTGTCAGTGTCATTATCCTGTACCCCCAGTGTCAGTGTCATTATCTTGTACCCCCAGTGTCAGTGTCATTATCCTGTACCCCCAGTGTCAGTGTCATTATCCTGTACCCCCAGTGTCAGTGTCATTATCTTGTACCCCCAGTGTCAGTGTCATTATCCTGTACCCCCAGTGTCAGTGTCATTATCCTGTACCCCCAGTGTCAGTGTCATTATCCTGTACCCCCAGGGTCAGTGTCATTATCCTGTACCCCCAGTGTCAGTGTCATTATCCTGTACCCCCAGTGTCAGTGTCATTATCCTGTACCCCCAGTGTCAGTGTCATTATCCTGTACCTCCAGTGTCAGTGTCATTATCTTGTACCCCCAGTGTCAGTGTCATTATCCTGTACCCCCAGTGTCAGTGTCATTATCCTGTACCCCCAGTGTCAGTGTCATTATCCTGTACCTCCAGTGTCAGTGTCATTATCCTGTACCCCACTGTCAGTGTCATTATCCTGTACTCCCAGTGTCAGTGTCATTATCTTGTACCCCCAGTGTCAGTGTCATTATCCTGTACCCCCAGTGTCAGTGTCATTATCCTGTACCCCACTGTCAGTGTCATTATCCTGTACTCCCAGTGTCAGTGTCATTATCCTGTACCCCCAGTGTCAGTGTCATTATCCTGTACCCCCAGTGTCAGTGTCATTATCCTGTACCCCCAGGGTCAGTGTCATTATCCTGTACCCCCAGTGTCAGTGTCATTATCCTGTACCCCCAGTGTCAGTGTCATTATCCTGTACCCCCAGTGTCAGTGTCATTATCCTGTACCTCCAGTGTCAGTGTCATTATCTTGTACCCCCAGTGTCAGTGTCATTATCCTGTACCCCCAGTGTCAGTGTCATTATCTTGTACCCCCAGTGTCAGTGTCATTATCCTGTACCCCCAGTGTCAGTGTCATTATCCTGTACCCCCAGTGTCAGTGTCATTATCCTGTACCCCCAGTGTCAGTGTCATTATCCTGTACCCCCAGTGTCAGTGTCATTATCCTGTACCCCCAGTGTCAGTGTCATTATCCTGTACCCCCAGTGTCAGTGTCATTATCTTGTACCCCCAGTGTCATTATCCTGTACCCTTAGTGTCAGTATGCGATCTGACATATTAGCAGACGCATATTTTCCCTAATAGCTGCTCCCTACCCATACCTGTGCTCTAAAATTGTGTAATGTGAAAGTAATAAAAAACATTTTATTACTTTCATATTTCCTATGTAGATTACAGAGCCACTGGCCCCATGGACGGCGCATTGCCCTATAGGTGTCTGCATACTTTCCGTGGTATCACGCCCCTCATTCTATCCTGCGCACGTTTATACTTACCATTGCGGCAGACTTCTTTTCCGGGTTCTCTTTGTCAGTTCCAGATGCGCACTGCGCATGCTCAGTGCACGTCTGAAGCCAGCGAGTGAATCCTCCTCAATCTAAGGCTACATGCGCACGCTGCTTTTTTTTCGTGTTCACAAACTGCAGCCAAAACTGCACCTTGTCAGAGAGAGCCTGGAAATGTCACAAAAAATGTAGGTGCTTTTTTGGTGCATTTTTGCTGCTTTTTTGGTGTGTTTTTGGCTGCAGTTTTATCAACAATTGTTTCATGTATTTTTCAGTTCAAACAAGCCCATAAAGCTTGTTGAATTGAAAAAAAACAATTAGAAATAAATAAATAATTAAAAAAAACTGGCGTGCGGACCCCCCCAATTTTAATGCCAGCCAGATAAAGCCATACGGCTGAAGGCTGGTATTCTCAGGATGGGGAGCTCCACGTTATGGGGAGCCCCCCAGCCTAATAATATCAGCCAACAGCCGCCCAGAATTGCCACATACATTATATGCGACAGTTCTGGGACTGTACCCGGCTCTTCCCGATTTGCCCTGGTGCGTTGGCAAATCGGGGTAATAAGTAGTTATTGGCAGCCCATAGCTGCCACTAAGTCCTAGATTAATCATGTCAGGCGTCTATGAGACACCTTCCATGATTAATCTGTAAATTACAGTAAATAAACACACACACCCGAAAAAATCCTTTATTAGAAATAAAAAACACAAACACATTCCCTCATCACCAATTTATTAACCCCGACAAAGCCCTCCATGTCCGGCGTAATCCAGCATGCTCCAGCGTCGCATCCAGCTCTGCTGCATGCAGGTGACCGGAGAAGCAGCAGACACCGCCGCTCCGGTCACCTCCATGCAGCTAATGAAGACAGCCGCGCGATCAGCTGAGCTGTCACCGAGGTTACCCGCGGCCACCGCTGAATCCAGCGGTGGCCGCGAGTAACCTCAGTGACAGCTCAGCTGATCGCGCTACTGCGTGGAGCTGACAGGAGCGTGGAGTTGACAGGAGCGTGGAGGACCTGACTTTCAGCGGCGGCGGCGGTGGCAGTGAGAGGGGTCCATCATCTCCCCTGTGCGTGCACGCTGGGGACAGCGGTACTTCGGGGAACACGTGGAGGACGGGACTATCAGCGGCGGCAGCAGCGAGAGGGGGATGTACATTGGCAGCTGAAAACATTGATTTTTCCTTCTCGCTGCCGCCGCCACTGATAGTCCCGTCCTCCACATCATCTCCCCTGTGCGTGCACGCTGGGGACAGTGGTACTTCGGGGAACACGTGGAGGACGGGACTGTGGAGACACGGGGCTCAGTGGGCGCTCTCGTCCACTAAAACCCGCCGCCTTTAGAAAGACAGCGTGGCTCAGGGCTCATCCCAACTGAACGCCGGCCTCCTTAACCGTGGGCGTAACACTACTCAGACAACACAGGGTGAGGGAACCACAATAATTAGACTTTATTGGATCCCCAAAATATTAACGGCACATAACGCATAACCAGCAAAACACACAAATATAACAGGCAACAGAGTCTCACCCTTCCGCTTGCTCACCAGGGATTAGAATGTCCATGCCTCACAGGTTCCAAGCTGTCTGAGGTCTGCAAAGTCTGTAACAGGTGACTGAACTGTCCCAACCTGCGTGTCCTCCTTAGGTAGTCCTGGTTTGATGTTACAATCCTGGCAGCCGGAGTCGAAATCCCTAGGCTGTGGATATGGTCTCCAACCGGATCCGGAGTCCCTAGATTGAAGCCATAAGGTGTCCTGATCCTCCAGTCAGCTCCAAAGAGCTTAGACTGAATCCATCAACCATCATCAACCTGGTGGCTTAAAGAAGTCCTCTCTTATAGCCACAGCCCTCCCCCTGGACACACTGCGTCCTCATCCATTGGTTGGACAAGATTGCTTCTCCCATTGGACGAATTTCAAGCTACATGGACAATGCTCATTCAAATGATGTGCTTAGAAAGGCTGACGGTGTACATGTAAACTGGGAGTCACTGACTAGACAATGGCTACTAAGGTAATTACATTATCAATACACAGCTACAATACAATGGTTACTGGAAATGTCTGGAGAACAATAGTCTAGCTTTCAGTGGCCAACACAATTACATTGAGTCAACAAGAGTCTTGTAAAAACAATGAGGGACTTCTCCCCCATCTATAGACAATCTATCGTGCTGTCTGGCTGGATTTTAAGAAACGTTAACCCATGAGAGTCCATGTCGTCACATTCCTCTCCCTTCTTAATATTAGCCAGACATGATAGGCTTCCGATCATCCTTCTCCTCTTGTCGGGAAAGCCCATCCGCATTTCCATGGTTCTTGCCTTGTTTATGGGAGATGGAAAAATTGTAAGATTGTAATGCCAGACTCCACCTGAGCAAGTGTGAAGCCCCGCATGTGTAGTGTCGGTGCATTACCTTCAGGGACTCCACTTGGATGGAACAGTCTGGTCTTTGTCACAGGTAGGAAATCTTCTATTTGTCGTGACGCCACTCTCAGAATTGCGGTCAGTGGGGACCGCCACTGCAGATTAGGGGACGCCTGGGGCTGATGGTGAGTGCAGTTAGTTGGAATAGCCTCCTGAGAGTGAGGCAAGCCCCAGGGCCCTGTGTCGGTGTGTAGTACCACAAGGCGCAGAATAACTCCACACACGCAGGATGTCTTTCAGGGATTTTACTCACTTCAGGTGGCAGGGTGAGTAACCCGGGCGTAGCTGGGATGAACCAGGCTGGAACCAGGTATCCTTCAGGCTGACTTCTGATGGTTACTACCAACTCGCCTTCCTTAGCCCTTGGTGGTTTGGGGTAACCCCGACTTTTAGTCCCTATGGGGGTCACCCAGGGAAGTTGCTGAAGCCTCTCTCCCCTTCGTTTGCCGTTTGCTTGTTGCCTGGGCCAGATCACTCCAGCTGCTTGCCTCCTGTGAACTATGGGCCCTAACTGTGGCTACGTGGCTGCGGCTTTTAGGTGTTGTGGTGTGGGCTTTGAGGGCCCCACACCGGCAGGTTTAGCAAGGAAAGGTGGATCTATCCCCGCTCCGGGATCTGCCGCCCGTTTGGGCCTGGTACTCCCTAGCAGTCTCCTTACTTCCCACTCTGTGCTCTCTCTCTAGCTGGAGATGGGTTTCGGGTAGCACTCCTAGGTGACCGTTCTCCCCCGTCGGTAGCCACTGCGCGGGCGCTGTCAGACTGCCACAGCCCCAGGGGAAGGGGTCATCTCCTCTCGGAGCTCCCTGGACTCTGCTCTGCACTGAACCGGCTCACTGCTCCTCCTCTCCTGTTCTTGCCTACGCCACCTAGCAACCAGGCTCTCTTACCACACCCCTTGAGAGGAGATGGAGGCTTTTGGCCCCCTCCACTATTCCAGTGAAGGTGAAGGCTTTTCCCCCTCCTGGGATCCCCAGGGGTCCTCTCATAGGTACATGTGTGAGACCTGATCACTATGCGCCTGTGTAGTCACACCTCGGTCAGCCTTCTGGATTACCTGTATTGTACTGTCCCCAGCATGGGTGCAGTACTCAGTGGTGCCTGACCAGGTCAGGGGCGCCACATTCCCCCTTAGTTATCACCAGCACGTCCTCGGGCTGCAAGACAACATTTTAAAATGCATAAAACATTAAAACATGTAAAACATTTTTTTTTTTTTAAAAAGCACCAGGTACCATACATCACCACCCTCCACCCACAAGTCCGTTAACCCACCCAAAACCCTCTCACGTTGGCCGCGCCTTCAGCCACTTCTGGCAGGATGTAGAGGCGGCTTTCATGGGCTGGTGGTTTCAGGGTATACCTGGCCTGGTGAAGCCGCGCCTTCAGCCACTTCTGGCAGGATCCAGAGGCGGCCTTCACAGTTGGTGCTGACCAGGTACCCTCTTTGTGGTGGAGAGCCAGGCCCCATAAACAGGCATGCTCTCTGGTTGCAGGTAAGCCAAGGCCCTATATACGGACGTGCTCCCTGGTTGCAGACGAGCCAAGCCCCTAAACAGGCTGACTCTGGTGGTGGTGGTGCCCTCTGGTGTAACTATTTACACTGCGAGAGTTTGTGGCTATAGCCAGTTCATAGCCTTAAGGTTCATTTCTCACATTAGTTTATGTGGGCACATCTCTTAAACTTTAAAACGTTGCAAAAAAAAACTTCAAAACTGGTAACTTGCTTTACTTTACATGAACTTTATGCAGACTCCTCCTCACCAGGGCTTGGGCCTGTAGGGCTGCGGCACCTGTTGCTTCCTTGACCTCTTTCTTCGTCTGTGGTAGTCTCATCAGTAGGTTCTTTCTCTGTTCCTTTTCTATCTTTCCTTTCTTCTTCTGTGCCTGTGGCTTTTCCTTTAAGACATGGCGTTACATCTAGCGCATACCAGCCTCTTTCGCCTTGATGCATGGTAAACTGCACTGTGTCTCCCATTCTTAGGTTTCTTCCAGGATGTCCTCTGGGCAAATGAGCTCTAACGTCTCTTCTGTTGACAAAAATGCCTTCTTTCATACCAGGTGCTACGATGAAGCCGTATCCTGATTTTAGGCTAAAATCTTCCACTACTCCTCGACAAAGGGGTCCTCTGACCTGGGCTTTGGCCCTTCTCAGGAACCGTTTCTCCTCTAGGTCTCTGGCTGTTATGTCATCTCTCTGCTCTGGGGACTGCGGTGCAGGGAAAGACTGGGTTCTGTTACGGCGCCGTGTCTTGCGGGCTGGATTCTGCGAGGTACAGCTTACAAGCTCCCAGGTGAGGCTTTTGGGCAGATCTTCTTCAGCAGACGGTGTTAGGTCTTCCTCATCCCAGCGGGAATATGGCAACATCTCCGGCTCTGGGCATGGATCCACTGCTGGTGGCTCCTGAGTCAGCTCCTCAGCTTCCTGGCCTCCCCTCCCCCTTAGTTCTTCTGAGCACTCCGGTGGTGGCAGTGCTGGGGATGGGTGCTCCTCAGCCGGCCCAGGCGGGGATCTCTTCGGCATGGTTGCTGCAGGAGTCGTCTTGGGGGTATGCGGAGGGAGCATGTACCGGTCCACCATCTCCTGTGGGAACTTGGCCTCCAGGTCAGCCTTCAGCTGCCAGTATGCGGGGTCCTCACCTACCAGGGACTTCCTAGCAGGGACTTCCTTAGACTGGGGAGCGGTGTCTGCTCTGGCCTTGCAGGCCGGGGTAAACAATGGTACGTCTGTCTTTTCTTGGCGGGCCGCGCCCGATATGGCGGCGGCCTGGTCTTGGCGGGCCGCGCCTGGCATGGCGGCGGCCTGGATGGGCGTTTCTGGTGCAGCTTGGATCGGCGTCGCAGCTGCGATGGGGGCTTTGCAGGCTGGGCTGGGCGTCGCTGCAGCGATCTGGGCTTGGCGGGCCGCACCTGACGGGGCTGCGGCCTGGTTCAGCACCTCACTTGCGGCGCGGACGAGCGTTGCGGCTGCGGTAGGGTCTCGGCGGGCCGGGCCTAGCATGGCGGCGGCCTGGGTCAGCGTCACACCTGCGGCGCGGATGAGGGTCGCGGTGGCAGCCGGTTCTCTGCGGGCCGGACTGGGCGTCGCTGCAGGGACCGGGTCTTGGTGGGCTGAGCAGGGCATCGCTGCGGCGGCCTGAGCTTGGCGGGCTGCACCTGGCGTGGCTGCGGCCTGCTTCAGCGTCGCCGCGCCGGACGCCTCTTCAGGGACCGCGGACGTGGCAGCAGGGGTCGGGGCACTCGCGCTGGCAGGGGCATCACTGGACTCACCCATCGGTGGCAGCATCGGGGTCTGAGTCGTCACCGCCCGGTCTGGCACTCGGCGCGCGGCTCTCTCTTCGTAGGCCTGAACCGCCGCGGTCATTCCCAGGAACTCCGCACGTCCCTCTCTGATCAGCCTTCCGACCCTGGCCTCCAGTTGATCGCAGAACTCGGCGAGCTCCCGACACCACCAGGCAGCGGAGCCTGGCTCTGGGTCTCTGCATTCAGACGCCATTTTCTCTAACAACAAGCTGCTGGCTTCTTTTCCGTTCCGCCGTCTCTGGACGCTTCCGCTCTCTTCACAAGCGAGGTCAGAACTCTGCAGGGGATCTCTGGGTAGCCACACCTCTTCGTGGGCGGTAACTTCTCCCAGCGCGGGCTGCAGTTGTTTTTCAGCGCGCTTTTCATGGTGGCAATATGGCGGCGCTTCCAATTTTTCAAGCGGACCGCCCAGGCACATGGTCACCTGTCTGAACAGGTCTAGTCCTTATCCTGTTCGTGACGCCAGATGTGAAGCCCCGCATGTGTAGTGTCGGTGCATTACCTTGAGGGACTCCACTTGGATGGAACAGTCTGGTCTTTGTCACAGGTAGGAAATCTTCTATTTGTCGTGACGCCACTCTCAGAATTGCGGTCAGTGGGGACCGCCACTGCAGATTAGGGGACGCCTGGGGCTGATGGTGAGTGCAGTTAGTTGGAATAGCCTCCTGAGAGTGAGGCAAGCCCCAGGGCCCTGTGTCGGTGTGTAGTACCACAAGGCGCAGAATAACTCCACACACGCAGGATGTCTTTCAGGGATTTTACTCACTTCAGGTGGCAGGGTGAGTAACCCGGGCGTAGCTGGGATGAACCAGGCTGGAACCAGGTATCCTTCAGGCTGACTTCTGATGGTGACTACCAACTCGCCTTCCTTAGCCCTTGGTGGTTTGGGGTAACCCCGACTTTTAGTCCCTATGGGGGTCACCCAGGGAAGTTGCTGAAGCCTCTCTCCCCTTCGTTTGCCGTTTGCTTGTTGCCTGGGCCAGATCACTCCAGCTGCTTGCCTCCTGTGAACTATGGGCCCTAACTGTGGCTACGTGGCTGCGGCTTTTAGGTGTTGTGGTGTGGGCTTTGAGGGCCCCACACCGGCAGGTTTAGCAAGGAAAGGTGGATCTATCCCCGCTCCGGGATCTGCCGCCCGTTTGGGCCTGGTACTCCCTAGCAGTCTCCTTACTTCCCACTCTGTGCTCTCTCTCTAGCTGGAGATGGGTTTCGGGTAGCACTCCTAGGTGACCGTTCTCCCCCGTCGGTAGCCACTGCGCGGGCGCTGTCAGACTGCCACAGCCCCAGGGGAAGGGGTCAGCTCCTCTCGGAGCTCCCTGGACTCTGCTCTGCACTGAACCGGCTCACTGCTCCTCCTCTCCTGTTCTTGCCTACGCCACCTAGCAACCAGGCTCTCTTACCACACCCCTTGAGAGGAGATGGAGGCTTTTGGCCCCCTCCACTATTCCAGTGAAGGTGAAGGCTTTTCCCCCTCCTGGGATCCCCAGGGGTCCTCTCATAGGTACATGTGTGAGACCTGATCACTATGCGCCTGTGTAGTCACACCTCGGTCAGCCTTCTGGATTACCTGTATTGTACTGTCCCCAGCATGGGTGCAGTACTCAGTGGTGCCTGACCAGGTCAGGGGCGCCACATTAGCGTCCGTTGTCCCCGGCAGTGCGATTTAGCCAACTCAATGGATTGTGGTCAGTGAGGACTGTGAACTCATTGCCATAGAGGTAGGGCTGCAATTTTTTTAGGGCCCAGACTATGGCCAGGCATTCTTTTTCTATGGTGGCATAAGCCCTCTCTCGGTCCAACAGTTTCCGGGAGAGGTAAGCTATCGGATGTTCCTCACCATTGTCCCCCACTTGGCTAAGTACAGCTCCTAGTCCTGTGTCCGATGCGTCTGTTTGGACAATGAATCTGCGACGGAAGTCAGGAGCAGTCAAGACTGGGCTTTGGGCTAGCCGGTCTTTCAATTGGAGGAACGCAGTTTCACATTCTGGGGTCCAGATAAGGTTACGGGCATATCTTTTGGTTGTGAGGTCAGTGAGCGGTTTTGCTATGGTACTGTAATTGGGGATAAACTTTCGATAGTAGTTTGCGGTTCCTAGAAATGCACGGACCTGTTTTTGATTGACCGGGCGTGGCCACTGGATAATGGCTTCTACTTTTGCAGGTTCGGGACGAATGCACCCACTTCCCACCCGATGTCCCAGGTATAGCACTTCGGCCATCCCCATTTGGCATTTGTCAGGTCGGATGGTGAGCTGGGCTTTGGCTACCCTCTGCAGCACCTGGGACACATGCTGAAGATGCTCTTCCCAAGTGTCGCTGAAGATAGCGATGTCATCCAAATAGGCCTGGGCATACCCCTGACATCCCTCTAGTAAATGGTCTACCATCCTCTGGAAGGTGGCTGGGGCGTTTTTCATCCCAAAAGGCATGCTGGTAAACTCAAAGAGGCCAAAAGGGGTTATGAAGGCCGATTTCTCTTGAGCGTCTTTTGTGAGTGGGATCTGCCAGTATCCCTTGCTCAAATCGAGGGTAGATATAAACCGAGACCCCCCTAACCTATCTAGTAGTTCATCCACCCGGGGCATGGGGTAAGCATCTGTAATCGTGACCTCATTGAGCAGTCTATAGTCCACACAGAAACGAGTACTCTTGTCCTTTTTTGGCACCAATACCACACTGGCAGCCCATGGGCTATGGGAGGGGACTATGACTCCCATATTTAACATGTCATCCACCTCGGCCTTCATCATTGCCAACACAGGAGGGGTCACCCGGTAGGCGGGTTGTCTTAGTGGGGTGGCTGCCCCTGTATTGACATGATGCTGGACCAGGGGGGTTCTACCAGGCTGACTTGTGAACAGGGTTTCATATGTTCCGAGTATGTCTGATATCTGTCGCTTCTGTGATGGACAAAGCTGCTCCCCTAGTGATACATCTTTTACCCCCATTTCCCTTTTGGAGTCCACTAATAGGTCTGGGATCTGGTCCAACTCTGGATCATCTAACTCTGGACAGCAAACTGCTAAATTGGTGACTTCTCGTTCCTCATAAGCTTTTAGCCTGTTGATGTGGTAGGTACGCTCACGAACACCTGCTCGATCCAGGGCCACGGTGTAGTCAGTATTGCCACATTTCTTGGTAATGGTGAATGGACCCGCCCACATGGCTTGCAGCTTGTTTTTCCGCACTGGTACTAGTACTAGGACCTTCTGTCCACAGGCAAATTCTCGGGGCCGGGCAGTGCGGTCGTAACGTCGTTTTTGCCTTTCCTGAGCCACTTCTAAATTCCCATGGGCTAACGCCATGAGGTGCCTCATCCTTTCCCTAAACTTTTGAACATAGTCCAGTATGGGAACCTCTTCTGTGGGGAAGGTGCCCTCCCAACTCTCTCGTACCAGCTCTAGGGGCCCTCGTACTTTTCGGCCGTACAGCAATTCAAAGGGAGAGAACCCAGTGGAGTCCTGCGGCACCTCCCGGTAAGCAAAAAGGAGCTGCTGCAAGTTTTTCTCCCAGTCCCCCCCCTCGGACTCCACATATCGGCTAATGAGCTGTTTGAGCGTTTTGTTGAAGCGCTCACACAATCCATTTGTTTCAGGATGGTAGGGGGTTGTGCGCATGCGGCGGACTCCATGTTTTTCCCACAGGGTGTGAATCAGTTCACTTTGGAACTGTGCCCCCTGGTCAGTCAATACTTCCTGTGGAAACCCTACCCGGCTAAAGATGTCCAGTAGAGCTTGAGCCACGTGCTCTGCATCTATGGAGGTTAAGGCAACGGCTTCTGGGTAACGGGTGGCAAAGTCTACCAGGGTGAGGATGAATCTTTTTCCACTGCGGCTGGGGATGGCCAAGGGGCCTACTATATCAATGGCAACTCTCTGGAATGGTTCTCCTATCAAGGGCATGGTTTGAAGTGGGGCACGGCATGGGGCTCCCCCCATACGCTGACACACTGGGCAAGAGGCTCTGTATTTTTGCACTTCTTGAGTGACCCTTGGCCAGAAAAAACTACGCAGCAGGCGGGCCCGAGTCTTTTTGGTCCCCATGTGCCCAGCCGCAGGAACATCATGAGCTAAACGCAACAGTTGGGGTCGGTATGGCTGGGGTACCACAAGCTGATGTACACGGGTCCAGGGTTTTTCTGGGCAGGATGCGGGCTTCTCCCGATATAAGAGGCCTTTTTCCCATCTATATACCTCCCCCTGATTTCCTCCCCCAGGTTGGGTGGCCGCACTACGGATAAGCTCTAAGGTGGGGTCTGACAGTTGAGCTTCCCTGAACTCTTTACGATCTATCTCCCCCCAATCAATGGCCACAGTTGGGTCTGATGTACTCACATTTGTTGGCTCTGATGAGGAGGCTGAAGATTGAGGAGTTGGGTTCTCCTCTGATGGGCTGGAAGAAAGACCTGCACCAGGATGGTGTTTGGCTTGGCTGCGGGTGATGGCGGTGACAAACTGGCTGGATAATCCTTGTCCTAGGTCATTTCCCAAAATTACAGGGGTGGGGAGGCCGTCCATGAGCCCCACTTCAACCTCTCCTTGGTCAGTTCCCCAGTCCAACTGCACTCGTGCCAGAGGGATGTTCGAGCGCTGGCCCCCAGCAAGGATGATGGTCACTTGGCGGCCAGGTAAATGATGTTCTGTGGGAACAATATCTGGGCTGACCAGGGTGATGGAAGATCCCGAGTCTCGAAGTCCCTGAGCCTGTATATCACCGACCTTGACCGTCTGGATGTGGGGATGGAGGTTAGCTGGTGTACGGTGTCCGGCCTGCCGTAGGGTGTGGACTGGATAAACCACTTCCTCAGCTATTGGTGTTTCTCGGGAGTAGCATTCCTCAGGTCTCCTTGGTTCATCTCGGCATATGTTGACTGGTAGACGGGCTCCAGGCATGGGGCCCCGGTTTTGTAGACACTCTTTGGCCATGTGTCCAAGGCGCCCACACGTATAACAGCGCCGTGGGTTAGACAAGTCACCCACCCTGTTGGTAAACCTTTGTCTTGTTGGGGCTTCTGTGGGGTAACGAGTTAGTCCAGCACGTGAGTCTGGGGGTCGCTTGGATCCATGGTTAAGGGACCTATTGGGCCTCCAGCTGGGTCGGTTGGCTGTAAATTCGTCGGCCAATCGCGCTGCTTGCTCTGGGGTGTCGGGCTTCCTGTCAGCTACCCATTCTCGGATTTCCGGGTCCATCTGCACCAGCAGCTGTTCAAGCACTATCACATCACGGAGGGCAGCAGCGGAGTGGGCAGCCCGTCCATCGAGCCAGCGATTACAGTGTCGTCGGAGTTGACTGCCAAATTCGACGTACGAGACACCCATGCGAGACATAGTCCGGAACTTAGTGCGATGTCTCTCGGGTGTTATGGTAAAAAGGGCCAACAAAGTGTCCTTAATAATTCCGTAGTCCAAGCAGTCCTGAGGCCCAAGTGATCGGACAGCCTCCTGGGCCCGGACCGGCAAGCTTGTCCACAGGTATTTGGACCACTCATCTGTGGGCACCTGGTGCATACGCATTAGCATCTCAAAGTTTTGCAAGTGTTCATCTATCTCAGTGCTGGAATCATTAAACACTGGCACATCCCTGTAGCGAAGATGACTTCCTTGGTGGTGGTCTATCCTGGAGGTAGGTGCTGATGGTGAGGAAATTGGAAATCCAAACACAAATTGCAGAACACCAGCCCTCTCTTCCCTTGAAGCTTCAGGCCCCAATGCAGTAAACAATTCCTTGACTCGGTCTGCTTGGTTTTGGTTTGTTTCCAGACTGTCACTGGATCTAGGATGAGATACAGGGTTTACCTCCTCTGATACCACAACGGCAGTGTCCTCATCATCCTCTGCATCATTCTGGGCATCCCAACAGACTAATTTCCGGATCAAGTCTGACCGAGTGTCAGTGTTCCTGTAGTCAATCTTTCGCATCTGGCACAGATCCTGTAGCATCCATTTACTGCTGCGGTCGTAACTCCTCTCTGGTCCTTGTCCCATGGCTGAGCTGGTGGGGTTGGACATGGCAGCGTCCGAAACCTGAATGCCTCCCCTATGGCCTGCTGGGTATGCTTATGTGCCTCCCTGGTTGTTGAGCCCTGGACGGTGTCCGAAAACACCGTCCACTGCAGCTCTCCTGGGTAAACCAGGCTGAGTAGTATCCCACTGCTGCCACCAATTGTGGAGACACGGGGCTCAGTGGGCGCTCTCGTCCACTAAAACCCGCCGCCTTTAGAAAGACAGCGTGGCTCAGGGCTCATCCCAACTGAACGCCGGCCTCCTTAACCGTGGGCGTAACACTACTCAGACAACACAGGGTGAGGGAACCACAATAATTAGACTTTATTGGATCCCCAAAATATTAACGGCACATAACGCATAACCAGCAAAACACACAAATGTAACAGGCAACAGAGTCTCACCCTTCCGCTGGCTCACCAGGGATTAGAATGTCCATGCCTCACAGGTTCCAAGCTGTCTGAGGTCTGCAAAGTCTGTAACAGGTGACTGAACTGTCCCAACCTGCGTGTCCTCCTTAGGTAGTCCTGGTTTGATGTTACAATCCTGGCAGCCGGAGTCGAAATCCCTAGGCTGTGGATATGGTCTCCAACCGGATCCGGAGTCCCTAGATTGAAGCCATAAGGTGTCCTGATCCTCCAGTCAGCTCCAAAGAGCTTAGACTGAATCCATCAACCATCATCAACCTGGTGGCTTAAAGAAGTCCTCTCTTATAGCCACAGCCCTCCCCCTGGACACACTGCGTCCTCATCCATTGGTTGGACAAGATTGCTTCTTCCATTGGACGAATTTCAAGCTACATGGACAATGCTCATTCAAATGATGTGCTTAGAAAGGCTGACGGTGTACATGTAAACTGGGAGTCACTGACTAGACAATGGCTACTAAGGTAATTACATTATCAATACACAGCTACAATACAATGGTTACTGGAAATGTCTGGAGAACAATAGTCTAGCTTTCAGTGGCCAACACAATTACATTGAGTCAACAAGAGTCTTGTAAAAACAATGAGGGACTTCTCCCCCATCTATAGACAATCTATGGTGCTGTCTGGCTGGATTTTAAGAAACGTTAACCCATGAGAGTCCATGTCGTCACAGGGACTATCATCGGCGGCAGCAGCGAGAGGGAAAAATCAATGTTTTCAGCTGCCAATGTCCATCCCCCTCTCGCTGCTGCCGCCGCTGATAGTCCCTTCCTCCACATCATCTCCCCTGTGCGTGCACGCTGGGGACAGCGGTACTTCAGGGAACACGTGGAGGACGGGACTATCAGCGGCGGCGGCAGCGAGAGGGGGATGGACATTGGCAGCTGAAAACATTGATTTTTCCCTCTCGCTGCCGCCGCTGCTGATAGTCCCGTTCTCCACATCATCTCCCCTGTGCGTGCACGCTGGGGACAGTGGTACTTCGGGGAACACGTGGAGGACGGAACTATCAGCGGCGGCGGCAGCGAGAGGGGGATGGACATTGGCAGCTGAAAACATTGATTTTTCCCTCTCGCTGCCGCCGCCGCTGATAGTCCCGTCCTCCACATCATCTCCCCTGTGCGTGCACGCTGGGGACAGTGGTACTTCGGGGAACACGTGGAGGACGGGACTATCAGCGGCGGCAGCAGCGAGAGGGAAAAATCAATGTTTTCAGCTGCCAATGTCCATCCCCCTCTCGCTGCCGCTGCTGATAGTCCCGTCCTCCACATCATCTCCCCTGGGGACAGCGGTACTTCGGGGAACACGTGGAGGACGGGACGGGACCACTTGCCTGACCTCACTTCCTGACAAATCACCTGCGTTTTTGGTACCAAAAACGCAGGTAAAAGGCAGGTAAAATGCACCACTTTGATTAGCATGCATTTTTCCTGCGTTTTTGATGCCCTCATTGATTTCAA
Organism: Anomaloglossus baeobatrachus; assembly: GCF_048569485.1. Lineage (NCBI taxonomy): Eukaryota > Metazoa > Chordata > Amphibia > Anura > Aromobatidae > Anomaloglossus > Anomaloglossus baeobatrachus. Next base: position 37,825,936 of record NC_134363.1, on the reverse strand, counting down.
TGGGTGACAAATGTTGACAAAAACGCAGGAAGAATGAACATCTTGCATTTTTTTTGTCACAAACTTTTGACAAAAAAAACGCTGACAAATAAACTGCAACGTGCGCATAGAAAATCTGACTTCTCATAGACTTTGCTGGGAAGTCAGATGTCAGAAAGTTCTGCTGACAAAACTGCAGCCAAAAAAGCAGCAAAAAAGCAGGAAAAAAAGCAGCGTGCGCATGTAGCCTAAGCCACCGGCGCCTGAAAGCACCCCCCCTTCGCTCCTCGCCTCAGAGAGATGCGTACCAGCAAATATTTTTTTACAAAAAAAGCACTGCACACAGGTGATACTCTGCTGCATCTTCCTGAATTATGGAGCCGGCAGTAACATTATTCCTTTGTGCAGAGCATATTGCACACAGGTGATGATCTGCCGCGTGTTCCTGAACTACAGAGCCTGCAGTGACATGTTTCCTTTGTGCAGAGCATCTTGCATTTGAAGATGCTCTGCTGTGTTTCTTTGAGTACTAGCTGACAGGTTGTCTGACAGCACAGGATTCCATGCAGGGTCCGTGAGGTGCTTTTACTCAGGTGTTCCACCTTCCTGGTATTTTCTCTGTTTCATTACTGAGCATGCTCTCTCAAATCCTCACCAGTCGTACTCTCTGGTTCTGCAGTTGTGCTCTTGGATCGTGTTTATGCTTGTGTTCTGATCTAAGTTTCTTGATCCCGGACCATAGTTTGACTCCTTTCTGCCTGCTCCCTGTTTTTGTCGTTACCTCATGGCTTCTGACCTCAGTCCGTTAACTGACCACGTCTCTGTCTACTCCCTGAGTCTGTGCCGCCCCTGCAGTGGTCCAACCGCTCAGATCTGGGGTCTGCTGTGGCTCGAGGGGTTTGCGGCCACTCAAAAGTAAAGGGGGTATTTACAGGGGATAAGAGTTTGTGACGCCACCTGTGGTTCGCGGTAAGGGGAGTACGCCGCTGCCGATGGGAGTACCCGGGGGAGATGGAGTGGGGCAGCCAGATGACGTTCCCTCCACGGGTAGGAGAGGCCCCAGGACTCCGGATGGTGGAATGCTGGTGTAGGGGTGCGCAGGGCTGGTTGAAAGCAGGGGAGGACCATGTACTCACTCAGGCAGTGTTGGTGATGATGCAACCGCAAAGCAGACTCTGACAACAAGGTAAACCAAGTCTCTGGGTGCCTCTGCCCTCTTGGGGGAGCCCGTCCGGGTTTCCGTCCCCTATGGTACTGCCGGGTGGTCCGGAGCCTGCCTCCGTGCACAAATTAGAAGTGTTCTGGTGGTCCGTTGGCGTAAAGCTGTCCGGGCCCCGCTCCCTACTTGTTGGTAGTGGGGCTGTACTCTCAAGGGCTCACGCTTGGGATTTCTGTTGGCTGCGTGGGTTGGAAAGCCCTATCCTCTCATTGCACTAGTGCCCCCAATCTCTGAGCTTCTTGGGAACAGTCCATAAAGTCACTATCCTCCGCAGGTTAATTGCCGGGTGGCCTGAAGCTACTCCTCGACTTAGAGTCCAGTACCCCGCTGTTCTTTCGGTTCCGGACCGGTTATTAGACTCAAGCTGCTGAACGTCCTCCAAGACCAGGTCTAGGCACCCAGCCTCAATACCCTGCGACCGTGTCTCTGACTCTTCTGGGCCCAGACCACCATCTGTGACCCAACCTCTAACTCCCAGGGAGCCACACACTCCCCCAGCTCCTCACTACTCGAGTGCTACCACTGTACCACTGTTCTGTTCTAATTCCCTCCCACCAGTCTGCCTGACCCCTAGGTGGGAGGCCCTATTCCAGCTCAGCAGCCCACTGGTGTGTCTGACAGGGTGAGGTGTGAGGTGTAGTTGGGATTTGGATACGGATGGAGGCAGTACTATAGGTTGGCAACCCAGAACCATGAGGAGTTGAGTCCTGCACTAAGCGATAAAGAGGGTGCAGTACCTTGTGACGCCCTGACTAGTCCAGGGGGCGTCACAAGTCTAATTTGTGATCTCTTGGAATTCTGATCCTCGGCCTGTGACTTGACTGCATTTCATCTTTCTGCCTATGTCCTGTCGTGTCCTCCTGTTTCTTGACCCCAGCTTGTCTGACTACCCTTCCGTCTACACTATCCATAAGTAGTGACTAGCATCACAGGTGACACCTACTACAATTCTGTAGCTTTAGCATTTCATTCAAGATCCAGGTCACTAAGTAATGAGATACCTAGAGGTCCTGCTCAAAGAGTAGAACGTGAAATGCGTGGAATTTTGGAAATATAACTATAGGATCAAAATAAAACATATAGTGACATCAGAAGCAATTCCACACTCCAGAGCTGTGGTTAGGTTTTTCTTTAACCGAGAAAAAGGTTTAGTTCTATCCCTGCATCCAAATACTAACCCGAAACGCGTAGATCTTTAATGTCTCACTTATGGATTACACATAATGACCTATTTCATATGTGGTTTCTATTAAATTATCCTATACACCGTAGAGCTGGAATTTCTTCATTTGCTATCCAAATACTCTGCCTCAGCCAGTAACGTGTTGTAAGCACGTCTTATGGCATCCATCACTCAGAGCATATGCTCAGGGAGCCTCCGCACCCAGTTGCACCCCAATGCACTTTACATTACTTCCTGGAATAGCTCTGTAATATATGCACACTACGTGCTTGCAATTTGGTTTCTTTTTTTGTACCTTCTCCAAACAAATCAGACCTTTAATGGCAATTCAATTTTTCTTTTTAGAACATTCTTCTGGAAACATGACATGTAAAAACATGTCTAGAAGATAATCCTTTCCTGAGGAAAAGGAGGCGGCAAAGAACGCATCATTTTACACCTCTCCTGACAATGGGATTTACTTTTTGTTGTTGTTTTTTCTTCATGGTTCATTATTTCTGGGCCATCTGAATACAATTTGAAGTTGAAATATATTATATTAAAAATGTTTTTATATTCCCAATCAGCTTCTGGAATTGTAGAGTTGGAGAAGAGGCTAATAAACTGATTTACAATGTAATATAACTTATTGTTTTCGATGCAGCAGGGTTTTACATGTTAGAGAGGCTTGAACTAGTTCTGACACATCCAGATTTCATATTGTTATTAGCTTGTTTGACCTTGTGAAATGCTAGATGGGGTATAACTAAAATACACAGAGAATCATATTGAACCCTATTAAACAATACTGAACCGATAAAAAGCAGTTGTTTCACTTGTTGTGACTTAGACTATCTACAAAATCTCTATATGGAATATTTTTTTAGATTGACCCAATAAGGTGTGAAATTAGACCCCATTACGTTCCCTCAAATAAGAAATTCATTATTAAAAATCTCGATATATGGAATATATTTTAGAATAATCCAATAAGGGGGAAATTAGACCCATAATGTTCCCTCAAATAATACATTTATTATTAAAAAATCTCGATATAGGGAATATTTTTTTAGAATAATCCAATAAGGAGTGAAATTAGACCCCATTACGTTCCCTCAAATAAGAAATTCATTATTAAAAATCTTGATATAAGGAATATATTTTAGATTAATCCAATAAGGGGGAAATTAGACCCCATTATGTTCCCTCAAATAATACATTTATTATTAAAAAATCTCGTTATAGGGAATATTTTTTTTTACATTAATCCAATAAGGAGTGAAATGAAACCCCATTATGGTTCCTCAAGTAAGAAATTCAGTATTAAAAATCTCGACATATGGTATATTTTTTGGATTAATCCAATAAGGGGGGAAATTAGACCCCATTACATTCCCCCAAATAAGACATTCATTATTTAAAATCTTGACATATGGAATATTTTTTTGATTAATCCAATAAGGGTTGAAATTAGAGCCCAGCACATTCCCTCAAATAAGAAATTCAGTATTAAAAATCTCGATATATGGAATATTTTTTTGATTAATCCAATAAGGGTTGAAATTAGAGCCCAGTACGTTCCCTCAAATAAGAAATTCAGTATTAACAATCTCGATATATGGAATATTTTTTAGATTAATCCAATAAGGGGTGAAATTAGAGCCCCCTATGTTCCCTCAAATAAGACATTCAGTATTAAAAATCTCGATATATGGAATATTTTTTAGATTAATCCAATAAGAGGAGAAATTAGAGCCCAGTATGTTCCCTCAAATAAGAAATTCAGTATTAAAAATCTCGATATATGGAATATTTTTTAGATTAATCCAATAAGGGGTGAAATTAGACCCCATTACATTCCCTTAAACAAATGTGAGGGAGACTGAAAAGACAAAAAAGCACTAATAGGCTACTAACGTTACAAATGTTTTAGAATATATATCAGATGTGCTCACCTGAAACAGTTGTGAACATAGTCATAACTGCTATTAAAAGCATGTACGTTATGGCTGCAGCATGCACCACGAGGAGTTAGCATCAAATTTTCAAATAGAAGTGGACTCCCGCGCTGTCGTAAGAAGATGGTCAGCAGTAAAGGTAAAATATGATTTTATTACTTGTACACATGTACATGTACAGGAATGAGATGTGATCCCTGAAACGCGTAATAAAATCATGTCTTACCATTACCGCAGAACATCTTATGACAGCGTGGGAGTTCACTTCTATTTGAAAATTCGACATTCCCTCAAATAAGAAATTCATTATTAATAATCTCAATATATGGAATAATTTTTAGATTACCCAGTAAGGGATGAAATTATACCCCATTACCGTCCCTTAAATAAGATATTAAGCATTAAAAAATCTTTGTTTTGGTTAATCTGCCATGCTTAAGTTTTATTGTTTGAATTATCTTTGTGATTAGTGCAGGTGCAGGAAAGCAACATTACAACAGCTGTTTCATGTCTCCCTGCACAGATGTTAGTCGTACGACAATCATGAGCACTATTTTAAGTTTATGTGATTCCATGTTTGTTTATTATATTAATAGACAACTACAGATATCAATTGAGTGAATTTTAAAGCCTATAGACTTTAATGAATAGTACTTCATTAAATAATACGTTTTAGACCTCAGTCCTGTCATGTGGCTGTAAACGGTGGTGTTGTTTCACCGAATAAATTAATAAATAATTATAAAAATGGTATGCGGTCTCCCTATTTTTGGTACCCAGCCAAGATAAAGCAGACAGCTGGGGGCTGGTATTATCAGGCTGGGAAGTCCATGGTTATTTGGCTCTCCCCAGCCTAAAAATAGCAGCCTGCAGCCACCCCAGAAGTGGTGCAACCATTACATGCTCCAATTTAGACGCTTTGCCTCAGCTCTTTCCAATTGCCCTGGTGCAGTGGCAATCAGGGTAATCGTTTATGAGTTTGATGTCAGCTGTGAATTGTTAGTTGGCAGACCAGGGGTTAGTAATGTATGTTAGTATGGTTAGTAATGGAGAGGCTCTATCAGACACCCCCATTACTAACCCAGTGAGTATTTAAAAAAAGAAAACAAAAACTACTCCCTGACACTTTCCCTAGTTCACTAATTATAAAAAAAAACCTCCAGTACCGTCTATGTCCCAGGAATCTGATGTAGTCCAAGGAAGGAAACCTGGATGACATAAAAAAGGAGAAATAATAGCAAGACAGTGTCGGTCGTTCACCAATATATTAGAAAGCAAAGTTCCCAAGTCTGACGTAGTCCATCACTTCCCTCGACGTTCTTCGATTACGGATATCAAAGTCTAAGGACTATGAGATGAGCAAACCGGTCGTGGTTCGGCTCGAGTTCGGTTTGTCGAACGGAGGTCCCGTTCGAGTTCGGTTCGTTGAACGTTCGACGAACCGAGCTCTAACCGCATAGGAAACAATGGCAGGCCTTCACAAACACAAAAAAAACCTAGAAAACACCCTCAAAGGTGTCCAAAAGGTGACAAACAACTCACAACACAACACAAACACATGGGAAAGTGACAAGGACATATACTCATGCGAAAACAAAAGAGCTGGACAAGGAAAAAGAGGAGGAGACACAGATATAGGCATGGCACGCCCTTCTAAAATCATGTAAAACACCGCAAGGTGACTCCAAGCAGAGTCTCCCTTTTTTCCAAAAATTGGGCCACACAGACACCCACCCCCTTCAGTGGCAGCACTTGTGCCCCAGTTGTACACTTCACAGCTAGATTTGCATCAAGCACATTCAAAAATACGCCATCCTTAACCGTCCCCAGGATGACACCGGGGTAGGTAGCTAAGTCTTTCCTGATCCCAGCTCTATTCATCTTGGCTCCTTTTAAAAAACACAGCAAGCAAGTGTTACTCCAAGCGGAGTCTCCCTTTTTTCCAAAAATTGGGCCCCACACACACCCACCCCTTCAGTGGCAGCACTTGTGCCCCAGTTGTACACTTCACAGGTAGATTTGCATCAAGCACATTAAAAAATACGCCATAATTAACCGTCCCCAGCATGACACCGGGGTAGGTAGATAAAGTCTTTGCTGAACCATGACTTGTTCATCTTGGATCATTTTTAAAAACAATGTAAGCAAGGGTTACTCCAAGCGGAGCCTCCCTTTTTTTAAAAAAATTGGGCCACACAGACACCCCTTCAGTGGCAGCAGTTGTGCCCCAGTTGCAAACAGGATATTTTAATTTGCATCAAGCACATTCCAAATCCACAAGCATTTACTCTCCCCAGGATGACACAGGGGTAGTAAATTCCTTGTAGATTCATGACTTGTTCATTTTGATGAACGTCAGTCTGTCCACATTGTCACTGGACAGACGCGTGCGCTTATCTGTCAGCACACACCCAGCAGCACTGAAGACACATTCAGAGACAACGCTGGCAGCTGGACACGACAAGATCTCCAAGGCGTAACTGGAGAGCTCTGGCCATTTTTCAAGATTTGAAGCTCAAAATGAAAAAGGCTCCATTTGCAAACTCATGGCATCGATGTTCATTTGGAGATACTCCTGTATCATCCTCTCCAGCCGTTGACCATGTGTCAGACTTGTTGTCTCTGGTGGCCTTGCAAAGGACGGTCTAAAAAAATTATGAAAAGATTCCAAAAATTGCTGTTGCCAGCACCAGATACGGTGCTACTGGTACGGGTAGACTGTTGAAGATGACGAGACCGTCCCATGTTTGTCAAGTTACAACTGGGAGATTCCCTCCCTGCACCTGCACGGTTGTTTGGTGGAAAAGCAGAGCTAAGATCGAGTAACAGCTTCTGCTGATACTCCTGCATACGTGCGTCCCTTTCTATGGCTGGAGTTATGTCACAAAATTTGGACTTGTACTGGGGATCTAATAGTGTGGAAAGCCAGTAGTCATCATCACTTCTAATTTTGACAATACGAGGGTCATGTTGGAGGTAGTGCAGCAAGAAGGCGCTCATGTGTCTTGCGCAGCCATGCGGACCAAGTCCACGCTGTGTTTGTGGCATAGAGGTGCTAACCGTTCTTTCTTCCTCTGACATCTCCCCCCAACCTCTTTCAACTGAAATTTGACCAAGGTCTCCCTCATCCGCTGAGTCTTCCATGTCCATGGACAGTTCGTCATCCATTTCTTCATGTTCTCCTGCACCTTCCTCAACATTTCGCCTGCTACCATGCGCCCTTGTTGATCCCTGTCCCCCATGGTCCCATGCCTGCCGCCTTGGTGATGATGAACGTCTGGATCTTGGTGATGTTGTTGTCCCTTGCGCATATGAATCCTCCTGTAGTTCCTCCCCTTCCTGTTGTCCCACCCCCTGACTCCGAATAGTGTTTAGCGTGTGCTCCAGCATGTAAATGACTGGAATTGTCATGCTGATAATGGCATTGTCAGCGCTAAACATATTCATCGCCATGTCGAAACTGTGCAGAAGGGTGCATAGGTCCTTGATTTGAGACCACTCCATCAGGGTGATCTGCCCTACCTCTGCATCTCGTTGGCCCAGGCTATACGTCATGACGTATTGCACCAGGGCTCGGTGGTGCTGCCACAGTCGCTGTAACATGTGGAGAGTCGAATTCCAGCGTGTCGCCACATCGCATTTCAGGCGATGAACCAGCAGGCCAAAAGACTTCTGGAGCGATGCAAGTCGCTCAGCTGCGGCGGTTGAACGGCGGAAGTGAGCAGACAGTTTTCGTGCCCTGGTCAGAAGGCCATCTAGGCCAAGATAGTGTGTTAAAAATTGCTGGACAACAAGGTTCAACACGTAAGCCATACAAGGCACATGTGTCACCTTGCCCAGGCGAAGGGCCGCACCCAGGTTTGCAGCATTGTCGCACACGGCCTTACCAGGCTGCAGGTTGAGTGGAGACAACCATTTATTAAACTCGGACCGCAGAGCTGACCACAACTCCTCAGCTGTGTGACTCTTATTTCCAAGACATGTCAAGCTAAAGACCGCCTGATGCCGTTGCGCTCTGCTGCCAGCATAGTAATGAGGGGTGCGTGATTCCTTCTGCGCAGTGAGAACGCTGGTGGCCTGACCAGGCAGGCTTGGGGCGGAGGTGGAGGACCCAGATGAGGTGGAGGAGGCAGAAGCAGTGGCGGAACTTGGACAGACAGAGGATTGACACACAAGTCGTGGGGACGGCAAGACTTGTGCAGCAGACCCTTCACCATCTATCACCATAGTTACCCAGTGCCCAGTCAGCGACATGTAACGTCCCTGTCCATGCTTACTGGTCCAATTATCGGTGGTGAAATGCACCCGTTGACACACAGAGTTTCTCAAGGAAGCGGTAATGTTGTGTGCGACATGCTGGTGTAGCGCGGGAACACCTTTCTTAGAGAAGTAGTGGCGACTAGGCATCTGGTACTGGGGCACAGCGACAGACATAAGGTCTCTAAAATCCTGTGTGTCCACCAGGCGGAAAGGCAGCATTTCGGTAGCCAAGAGCTTACAGAGGGATAAAGTCAACCTCTTAGCTTTGTCATGGGTCGCAGGAAATGGCCTTTTATTTGTCCACATCTGAGGGACAAAGATCTGGCTGCTGTGTGTAGACGGTGTTGAGTAGGGTGTCCCTGGAAAAATGCAGCTTTGTGAGGAAAGTGCAGGCGTAGACATGATGTTGCCTTCATCCAACGTTGGTGCTATCGATGTCTGAGAGAGCTGTACACACACACTTGTTTCCCCTTCCAAACCAACTGACGACCTACCAAGCAAACTGCCTGTTGCGGTTACAGTGGTGGAAGTTGTGCGTGGAAAACCAGGTGTGACAGCTGTCCCCACAGTCCTAGAAGATGAAGAGTGCGCGGATGCACTGGAAGGGGCAGGCGGTGGATGGTTCGCTCCGCTAGGCCGCATTGCAGCACGGTGAGCTTCCCACTGGGACATATGATATTTATTCATGTGACGATTCATGGAAGAAGTTGTCAAACTGCTGAGGTTTTGACCTCTACTAACAGAATCATGACAAATTTTACAGATCACATAATTTGGGCGATCTTTTGCTATGTCAAAAAAGGACCAGGCTAGGCAAGGCTTAGAGGGCATGCGACCTGTTGATCCACCCCAACTAGTGCTCAGAGGCAGAGTGGTGGCTGAGGATGCAGTTGTAGACGTGTTACCAGTACTCCAACTCTGTCCAGGAAGGCGCAAGGTAACTTCGTCATCAGTTGCATCCTCCTCCACCACCTCTGTTGACCTCCTCGAGTGCCTGACTGTGGGTTGACAGTAGGTGGGATCTAGAACTTCCTCATCAATTGTTGTGTTTGCACTCCCCTCACCCTCAGACCGAGCCTCTTCTTGCCCTGACCGAATATTTAAGTTGTCATCCCAATCTGGTATCTGCGTCTCATCGTCATCAGTATGTTCCTCATTGTCTATAACAACAGGTGTTACAGTTGGTGAAAAAGGGTCAACATTATGCTCAGAAACTTGGTCCTCACGGCCTGAATCAGAGTCACAAAGGTTCTGGGCATCACTGCAGACCATTTCCTGGTCTGTACTCACTGTAGCTTGGGAGCAGACCTCTGATTCCCAGGCTATAGTGTGACTGAACAGCTCTGCAGACTCAGCCATCTCAGTTCCACCATACTGTGCAGGGCTGATGGAGACTTCAGAGCTGGGAGAATGCAAGTTTGATTGGGATGACAACTCAGAGGACTGGTGTTTTTTGGATGCGGTACTTGAAGTGGCTGAGAGGGCACTTGTTGGACCACTTGAGATCCATTCAAGCATTTTCCTTTTTTGGCCATCATCTACCTTTGTTCCTGTTGTTCGTGTCCGTAAAAAAGGGAGCACATCGGATTGTCCACGGTAAGTAGTAGACATCTTACTTTTGCTGGTAGATGGTCTATCTTCAGCAGATGATAATGGAGCTTTGCCACCTTCCCCACGGACAAACCCTTTTTTTCCTTTTCCACCACGCCTCTTCCCCTTTCTACCAGCATCTGTCATTTTGCCACTCATGTTGATTTCGACAAGATTGTGCACTGAAAATGTGGTAGTAAAAATTGAGAGGTGGTGTAGATTGCAGCGGTGGTCTAGCTTTATTAACAGCAGAATAATCAACAATAATTATCACTGACAATGCAACTACGGCCCTTAAACTGGCAGCAGTGTTTGCTAGTATAATGGCTTAGTAACAATGAGCTTGAGTGTGCAATGCAGGCAGACGTGCTGCAAATATCTTTGCACTAGTGGGACAATACAGAAGTCCAACCGCCACGTTTAGGATGCCACTAGGTACACTCAGTGTTTGCTAGTATAATGGCTTAGTAACAATGAGTTTGAGTGTGCAATGCAGGCAGACGTGCTGCAAATATCTTTGCACTTGTGGGACAATACAGAAGTCCAATAGCCACGTTTAGGATGACACTAAGTTCACTTAGTGTTTGCTAGTATAATGGCTTAGTAACAATGAGTTTGAGTGTGCAATGCAGGCAGAGGTGCTGCAAATATCTTTGCACTTGTGGGACGATACAGAAGTCCAACAGCCACGTTTAGGATGCCACTAAGTTCACTCAGTGTTTGCTAGTATAATGGCTTAGTAACAATGAGTTTGAGTGTGCAAAGGGCAGGAGGGTACAGTGCCAGGATTGTGGGGCTCTGGGTAGAGGAAAGGAAGCCTGCCTTTCTATCCCTCCTAATGGGGAAATGCAACGAGGAAATCCCTGACCTTAGCTACACAGACGCTGTCATCTTGTGTAGCTGTTAAACTCTGTTTTCACGGACCTGTCACCTATGGCTCTGACCCTGCCGGTATTAGCCCTTAAAAGGACTGATAGAAAGTGCTATCCCTATGCTGTACAGCGCTGTGTATAGAGCGTACACAGCGGTATCGGAGCTAGGCGCTGCGCCAGCGGTGACTGACACCAAGGACGCAGAAGGCAGATAATGGCGTGCTGGAGGAAAATGTCCGGTTTTATAATGCAGGGACATGTGACATGGACATCCTATCACACATGCCGTTGCTTCTCTGGCTAAAAGTCCACTTAGCTGTGTGTGTGTCTGGGATTGGCTGACATGCTGGCCCGCCCCACTACACGCGCGCGCTTAGGGAAGGAAAACAAGGAAAAAAAAAAATGGTGATCGCCATTATCCAAACAGCAGTGATCTGAAGGCGCTGTTCCCGCACACTATACACTGAAATGTCATAATAGTGTGAGTCACAGAGTGACTTACACTATTACAGGGGAAAGCCAGCTAGGAATTAGCTGGTCTTTTTGCTGCTAGAACCGTTCTCGAACTTATCTAGAACTATCGAGCTTTAGCAAAAAGCTCGAGTTCTAGTTCTATCTAGAACAGCCCCCAAAATCACTCGAGCCGCGAACTGGAGAACCACGAACCTCGAACCGCGCTCAACTCTACTAAGGAGCTTCAGAATGAGGCCTCACCCATAAGATTTGAGCAGCAGAGTTGGGAATCCCCCATACACATTATATAGTGAGCCAATCCCAATGAAATTAATGTGTCAAACTGAATTTTATCCAATGTGTATGGGGCCCATTAGTGTTATAAAGTTTTATCAAGTTGCACATCCTGTTGTATTGCTCAAGCAGGCCAGATCTTATCTGTACAAACACCTTCTACAAACAACCTTAAGAATGTTACTGCCTTTGTTCATTTGCCCCGTAATCATTCCATATTATGTCTAAAGTTGGCTGAAAGTTCATGACACCTTGTGCTTGGTTGATGTTTTAAATACAAATTTTATACTAGTAGATTCAACAATTATTAACTCAACCATTATTGGCCATTAAATGTTCAATGACTCCAACAATGAGCGAACAATCTTTTTTGGAACATTTTTCCAATCAAGATAATTTATAAAGAAAATATTTGGTCCATCTAAAGTTCAAATGTGGACAATTTTGTTCCCGGACAGGGACAGGAGGACCTGATTGTTAGGCTTGCCAGGCGAGCAGAGATGTTTAGCGATCCCACTGGGCCACAACACACAGAAAACCCGGAGGGGCTTGACTACGGACCTAAGCCTGGTCTTCTCCAGAGCCCCTAAAGGTGATGGTGTTACGCTGCAGGTATGAGTCCGCGTGCCAGTCGGGAAGACCGGTGCTGCATCGGCTGGCGACAGTCTCTGGCAGTAGGTTTCGAGATTCCGTCCGCAATGGATTGACGGATAGATGAAAGCAGCAGCAGTGGCTGATACTTCGTGGCACCGGGTATCGTGGTAGGCGGCCGGAGTAGTTGCTCGCAGCAGCGGAAGGTAGCGGTAACGGCAGCAGCATTCTTAAATGCAAACAGGTATCAGCAACAGAACTAGCACAATGCAGCAGCGGCAGCAGCACAGTGCTAGGGGACCTGAGAACTAGCAATGTAAGGACTCATTGCCCAGGCACCACTGATAAGGCTGAGGTGTCTTAAGTACCTGCAGCCTGCCAGCTGACCTGGGAGGTACTTCTACCCTCACCTCCTATTTACTCACCCATCCCCTGTAGACTGTTAGCCCTTGCGGGCAGGGACCTCTCTCCTCCTGTACCTGTCTGTGCCTTGTATTGTTTTTGAATATTGTACTTGTCACTATTACGTATTCCCCTTTCACATGTAAAGCACCATGGCATAAATGGCGCTATAATAATAAATTATAATAATAATACTACTTCCGGGTTAGGAGGAGGCTGGCTCTTTAAGAAAAGAGGCGTGGCCATGGGCGTGCCCTACGGGCAGAGGCGGGAGCCTGCAAGGTGTACAGATATTCCAGGAGGTGGCAGCATGGGACAGGGATGGGACCACAGCCACAGGACGCCTGGACAGGTGAGGAAACCGACGTCCTCGCAGGACAGTGCAAGGATGTTGCACTGATATGATTGATATCAATCTGCAGCAGCATCTTGATAGGTTCCAATAGCAGCAGCATTATATGTATTGATGCTCTTCATTAGCACTGCACAGTTGGTGAGCTCTTCGTTATCCCTACGCAGCTGGTCAGCTCTTTGTTAACACTGTACAATTGGTCAGCTCTTCACTAACCCTACCAAGTTAGTTAGCTCTTTATTAGCACTGCATAGATGGCCATCTCTTCATTAGCCCTGCACAGTTGTCAGCTCTTCACTAGCCCTGCACAGTTGTCAGCTCTTCACTAGCCCTGCACAGTTGTCAGCTCTTCACTAGCCCTGCACAGTTGTCAGCTCTTCACTAGCCCTGCACAGTTGTCAGCTCTTCATTAGCCCTGCACAGTTGTCAGCTCTTCATTAGCCCTGCACAGTTGTCAGCTATTCATTAGCCCTGCACAGGTGGTCAGCACTTTACAGTTGGTCAGCTGTTTGTTAGCACTTTACAGCTTGTCAGCGCTGGTCAGCTCTTCGTTAGAACTGCAGAGGTGGTCAGCATTGGTCAAATCTTCGTTAGTAGTGCACAGTTGGTCAGTGTTGGTCAGCCCTTCGTTGGTCATCTCTTCATTAGCCCTGCACACTTGGTCAGCTCTTGGTAGCACTGCACAGTTGGTCAGCATTGGTCAGATGTTCGTTAGCACTGGATAGTTGGTCAGCATTAGTCAGCTCTTCGTTAGCACTGAATAGTTGATCAGTGTTGGTCAGCTCTTCATTGGCACTGGATAGTTGGTCAGCGTTGGTCAAATCTTTGTTAGTAGTGCACAGTTGGTCAGCCCTTCGTTAGCACTGAAGAGTTGTTCATCATTGGTCATCTCTTCATTAGCCCTGCACACTTGGTTAGCTCTTTGTTAGCACTGCACAGTTGGTCATCATTGGTCAGGTCTTCGTTAGCACTGCACAGTTGGTCAGCTCTTTTCTGCCACTGCACAGTTAGTGAGCGTTGGTCAGCTCTTCACTGGCGCTGCACAGTTGATTAGCGTTGGTCAGCTCTTCGTTAGAACTGCACAGTTGGTCAGCGTTGGTCAGCTCTTCGCTGGCACTGGACAGTTGATCAGCATTGGTCAGCTCTTCGTTAGAACTGCACAGTTGATCAGCGTTGGTCAGCTCTTCGTTAGAACTGCACAGTTGGTCAGCGTTGGTCAGCTCTTCGTTAGAACTGCACAGTTGGTCAGCATTGGTCAGCTCTTTGTTAGAACTGCACAGTTAGTCAGCGTTGGTCAGCTCTTCGTTAGAACTGCACAGTTGGTCAGCGTTGGTCAGATCTTCGCTGGCACTGGACAGTTGATCAGCGTTGGTCAGCTCTTCGTTAGAACTGCACAGTTGGTCAGCGTTGGTCAGATCTTCGCTGGCACTGGACAGTTGATCAGCGTTGGTCAGCTCTTCGTTAGAACTGCACAGTTGGTCAGCGTTGGTCAGATCTTCGCTGGCACTGGACAGTTGATCAGCGTTGGTCAGCTCTTCGTTAGAACTGCACAGTTGGTCAGCGTTGGTCAGATCTTCGCTGGCACTGGACAGTTGGTCAGCTCTTCGTTAGCACTGGACTGTGAGTTCTTCTGTGTCTGTCTGAGTGTAAAGTCCATTGGTGACCAGACCTGATATGACAGATATCGATCTGCGTGGATTCTACTAACCCTACATAAATAACATGCCATAAATCGAAAGCTATTTGAATGTTATATTGTATACTATCCTCAGCAGATTCCCCAGAATACACACATTCGTGAGACGCTCATATCTCAGACAGGAAGACTGCAGGTTGATTCACAGATAGAAACGATTTTGGGGTCATTTACTGTAAAAGAGAACTGTTATGAAGGTAGTAGCTGTAGTTCTTCGGAAACACAAGTGTGCTTTCATTTTCTAATTCTAAGAAGACAGACATGATCATCACATACTAAACTTTTATCTGTTTTGTGATAGTTTTCTCAAGCATGGAAAGTTCTGAAACTTTGTAAATCACTTTATTAGGAGACTTGTCTTCATTTCCATAATAGGACAAACTCTAATATATCTACCATTGGAGGACCTTCATGAATAAGCTCTTGATTTGAGGCCTTCAGACAAGTCTCCCTGATTCCAACCTCCTCTATTTCCTACCAAAAGTTACTGAGCTTTGCAATGAAATTTGAGGTTGACAACAAAAGAGAATTAGCTAGAAGCTGAATCACAATGTGTGAAGTAACAACTTCACCCAAGTTCCTCCACATTTCCTGAAATGATTAAAGACCACACACAATGAAATGGCGCAAAGAAGTTCTGACGAAATACAGAGTCATCAGCTGGATTTGCAGAAAGTTTGTGTAGGCAGATTGTGTGGTGCAACATCAAAACACTCCCGAACAATGCACTGGCCTAAAAGGAACCCCTGCAACGATCATTCACATGGTGGAAGTGGACAACTGTAAGGAGCCACCTAAGTGATGTTCAAGAATAGAAGGAAAACCCAAAATCACTCTTAGGGGTACTTTGCATGCTGTGACATCGCTAGCCGATGCTAGTGATGCCGAGCGCGATAGTCCCCGCCCCTGTTGCACATGTGATATCTTGTGATAGCTGCCGTAGCGAACATTATCGCTACGGCAGCTTCACATGCACTCACCTGCCCTGCGACGTCGCTCTGGCCGGCGACCCACCTCCTTCCTAAGGGGGTGGGTCGTGCGGCGTCACAGCAACGTCACACGGCAGGCGTCCAATAGAAGCGAAGGGGCGGAGATGAGCGGGACGTAAACATCCCGCCCACCTCATTCCTTTCGCATAGCCGGTGGAGGCAGGTAAAGAGATGTTCCTCGTTCCTGCGGCTTCATACACAGCGATGTGTGCTGCCGCAGGAACGAGGAACAACATCGTATCTCCTATTGGTGCAACATTATGAAAATGTCCGACACTGCACAGATCACCAATTTACAACGCTTTTGCGATCGTTTATCGGCGCATCTAGGCTTTACACGTTCAAAGTACCCCTTAAAGTGTACCAATGACAACACTGCATGGGCATAGGGGGAACCCCCTCAAAGATGGTGAATGTGGAGATGCCTAAAAGGACTCCTAATTCCTAAATAATGTTGTGATGAGTGGGCTCTACCATGCTCGGGTTCTTGGTACTCGTAAATAGTGATGAGCGGGCACTACCATGCTCTGGTTCTCGGTACTCGTAGCTAGTGATGATACAATGAGACAAAACAATTTAAATACACACTTTTTTGCTCTACACAATATTTATTTTAATAACAAATAAACATTATAAACCAGTAAATGTCACAGAAAACTTTTCCGGATACAGCTACCTTTCCACTTACACAGTATATTCACACACACACACACACACACACACACACACACACACACACACACACACACACACACACACACACACACACATATATACAGTACAGACCAAAAGTTTGGACACACCTTCTCATCTCTAGAACAACTGTTAAGAGGAGACTTTGTGCAGCAGGCCTTCATGGTAAAATAGCTGCTAGGAAACCACTGCTAAGGACAGGCAACAAGCAGAAGAGACTTGTTTGGGCTAAAGAACACAAGGAATGGACATTAGACCAGTGAAAATCTGTGCTTTTGTCTGATGAGTCCAAATTTGAGATCTTTGGATCCAACCACCGTGTCTTTGTAGAAAAGGTGAACGGGTGGACTCTACATGGCTGGTTCCCACCGTGAAGCATGGAGGAGGAGGTGTGATGGTGTGGGGGGGCTTTGCTGGTGACACTGTTGGGGATTTATTCAAAATTGAAGGCATACAGAACCAGCATGGCTACCACAGCATCTTGCAGCGGCGTGCTATTCCATCCGGTTTGCGTTTAGTTGGACCATCATTTATTTTTCAACAGGACAATGACTCCAAACACACCTCCAGGCTGTGTAAGGGCTATTTGACTAAGAAGGAGAGTGATGGGGTGCTACGCCAGATGACCTGGCCTCCACAGTCACCAGACCTGAACCCAATCGAGATGGTTTGGGGGTGAGCTGGACCGCAGAGTGAAGGCAAAATGGCCAACAAGTGCTAAGCATCTCTGGGAACTCCTTCAAGACTGTTGGAAAACCATTTCCAGTGACTAACTCTTGAAGCTCATCAAGAGAATGCCAAGAGTGTGCAAAGCAATAATCAAAGCAAAAGGTGGCTACTGTGAAGAACCTAGAATATAAGACATATTTTCAGTTGTTACACAGTTCTTTAAGTATTTCATTCCACATGTGTTAATTCATAGTTTCGATGCCTTCAAGGTGAATCTACAATTTTCAGAATCCTGAAAATAAAGAAAACTCTTTGAATGAGAAGGTGTGTCCAAACATTTCGTTTGTACTGTATATACACACACACACACACACACACACACACACATATACACACAGGGTCAGACTGGGGTGCCAGGGGCCTAGCAGGGAAATTGACTCTGAGGGCCCACACTAAAGGCTGCTTTACACGCAATGACATCGCTAAAAAGATGTCGTTGGGGTCACGGAATTCGTGACGCACATCCGGCCTCGTTAGCGACGTTGTGTGTGAAACATACGAACGACCGCTAACGATCAAAAATAGTTAGAAAAACCACAAAGAACTGTATCATTTATAGGCCATTATTCAGACACTGTGAGTCTCGTGTATCCGTGCAAGATGCACCTATATAGTGCTGTTTAGCCCGCCTGACCTGGGTTTCTGGTGTCATTTATAGGTCACAGTTCAGACACTGCATTTCACTCATTATATGATGGGCTCCCAGTGCAAGCCTTATTAGGCTATGTGCCCACGCTGCGGATTTTGCGCGGATTTTGCGCGCATTTTGCCGCGGATTTGCCGCGGATTTCCCGAAAATCTGCAGCAGCGGCACTTCCAAGCCATTTCAATGGCATTTTGGAAATGCTGTGTCCATGCTGCGGATTTTTCCGCTGCGGATTTGCCGCGGATTTTGATCCGGAAAAATCTGCAGCATGTCAATTGTTTGGTGCAGATTTGGTGCGGATTTTTGGTTTTGAATGAAGGAAAAAAAAAAAAAATTTGCATCAAAATCCGCGGCAAATCCGCGGGTCCGGATTTGCCGCGAAAGTCGCGGATTTTCAGGCAGAAAAATCCGCAGGTACATTCTACCGTGGACACATAGCCTAAGTGTGCATGTCTTATGCTAAGCAGCCGCCCCTCCCCCCTAGTGTGGAGGTTGAGTGGCTGTGACATCAGCATCTTGCACCTCGGCTGCAGCCATCTTTATGAGGAAGGCTCACCACATTCTGTGTGTGCACATATCATTTGTCTTGGCTCCTTTTTGGTGTTTTTTTAACGATCAAAAATACTCACCTTATCGTTGCTTGTTGATACGTCGTTCTAATCCCAAATGTCGTTGCTGGTGCTGGACGCAGGTTGTTGGTCGTTCCTGAGGCAGCACACATCGCTATGTGTGACACCCCGGGAATGACAAACAACACTTTACCTGCGTCCTCCGGCAACAAGGTGGGAGTCACTTTCTTTCGGCTGCTCTCCTCCCCTATTGGACGGCTGCCGTGTGATGTCGCTGTGACGCAGCACGAACGGCCCCCTTAGAAAGGAGGTGGATCGCCGGCCACAGCGACGTCGCTAGGAAGGTAAGTATGTGTGACGGGTGTTAGCGATATTGTGCGCACGGGCAGCGATTTGCCCGTGACGCACAAACGACGGGGGCGGGTGCTTTCACGAGCAACATCTGCGTGTAAAGCCCCCTTATAGCTACCATAAACGTTTTTATTACTTGATCATTTCCGGCTTCTCTCAATATAACGTGCGCCCCCATCTATCCACCATATAGGGAAATCCCCTATTAAGCCCTGTGCGCACACTGCATTTTTGCCAAGGATTTTGCTGCAGAAAAGCTGCAGATTTTGTTCATAACCTTCCTGCATGCCTTCGCCAGCAAAATCTATGAGAAAATCAAATTGCTGTGCGCACACTGCGGTTTTTTTCTCTCCCTCCAGGTTTTGCTGCAGAATTTCTGCAGCAAAAAGAAGTAGCATGTCCCTTAATTTCCGCAGGTACCTGCGTTTTTGCCATTAAATAATGGTTAAAAATTGCAGGGTAAAAACCTGCGGAAAAAACGCGGCAAATCCGCACCAAAAACAAACCACAGCAAATCCACATGCGGTTTTTGGTGCGTTCTTTTGCCGCGGGTGCAGAATTTTCTTAAGAAAATGCCATTTTCGAGTGCGCACTGACACTGACACTGGGGATCCAGGATAATGACACTGACACTGGGGGTACAGGATAATGACACTGATACTGGGTGTGGAGACACGGGGCTCAGTGGGTGCTCTCGTCCTCTGGCCCAGCCACCTTTAAAAAGACAGCATGGCCCAGGGCTCATCCCAACTGAACGCACGACCTCCTTAACCGTGGGCGGAACACTACTCAGACAACACAGGGTGAGGGAACCACAATAATTAGACTTTATTGGATCCCCAAACAATTAACGGCACATAACACATAACCAGCAAAACACACAAATGTAACAGGCAACAGAGTCTCACCCTTCCGCTGGCTCACCAGGGATTTGAATGACCGTGCCTCAGAGCTTCCAGGGCTACTTACTCCAATCCAGCAGCACCCCACTTACAGCGGGCACCCACCGAGAATGGAATAACGCCAGATTTAGGAAGCTGGCTGAGGACTGCAAAGTCTGTAGCCAGGTGACCAAATTGTCCCAAGCTGGGTTTCCTCCTTAAGTAGTCTCTGGTATGATGATATAATCCTGGCAGCCGCAGTCGAAATCCCTAGACTGTGGATAT
Source organism: Anomaloglossus baeobatrachus (assembly GCF_048569485.1). Taxonomy (NCBI): domain Eukaryota; kingdom Metazoa; phylum Chordata; class Amphibia; order Anura; family Aromobatidae; genus Anomaloglossus; species Anomaloglossus baeobatrachus. The sequence continues at coordinate 37,805,965 of NC_134363.1, read as the reverse complement.
GGTCTCCAATCAGAATTGGAGTCTCTAGATTGAAGCCATGTAGCCAAGTGATCCTCTAGTCGGAGCCAAAGTCCCTAGACTGAGTCCACAAGGCATCCTGGTCCTGATCCCCTAGCCAGCTCCTAAGAGCTTAGACTGGATCATGCAACATCCATCAACAGCTGGTGACTTAAAGAAATCCCTTTTATAGCCATCGCCTTCTCTTAAGGTCCAGTCACACTAAACAACTTACCAGCGATCCCAACAACGATAGGAATCGCTGGTAAGTTGCTAGGAGGTTGCTGGTGAGATGTCACACTGCGACGCTCCAGCGATCCCACCAGCAACCTGACCTGGCAGGGATCGCTGGAGCGTCACTACACGAGTTGCTGGTGAGCTCACCAGCAACCAGTGACCAGCCCCCAGCGCCGCGTGCAAGATGCTGCGCTTGGTAACTAAGGTAAATATCGGGTAACCAATCCGATATTTACCTTAGTTACCAGCGCACGCAGCTACACGTGCAGAGAGCAGGGAGCAGCGCACACTGAGCGCTGGCTCCCTGCTCTCCTAGTTACAGCACACATCGGGTTAATTACCCGATGTGTACTGCAGCTAAATGTGCACAGAGCAGGGAGCAGCGCACACCGCTTAGCGCTGGCTCCCTGCTCTCCTAGCTACAGCACACATCGGGTTAATTACCCGATGTGTGCTGCATCTAAATGTGCACAGAGCAGGGAGCAGCGCACACCGCTTAGCGCTGGCTCCCTGCTCTCCTAGTTACAGCACACATCGGGTTAATTACCCGATGTGTACTGCAGCTAAATGTGCACAGAGCAGGGAGCAGCGCACACTGCTTAGCGCTGGCTCCCTGCTCTCCTAGCTACAGCACACATCGGGTTAATTAACCCGATGTGTCCTGCAGCTACATGTGCACAGAGCAGGAGCCGGCACTGACAGTGAGAGCGGCGGAGGCTGGTAACAAAGGTAAATATCGGGTAACCAAGGACAGGGCTTCTTGGTTACCCGATGTTTACTGTGGTTACCAGCCTCCGCAGAAGCCGGCTCCTGCTGCCTGCACATTTAGTTGTTGCTCTCTCGCTGTCACACACAGCGATCTGTGCTTCACAGCGGGACAGCAACAACTAAAAAATGGCCCAGGACATTCAGCAACAACCAACGACCTCACAGCAGGGGCCAGGTTGTTGCTGGATGTCACACACAGCAACATCGCTAGCAACGTCACAAAAGTTGTTCGTTAGCAGCAATGTTGCTAGCGATGTTGCTTAGTGTGACGGGGCCTTTAGGATAAACTGTGCCCTTATCAGATTGGTTGTCCAAGGTTGCTTCTCTTATAGGATGAATTTCAAGCTGCATGGATAATGTTCATTTAAATGGTGTGGATAGAAAGACTGAGGATATCTACATGTGGCCTGGAAGGCACAGACTAGACAATGGCCACTGAGGTAATTTACATTAGATTAGCAATACACAACTACATTACAATGATCCCAAACAATAGTTTAGCAAACATGAGTTAACAAAAACTTCAATACTAAACTTCCAAGAGTCTTGTAGAACAATGAGGGCTTATCCCCATCTATAAACAAACTATCTTCATGTCTGGCTGAATTTTAAGAAATTTAACCCTTTCTAAGCATTGAGAGAGTCCAGGTCGTCACACTGGGGATCCAGGATAATGACGCTGACACTGGGGATACAGGATATTGACACTGACACTCAGGATAAAGGATAATGACACTGACACTGGGGGTCCAGGATAATGACACTGACACCGGGGGTACAGGATAATGACACTGACACTGGGGGTACAGGATAATGACACTGACACCGCGGGTACAGGATAATCACACTGAGGGATACAGGATAATGACACTGATACTGGGGGTACAGGATAATGACACTGACACTGGAGGTACAGGATAATGACACTGACACTGGGGGTACAGGATAATGACACTGACACTGGGGGTACAGGATAATGACACTGATACTGGGGGTACAGGATAATGACACTGACACTGGGGGTACAGGATAATGACACTGACACTGGGGGTACAGGATAATGACACTGACACTGGGGGTACAGGATAATGACACTGACACTGGGGGTACAGGATAATGGCACTGACACTGGGGGTACAGGATAATGACACTGACACTGGGGATCCAGGATAATGACACTGACACTGGGGGTACAGGATAATGACACTGACACTGGGGATCCAGGATAATGACACTGACACTGGGGATCCAGGATAATGACACTGACACTGGGGGTACAGGATAATGGCACTGACACTGGGGGTACAGGATAATGACACTGACACTGGGGATCCAGGATAATGACACTGACACTGGGGGTACAGGATAATGACACTGACACTGGGGATCCAGGATAATGACACTGACACTGGGGATCCAGGATAATGACACTGACACTGGGGATCCAGGATAATGACACTGACACTGGGGGTATAGGATAATGACACTGACACTGGGGGTACAGGATAATGACACTGACACTGGGGGTACAGGATAATGACACTGACACTGGGGGTACAGGATAATGACACTGACACTGGGGGTACAGGATAATGACACTGACACTGGGGGTACAGGATAATGACACTGATACTGGGGGTACAGGATAATGACACTGATACTGGGGGTACAGGATAATGACACTGACAATGGGGGTACAGGATAATGACACTGACACTGGGGGTACAGGATAATGACACTGATACTGGGGGTACAGGATAATGACACTGACACTGGGGGTACAGGATAATGACACTGACAATGGGGGTACAGGATAATGACACTGACACTGGGGGTACAGGATAATGACACTGACACTGGGGGTACAGGATACTGACACTGACACTGGGGGTACAGGATAATGACACTGACACTGGGGGTACAGGATAATGACACTGACACTGGAGGTACAGGATAATGACACTGACACTGGGGGTACAGGATAATGACACTGATACTGGGGGTACAGGATAATGACACTGATACTGGGGGTACAGGATAATGACACTGACACTGGGGGTACAGGATAATGACACTGATACTGGGGGTACAGGATAATGACACTGACACTGGGGGTACAGGATAATGACACTGACACTGGGGGTACAGGATAATGACACTGACACTGGGGGTACAGGATAATGACACTGACACTGGGGGTACAGGATAATGACACTGACACTGGGGGTACAGGATAATGACACTGACACTGGGGATCCAGGATAATGACACTGACACTGGGGGTATAGGATACTGACACTGACACTGGGGGTACAGGATAATGACACTGACACTGGGGGTACAGGATAATGACACTGACACTGGGGGTACAGGATAATGACACTGATACTGGGGGTACAGGATAATGACACTGATACTGGGGGTACAGGATAATGACACTGACAATGGGGGTACAGGATAATGACACTGACACTGGGGGTACAGGATAATGACACTGACAATGGGGGTACAGGATAATGACACTGACACTGGGGGTACAGGATAATGACACTGATACTGGGGGTACAGGATAATGACACTGATACTGGGGGTACAGGATAATGACACTGATACTGGGGGTACAGGATAATGACACTGACACTGGGGGTATAGGATACTGACACTGACACTGGGGGTACAGGATAATGACACTGACACTGGGGGTACAGGATAATGACACTGATACTGGGGGTACAGGATAATGACACTGATACTGGGGGTACAGGATAATGACACTGACAATGGGGGTACAGGATAATGACACTGACACTGGGGGTACAGGATAATGACACTGACAATGGGGGTACAGGATAATGACACTGACACTGGGGGTACAGGATAATGACACTGACACTGGGGGTACAGGATACTGACACTGACACTGGGGGTACAGGATAATGACACTGACACTGGGGGTACAGGATAATGACCCCGACACTGGGGGTACAAGATAATGACACTGACACTGGGGGTACAGGATAATGACACTGACACTGGGGGTACAGGATAATGACCCCGACACTGGGGGTACAGGATAATGACAATAACACCAGGGGTACAGGATAATGACACGGGGGGGGGGGGGGGTACAGGATAAGACACTTAATATCAGAGAATGGGAAATCTGAGAGCTGAGGACAAGATGGATATCAGACCATAGAAAAGATGGATGATGATGAGGAGGAAAAGAGCCTCTTTCTCTCAGCTCAGCACCCAGCTTTCCCAATCCCATCCCATGCTCTGACTGCTGCTATTTCTCTTTCCCTAATCCCTACTGATGTATGGCTATCGTGTGGACTTCACTCACATCATGCAGCAGGGACTGGTGCACACACCCTGCACCCCCCAAATCAGACACACACTGCACCCCCAAATTACACACACCCTGCACCCCCAAATTTACACACACCCAGCACCCCTACAAATTACACACACCCTGCACCCCCAAATTACACACACCCTGCACCTCCAAATCACACACGGCACACACACACCCTTTTCCGTATATTATTATTATATTACCCCTCTCTCAAACACACTGAAATCGCATGTGCCACACACCCTGTATTCACTAACACCCCTCTGTTACAGTCTGGACCCCCCCATATGCCACTCATCCCTCTTTTACCGGAAACTTCTTCCTCTCGCACATCATCCTTGGCCGGTAGCTCCTGCCCAGCTCCTCCCACACGGTCACATGGGCATGAGTCATCCAGATCCACCACTAGAATGCATCTTCTTCCTGCTCTGCCCCTGCCGCGCTGCAGCTCATGAGCTCCGGGTGCCTCCAGGTCAGGAGCACCGCCCTCCCCCCCACCCGTGTACCTACTGGTGCTATCATCTGACTGCCTGCATACAATATTATCACATGCGGTGGCGTATGGCGAGCCGCGGCCGCAGGTCATTTTAATACACCCGGCAAGGGGGCCCTGCAGGCTGCCGGAGACATAGATAGATTACAGACAAGGTTGGGGCCTACCGGGGGTTTCCCCGCTACCCCGCCACGCCAGACCGACGCTGTATACACACATACATACACACACATACACACACACACACACACACACACGGCCCGATTCCACAAAGCTTTAATGGCAGAATTTCAAAAAGCCTTGAGAAATCTCAATATTTTGGCGCAACTTGAGGCTTTGCCAATTTTGGTGTTCTCATGAATGTGCAGCTGGTTAAAAATAATTATTTCAATGAGAAGATGATGAGAATAATTCCCAACTGAATGAGACTTCCTAAAATTCATCAAAAAATATTTTAAAAAAGGAAAGAACAAGAACATTTTATCTGCAAAAAGATGGTGAATAAAAGAGGAAATAAAAGTTCAGCACTAGTAGCCACAACTGTAAGTGACAGGACAACACTGCCTCCTGCTGGCTGCATCAGACATGGCAAGACATGAAATAGCTGTGTCCTCGGCTCTATAATACAGACTCTGTAAAAAAAGAGGAAAAGAAATAATTCTATTTCATTTTCAGTATAAAAATAAGATTTTATTTTTTCCTTATTATGTAATATTTTAAATTTAAAGTTAGGTAACACTCAATAGTTGTTTGTGGCCACTGCCTGCCACTACGGTACTATTCATAGATATAATAAGTTGGTTGCAAATATCATGTCGATTCCCAATCAACTTTTTTGAGATGCAACGTGTCTATACATTACATTACTGATCCTGTATTGATCCTGAGTTGCCTCCTGTATTATACTCCAGATCTGCGCTCACTATTCTGCTGGTGCAGTCACTGTGTACATACATTACATTACTGATCCTGAGTTACCTCCTGTATTATACTCCAGAGCTGCACTCACTATTCTGCTGGTGCAGTCACTGTGTACATACATTACATTACTGATCCTGAGTTACCTCCTGTATTATACTCCAGAGCTGCACTCACTATTCTGCTGGTGCAGTCACTGTGTACATACATTACATTACTGATCCTGAGGTACATCCTGTATTATACTCCAGAGCTGCACTCACTATTCTGCTGGTGCAGTCACTGTGTACATACATTACATTACTGATCCTGAGTTACCTCCTGTATTATACTCCAGAGCTGCACTCACTATTCTGCTGGTGCAGTCACTGTGTACAAACATTACATTACTGATCTTGAGCTATATCCTGTATTATACTCCAGAGCTGCACTCACTATTCTGCTGGTGCAGTCACTGTGTACATACATTACTGATCCTGAGCTATATCCTGTATTATACTCCAGAGCTGCACTCACTATTCTACTGGTGCAGTCACTGTGTACATACATTACATTACTGATCCTGAGTTACCTCCTGTATTATACTCCAGAGCTGCACTCACTATTCTGCTGGTGCAGTCACTGTGTACATACATTACATTACTGATCCTGAGTTACCTCCTGTATTATACTCCAGAGCTGCACTCACTATTCTGCTGGTGCAGTCACTGTCTACATATGTTACATTACTTGAGTGGCTAATATTTATTAGTGTTATAAAGGAACTCACCATCTCTGAATGTCCACGTTTTCAACATTAAACTAAAATAAAGGAAGAAGAAAATATTATATATATATATGTAAAGCGCTGTGGAATTAATAGCGCTATATAAATGAATAAATTATTATTATTATATATATATATATATATATATATATATCCATGTATATATCTATTTATCTATCTATCTATATATATATATTTCCACTCTCTTTTCAGTCGATGCATGTGTGCACTGTTTTCGGCATAGCAACATATATATATATATATGGATCCCAACCTTGTACCCTACTCACCGCTGTGGAGTATCCATGCTCATGTGTTACAGCTGAGCCTTGCCTCTTATACAATGACCCTAAACAGAGCAGAAAACATTCCAAATCATCCACTATTTCGTTATTATCGACTTTATATACTTTTTTGCATTATATTTAATGACCTATGATGACCCATCAGCAACAATGTAATAAGGGAAACTTCACTACAACCCCCCAGGGACTTTCAGAGTTTAGCAATTTTTTTTCATTTTTAACCACAGATGTGCTAAAAGACATGAGCGCATGTGTTTAGGATCGTCCTTGGTACAAATCCAACTATTTTTTTTCTTTCTATTATGTGAATGGTATAATATTGCTATATTTAACTTTCTATCCCAGCGTAAGGGCAAAGGGCTGCAAAAGGAAGCAAAATGGGAGGACAATTGCCCTGCAAAAAAATGTGGATAGGGAATAAATAAATTTTAAAAAAATTACGTGGGGTCCCCCCTAATTTTGATAACCAGTACAGGTAAAGCAGACAGCTGCAGGCTGCAGCCCTCAGCTATCTTCTTTATCACGGTGGCTCAGTGGTTAGCACTGCAGACTTGCAGCGCTGGGGTCCTGGGTTCAATTCTCACCAAGAACACCATCTGCAAGGAGTTTGTATGTTCTCCCCGTGTTTGTGTGGGTTTCTTCCGGGTTCTCTGGTTTCCTCCCACACTCCAAAGACATAGAGATAGGGAATTTAGATTGTGAGCCCCAATAGGGACAGAGTTGTTGATGTATGTAAAGCGCTGTGGAATTAACAGCGCTATATAAATGAATAAATATTATTATTATCTTGGCTGTTTTTCAAAAATAGAGGAGACTCCATGCTGTTTTTTTATTTATTTCCTTTATTTTCTTTTTAAAAAAAGTCTATATTTGATAACATGCCAAAGTAAAGCAAACAGCTGAGGGCTGGTATTCTTAGACTGGGATGTTCCATGATTATTTGACCCTTCCAAGCTTAAAAATAGCAGCCCGCAGCCACCCAAAAAGTGGCACATCCATTAGATGCGCCAATTCTGTCACTTTGCCTGGCTCTTCTCGATTGCCCTAGGGATAATACTTTTGGGGTTGATGTCAACTGTTAATTGACATCTGGCATCAAGCGCAGGGGTTAGTAATGTCTGATAGATGCCTATCCTTTTTATGACTTGGCTGGTTATCAAACATAGGGGAGGTCCCATTTTTTTTTAAATTATTTAAATAAATAAGTAAAAATAAAAAACCGTGTGGGGTCCGCTCTTTTTTTGATAACAAGCCAAGGTAAAGGAGACAGTTGAGGACTGGTATTCTTAGGCTGGCATTTTCCATTATTATTTGAGCCTTCCCAGCCTAAAAATAGCAGCCACCCCAAAAGGGATGCATCCATTAGATGAGACAATTTTGTCTCTTTTCCTGGCTCTTCCTGAGCAACCCCAATCAGGGTCATACTTTTGGGGTTTATGTCAGCTGTTAATTGACAACAGGCATCAAGCCCAGGGGTTAGTTTTATCTGGTAATGTCTGGATGCATATCCTGCTCATGACTTGGCTGGTTATCAAATATAGGGGGGAGCCCAAGCCATTTTTAAAATTATTTAAAATAAAAAAACAGCGTGGGGTCCCCTTGATTTTGGATAATCAGCCAAGGTAAAGCAGACAGCTAGGGGTTGCAGCCACAGCTGTCTGCTTTACCTAGGCTGATTATCAAAAATAGTCAAGTCATTTTAGTTAACTTATTTTGTTCACAGTAGTTACTGCTACAGGTTGAACTAGATGGACTTAGAGTCTCCCTTCAACCTTAAAAACTATGATACTATGATACTATGATAGTGTACATGCATTCTCCCCCTGCCCAAAGTTTGTTGATTGGCGGCACCCGAACTCTGATCTAGGACAAGGACTTCCAAGAAATGTCCGTGTTTGAGTTCAAGCCTAGAACACTAGGTGTCCAGTACGGAGCCTGAACTTTACCCTTTGGGTTCGTCATCCCTATTATTGACCTTTTATTGTCTATTATTTAATGGATATTTGCCACTCTGTTACTTAAGGAAATTGATAAAACTAAGCCAGCCAATCAGTACCTAGAAATAAAGCAAATCTCCAATCAGTTACTATAGGCTGAAGTTACTGACTTTATTACCTTCCATTCCTTTCCTCTCTCTGTCCGGTAGGATATATCGTTGGTGCAGCAAGAAAATGATTCCGAGTATAAGTACAATTACCACAACGGACCCAAAAAATATTCCCACTATAATAGCACCAAAAGGATCATGATGAGGACACGTCATTATATCTGTAACTGAAAACAGATAAACAGGAAAATGGTTAGAAGATAAAGCAGAATTTAGAGGGACTTTATCAGCTTGAAAGTTGCACCAGAAAAACATATACATAGGATCTGATTAACCTGAAGAGGCTAAAAATACTGCATTATATAATTTTTTTTTTACATGGGAGCCTATAGAGAGCCATGTATTGGAGGAAGTTGATACGAAACGTGCGTCAGGGCATCAGAGACCATGACAGACACCTACCTCATATAAGTTCTATCACTTGATTAGGATTTAATCTATTTACTTTTGACTGTTTTTATACTTCATTAATAAGCACTATAGTATCTAGCTATTGCTATATACAGTTGCATTTGCACCGATCAGTTTGTTACTTAGGTTACCTTGAGATTACTCCCCTCTAGTGGCCATTTATATACAATTCAACCACTTTATATATATTTTTACCTATTTAACCTATTGCACTTTATATACTGAACTCGCTGCTACTAATATACCTATATTTAACACTTGGCACTTTTACTTGCAGTGCAGTGCTAGGCACACATTCACTTTTATATTAATAAAAAATATTTTTAGGTCAAATACTATTTTTTGCTTTGTTGTCTTTAATCTTCCCAGTTTGTGTCCTTACTGTAGACATTGTTATTTATGGGTATAAAGTTATAATAAATCCCTGCCTATATGCCTGTAATCCAAACCTATTCCTCCCCGAGCAGTAATTCCTACTCTGAATGCAGCAAACAGTGATATTAAAAGGTAATAGAATAGATGTAGCCGTGGTAAAGGACTTTTGGTTTTAGGTTGCAGCAGCAAGGACTGAAAGGCTATAATCCCTGCCTATATGCCTGCAATCCAAACCTATCCCACCTCCAGTAGCTATCACTATACAGAATGCATAAAAGAGTGATATTAATAGGGAATAGAGTAGATATTGCCCTGACCTGGGACTTTTTGTTTTAGGTTGCAGCAGCAAGGACTGTAAGGCTATAATACCTACCTATATGCCTGTAATCAAAACCTATAGCTCCCCAAGCAGCTATCCCTACACTAAATACAGCAAAACAGTGATATTTATAGGGAATAGAATAGATGTAGCTCTGACAAGGTACTTTTGGTTTTAGTGTGCAGCAGCAAGGACTGCAATAATCCCTGCCTATATGCCTGTAACTCAAACATATCCCTCCTTCAGCAACTCTCACTACAGTGAATTTGGGAAACAGTGGTAGTAATAGGGAATAGCATAGATGTAGAACTAACAAGGGACTTTTGGTTTTAGATTGCATCAGTGATATTAATAGGGAATAGAGTAGATATAGCCTTGACCTGGGACTTTTTATTTTAGGTTGCAGCAGCAAGGACTGTAAGGCTATAATCTCTACGTATAGGCCTGCAATCCAAACCTATCCCACCTTCAGCAGCTATCCCTATACATAATGCATCAGTGATATTAATAGGGAATAGAGTAGCTATAGCCCTGACCTGGGACTTTTTGTTTTAGGTTGCAGCAGCAAGGACTGTAAGGCTATAATACCTACCTATATGCCTGCAATCCAAACCTATTCCACCTCAAGCAGCTATTCCTATACAGAATGCATCAGTGATATTAATAGGGAATAGAGTAGATATAGCCCTGACCTGGGACTTGGTTTTAGGGTGCAGCAGCAAGGACTGCAATAATCCTTACCTATATGCTTGTAATCCAAACCTATCCCTCCTTAAAGCAGCTCTCACTACACTGAATGTAGCAAACAGTGATATTTATAGGGAATAGAACAGATGTAGCTCTGACAATGTACTTTTGGTTTTAGGGTGCAGCAGCAAGGACTGCAATAATCCCTACCTATACGCCTGTAATCCAAACCTATCCCCCCTCCAGCAGCTATCCTTATACAGAATGCATCAAACAGTGATATTAATAGGGAATAGAGTAGATATAGCTCTGACCTGGGACTTTTGGTTTTAGGGTGCAGCAGCAAGGACTGCAATAATCCCTGCCTATATGCCTGTAATCCAAACCTATCCCTCTAGCAGCTCTCATTACACTGAATTTGTCAAACAATGATACTAATAGGGAATAGAATAAATGTAGCTCTGACCAGGGATTTTTGGTTTTAGGGTGCAGCAGCAAGGCCTCTAATCCAAACCTATCCCTCCTTCAGGAGCTATCCCTACACTGTTTCAGGGGTAGAGTGAGCTGAGTGTCACGTCACCGGGTCTTATATAGATCCGATGACGCGATGCAGATGGCCAATCACAATCATGCCAGTAGCTAATATGGCTATGGCATTGCTATGATTGGCAGGCAATCCCTGCGTGTTTAGTAGCTGAAAAACAACAGCAGCAAAATATGCAGGCGAGAACTCAAGCATGGCGCTCAGCCACCTACGATACTCCAGTATTAAGCATGCTTGCGCATCACTACTGATCAGTAAGTAAATAATGTGTTACTTTTCACATAGAACAGGAACCATAAAACATATACAAAGCATAATTTCATCATTTGGTACCTGTGTTATTTTTCATGGTCCATTCCCCTTCCATTGTGCATCCCTTAATGTCCCAGGTGTGTAGGTTATGTATTCTGACTGCAGGTTGGTCTGGTGATTAGTAAATTATGGTATGACACAAAAATATGATACTGTCATGGGAAAGCTTTTAGAGTGCCGTTTCAGCTATACTTGAGATGTCACATGGGATCAACATAGAGTTTAATTCAGAGATTGCACTTACACCAAATTATCAGTACGGATCTGAATAGCACAATGGTGCTTCACGGCCTATGACTGTGCCTGGTACTGTAGCTTTGTACTAAATGTATGTCCATGCACACTAAACATTTAATCCAGATTTCCATATATTTGTCCTTCTCGGGCTCCAGCTCTGCCAACTGATATGCTGGAACTGTTCCAAATTGTTCACCCCCCTCTCTTGGATCTCAAAATTTTCATTTTTCCTAAAAACTTTAGACATCAGTCCTCATCTAAGCTGGTGGTGGTAGAATTCTCCTTTAAAGCAATAAGGAACTTGTGTCTCCTAGTAGACCTACATTCCCCTTTGCAAATATAAAGTCAATGCCATGTGATACATACGGTACATAAATCGCACCCTCCAATCTCCCGTCGGTCTTACCTTGCTGTCTGTGCTCAATAGGGAAGTGTTAGTCCAACCACAAGATCAGTTCTGGCAGTTTCACATAGAAATGTGTAATAAGTATGAAGTTAGGTCATATGTTCAGGGCTGGACATGATTCATGCTTGACCCGTCTAATCCTATACACCTCCGCGTATTATGGCCATATACATTACGATACTTTTAGCAGGACTATTTAAGCTGCAAGACGTTTTCCTTTGGATTACCAATGATATCCATTAAGAAGAGGGGTGCAAACTGTTATGCTCATGGGACGACGGCTGTATTATTGGGTCCACTGGACCAAAAGTACCGTTCACTTGCCTGGGAGAGTGAACTGGACCGGCTGCCAAGTCTTCACTACTGCCACCTTTGGTGAATGCGCTGGTAAGCAGCCGGCAGAGGGGAGCACCAGGGAATCTGTGGTACCCCAGCATCTGGCGCCATGGACACAGTACAGTCTTTGGTAAAAACGGCAGCAGGCAGATCCATCCGGGATAGATGGATACGGCAGCAGTGGCCGGCATGGATACTTGCAGCAGCTGGTATCGGGCAGACAGCCGGCGTAGATGGTAGTAACCGCAACAGTGAATAAGGAGTACACTGACACAGAAGCACAAATCAGTAGCAGCATGTTATACAATACTCGCAGCAGCACAGAGGACCTGAGAACTAGCAATGTTACTAACTTATTGCCCAGGCACCTCCCATAGGGGAAAGGTGCCTTAAGTACCTGTAACCTCTCATCTGACCTGAGAGGCACTTCCGGGTTAGGGTGCGCTGGCCCTTTCAGAAAAGAGGTGTGACTACATGTGCTGCATTCTGGCAGAACCAGGATGCCTGTGATGTGTGCACAGGCTCTGGGAGGCAGCTGCATGGAGCAGGGATGGAGTAGCCATCGTAGGATGTCCGGACATGTCAGGTAACCGATGTCTCACCAGGGGAGGGGGCAGGACAGCGCTGGGATGCCGGTATGGGCGTTACACAACCAATGGGCGCTCAGTAAAGGGGGTTAAAAAAACGGCTTAGCTATCAGCCATAACCCAATTGTTGAGAGAGGTGGTATGTGCTATTACATGATGTTCATTGTAATGAAAGGATGGCCTTGTGTTATGGCTCACATGGTGGAGTGTATTTTCTAAGATGTAGATCAGATTGAGCATCACAGACCTGAGGCATTGATGCAGGAGAGGTGGCACAAAGAACAGGTAGGATCAGAATATGCTGGATGGTATGTAGATCAGTAAAGTATTATATACTGGATGGCATCTAGATTAGCGGAGATGCGGACAGAGACCTTGGAATAGCAGAACTGAGTGCAATGGTGGCATCAGGATCAGGACAGTGCATGTAGTCAAGCACTTTGACATGGTAGGGCTGAGTGTATGGACAGCAGTTTGTTGCATAGACAAAGAAGTACCTTAATGCTGCGCTCTGCAGTGTGCAGGCAGAACCTTGGAACAGCAGAGCTGGGAAGGCACATTGCTGTGGCAGATCAGAGTGTGCAGCCAACATCCCATAGTCCTTATGTAAAAGCAACAATGCCCCAGAGAAAAGCATACTCACCTCACCCAAAGGTCCTCAAAGATCTCACTACTGTAATCTTCTTCATGTAGCGTTTCAGGTCAGGTGGAGCGATGCAGTGATGCTGGAAAGCTGATGGCCTATGAGTGGTCAAGCCATTCCATTGGTTGAAAGCATAAAGAAACTTGCGGCCTTAAAAATGGAGCAGGAAGTCTATGGCTCTCTGCCCCACCATGGGTTTTAAATACATTAGTGACCTGTGGACACCGATTCAGTTTGAGTGTGTGTGTTGCTCACATAAGTAGAAAGCCCCACGAGCCTCCAGGTTGGGGTTCCCCGATGTAAAGAATCTACACACCTTGTTTATTTCAGAGAAGGAAACATGATGAAATGTTCTCTTTAAATATTTTAGCATCTCCTTTGGAATTATATTGTGTGTGGTAAACATTATTTCTCAGCCAACTTCCCTGTGCAATGTTTTGGCATCTGTTAACAAGGCTTACAAGAAATTACGACATCATAACTGCTGCCTGACATTGCCCAATGTAGAGTCAGGATCACTATTCATTATTATAAGATTACAAGACAGAGCTATCATAAACATGTATTGCTCTAAGGAATAACAGCTTCTGACCCACAATACTAGTGATACTCTGGGTAACAAATAACCTTGTTGTCATGCTTCTGTTTCGGGAAGCCTCGTCAGCTTCCCATTCTGCTGAGCCACAGCCTGTTCTGTTCTCTGTCCAACTGTTGATAGTTCTTTTGTCTTTTCTCCCATTCCTAGGTATACTTCTATTTCAGATGTCTCTACTTTCCTATTTTGTCTCCGTCCTATCACATCTTGGGTATGGCTATTTATACCCACCTTGCACTTGCCTTCTTTCTCACTTTCCTATTTTGTCTCTGTCCTATCACATCTTGGGAGGGGCTATTTATACTCACCTTACACTTGCCTTCTTTCTCACTTTCCTATTTTGTCTCTGTCCTATCACATCTTAGGAGGGGCAATTTATACTCACCTTGCACCTGCCTTCTTTCTCACTTTCCTATTTTTTCTCTGTCCTATCACATCTTTGGTAGGGCTATTTATACTCACCTTTCACCTGCCTTCTTTCTCACTTTCCTATTTTGTCTCTGTTCTATCACATCTTGGGAGGTGCTATTTATACTCACCTTCCTTCTTTCTCACTTTCCTATTTTGTCTCTGTCCTAATGTGGTGCCCCTGAATACATCAGGGTGACAAAGGGTACTGCATCCTTACCCAGGGTGCAGGGCCTACCCCCCCATGGTTCAAGGTACCCAAGAAACCGATGTCACTCCCATTTGCACAACAAAACCCAATCACCTCACATCAGTAACTGCAGACCCACCAGGGGGGTTGGACTAACTGGAAATGGGCCAGCCACTTGGGGGGAACTGAGCAGACTGTGAGAGGGAGACAGAACAGAAGTAGGCTCCAAAGAGAAAGGAGCTGGGAGAGTGAGCTCCTGGGGAGCTAGGGACACTGGTTGGGTCGCAAGCGGGGATCTGGGTCCAGAGGAGTCGGGGACCGGATGAGGGTGTGACGGACATAGTCTTGGAGGACTGTCGGCACCAGAAGGGCCCAACAGAACTGACCAGTACCGAGCCCGACGGGGTACACGACCCTAGGTCAGGAGCCAATTCAACGTCCTGACAATTCACCTGAAAAGTAGAGGCTCTTCAAGGACTTCCCTATGAGCTCAGAGGTTTAGGGCACCAACACAAAGAGGGTGACAGGGGTGTTTCCAGACACATTAACCCACTAAAGTCGCAAGTGCCAGCCCTCAAGAGCACGGTTACACTATAAATAGTGAGCCGGACCTTCAACAGTTTCAAGCCACGGGGACCACCAACGGACAATAAATTGTGCACGGAGGCAGGCTCTGGATCACTAAGTGACATCGGTGGGACCGCGTACTTGGATGAACTCCCGACAGCGTCAGCTGTACACAGAGACTTTGGTTTACCTACAGTGTGTGTGTCTCCTTTCTAAACCTCATCCAGCACCATGACTACCCACAGTGAGTACCCTGGTCCCCTGGAGTCTGTCCTTCCAAGTCTAACAACATCCTGAGCCCAGGGTCTACCCTACCTGTGGAGGGACTGACACCTTGCTGCTCCATACCACCTGCCCCGGTACTCCTTCCAGCAGCAGCGGTACTCTCATTACTGCAACCCGCAGGTGGCGTCACAAACTAATCCCCTGTAAATACCCCCCTTTTACGGATCCACGAAGCCGGGTCCAGACCCCTCGAGCCACGACATCCCGGATCCGAGCAGCCAGACCAACACCGCGGTGGTACACCTTGGGAGGGGCTATCTATACTCACCTTGCACCTGCCTTCTTTCTCACTTTCCTATTTTGTCTCTGTCCTATCACATCTTGGGAGGGGCTATCTATACTCACCTTGCACCTGCCTTCTTTCTCAGTTTCCTATTTTGTCTCTGTCCTATCACATCTTGGGAGGGGCTATTTATACTCACCTTGCACCTGCCTTCTATCTCACTTTCCCATTTTGTCTCTGTCCTAATGTGGTGCCCCTGAATACATCAGGGTGCCACAGTGTACTGTATCCTTGTCCAGGGTGCATGGCCTACCCCCCCATGGTTCCAGGTACCCAGGAAACCGATATCACTCCCATCTGCACCACAAAATCCAATCACCTCACATCAGTGACTGCAGACCCACCAGGGGGGTTGGACTAACTGGAAATGGGCCAGCCACTTGGGGGAACTGAGCAGACTGTGAGAGGGAGACAGAACAGAAGTAGGCGCCAAAGAGAGAGGAGCTGGGAGAGTGAGCTCCTGGGGAGCTAGGGACACTGGTTTGGTTGCAAGCGGTGATCCAGGTCCAGAGGAGTCGGGGACCGGACAAGGGTGTGACGGACATAGTCTTGGAGGACTGTCGGCACCAGAAGGGCCCAACAGAACTAACCAGCACCAAGCACGACGGGGTACATGACCCTAGGTCAGGTATCGATTCAACGTCCTGGCAATTCACCTGAAAGAGAGAGGATCTTCAAGGACTTCCCTATGAGCTCAGAGGTTGAGGGAATCAGCACAACGAGGGTGACAGGGGTGTTTCCAGATACATTAACCCACTAAAGTCGCAAGTGCCATCCCTCAAGAGCACGGCTACACTACAAATTATGAGCAGGGCCTCCAACAGTTTCAAGCCACGGGGACCACCAACGGACAATAAATTGTGCACGGAGGCAGGCTCCAGACCACTAAGTGACATCGGTGGGACCGGGTACTTGGACGGACTCTCAACAGCGGCAGCTGTACACAGAGACTTTGGTTTACCTACAGTGTGTGTGTCTCCTTTCTAAACCTCATCCAGCACCACGACTACCCACAGTGAGTACCCTGGTCCCCTGCAGTCGGTCCTCCCAAGTCTACCAACATCCTGAGCCCGGGGTCTACCCTACCGTAGAGGGACTGACACCTTGCTGCTCCATACCACCTGCCCCGGTACTCCTTCCAGCAGCGGCGGTACTCCCATTACCGCAACCCGCAGGTGGTGTCATGAACTAATCCCCTGTAAATACCCCCCTTTTACGGATCCACCAAGCCGAGTCCAGACCCCTCGAGCCACGACATCCCGGATCCGAGCAGCCCGACCAACACCGCGGCGGTACACTATCACATCTTGAGAGGGTCTATCTATACTCACCTTGCACCTGCCTTCTTTCTCACTTTCCTATTTTGTCTCTGTCCTATCACATCTTGGGAGGGGCTATCTATACTCACCTTGCACCTGCCTTCTTTCTCACTTTCCTATTTTGTCTCTGTCCTATCAAATCTTGGGTAGGGCTATTTATACTCACCTTGCACCTGCCTTCTTTCTCACTTTCTTATTTTGTCTGTTTCCTATCACAGCTTAGGAGGTGCTATTTATACTCACATTTCACCAGCCTTCCTTGCTGACTGTGTTCTGCAGTGGGTAGTTGCTAAAGAGATCCAGCCCTTTGGTGAAGGCATCTTGCCTGTTAGCAGAAGAGACCATTAGTATTGCTTCTCTGAGTTTTCTTATTTACCTTCCCAGCACTTTTCCTCTCTCCTGAGTTACTGGGAGGTTTCTCTTGCTTTCATTTATTGTTTTCCTTTCCTCCTCTTGTGCACATGCTCTACGTGTCCGCCCCTTAGGTTCATGTCTACCTCTGCACCCTTTCTCTTTCTTGGTTAGTTGGGCATACCGGCCTGACCTCTGGTTTCTCAGGAGGAACAAGAAACTGCTTGATGGCCTTTCTGGGAGCTAGGTCAGAGTTGGTGTTTTAAGTTGTGCAGCCAGGGGTTTTCTAGTCTGTACAGGAGCCAGTAGGGTGTAGGTTCAGCTGCAAAATTGTAAGAGTATTTGTCCCTATACCCGTGTTGGGATTACGTACCTACATAACATTATAAAAATGACTGAAATGACTGACAGCACTCCCAAATATACTTTCATGCGGTGTTTGGCTTTGCACACACTCGCAGGCACGTTGGCGTCAGACTCTGTTCACACTGCAGAGTCTTACAAGCAACCTGAGGCTTCTGGATTGTTCAGCCAGAGCAGGGTGTCGGCTGGTTCAGGTTCACTGGTCTTCAGCTCTGCAGAAGTTAATTCCTGCTGACTACTGAGTAGGACCTAAATGCTCAGGTTGCTGATTGCCAAGTGCAGCTGTCACTTCCCCATTTAAAGCACTGCATCTTTACATACAGGAGGTGCTGATGATAGCTTCAGTTTTTACACTAGTGATCCCGGTCTTGGTGCTTTTCCTGTGTATGGTGATCCATGCTGTCCTTCTCAGTGGTGTGAGCGTCCCCCTTTGTGTGTTACTTCCTCCCCTCTTACGTTGCCCCCCAAGTACACATATTGTCTCTCCTGTGTGTTTTGAATGCTGTGTGTACAATTTTACGTCCTCCCTTATCCGTGTCATTTTGTTAGGTTTTATCTTTGTGTTTTCTGACCCACCCTGAGGGTGTGGGAGAAGGGGAGTAGATCAGGGTCTGGACCGTAGTTAGGGTCATGCAGGGGGCTCAAACCTGGTTACCATCAAACCTACCTTCGAGGTAAGGGACAGTGCAGGGCCTCAAGTTTTAGGGCCAGCCTAGGGGCTAGTTTGAACAGGTGCGTATCTGATCATGGTATATCATAACAAAAAAGGAACAGCTGCACACTGAAATGCCTAAACTAAGAAAGATCTAATAAAATTTTGAGATGTTTTGCATATAAAAATGGCCATTTTCATACCTGCCCAGTAGCCACTTTACTAATTTCGCTGTGACGTGGCGATCAACAATCTGCAATCAACAACACACTATGACCTTCTGATTCTAGGTCTCCCTGAGTTCACATTGCAGTGCTCCATGGGGCAGGTGGTTAACCTACTGGTTGCCGGGCCTTTTCGGCTCGGGTCAGGCGTTGTCACAGGTGGCCTTGCCCGGTTCCGTTGCCCCGAGGTGTGTAGTTAAATGGTGGGGAAAGCGGGGTGATTGGGGAAAGTTTGTCGAGAGGCCACCTTTGGTGCGTGGCTAACGAGTAGCCGCCGCTGCAGGGTTCCTCACCAGGGCAGATGTTGTGGTAGCCAGGATAGTATCACTCACCACAGGCGGAGCAGGCCCTGGGTGGATGTCGGTGGGATGGCGGTCCCTTGGGAGTGCCGGAGTGCGGGGTGAGGGCGTCGCTAATCAGAGTCTGAGTCGGCAACTGTGGTTCCAGGTTCTTTTACTCACTGGTTCAAAGTTGCACCCAGGTGCTGGTCTCTGCTGTCGTAGGCTCTGGTCAACTCCAGGCAAGAAAGGGGGTCACCACAGGTGTTTGAGGAGAGAGAAAAGGAGAATGTCCTGGGTCTAGTATGTTCCCCTCCGCTGTTAGGTTCCACGGCTGAACTCCCGCTCCAGGCCCCGGGCCTATTAAAAGTCCAATGTCTTGTCAGAACTATGGTCCCGACGGATCTCTCTAGTGAGAGTGTGTTGCACCGAAATATCTACCCCAAGTGGACCTCGCCCCCCAAGTGGCTAGATTCAGTGTCCGGGGAAGTCCCATGTATCGTGATGGCCACCCCCTGCCCACCCTGTGGGAAGGCTCCTGAACTGTATCTAGTGTGTGAATGTGGAACACCGGTGATTAACCTGCCCCCTACCTGAGATGGATACCGCACCTTAATTGAGGTGCAGTAGCCTGTGGCGACCAGAGCCTCAGGGGCGCCACATCAGGCCGTCATACACTCAAGAACCACTATGTATTTTGCAATTATCAGCACATATTTAGCACATTTTAAACAAAAAAAAATAAAAACAGAACAGGGGAATTCACTTTTATTCTGCTTTTAAAAACATATACACATTATAGAAATATTACAGCACTAAATAAAACAGTTTTACAAAGTATTTACAAACTGATTCCACATTTTACATGTATTTTTATTATGAAATGTTGCAAATTGTTGACATGTTCCATTAAATAAATCATAACAAGGAGATCCTCTTTTCCGTATTTCCTAGAACTTAGTCAATCACAATCAACTCAGATCTATTGAGTAAGAGGAAGAAGAATTAATTTGAGAAGGTTTTCAGTATGTACCCGGTCACCATCATGTTGCATCTGTTTTTTGCTTTGAGCATAAGTCTTTGTGCACATGGCGTCTTTTTCAGGCAGGTTCTACTGAATAAATATGGGAAAATGCTACACAAAAGATTCTTCAGTGATGAACAGACTCGCAGATATCCGAGACCTGTGGATCCCAGGGATCCGTTTTTTCAAAATCCGGTTTCGGGACAGATTTTGGTCCCCCTATAAGTCTATGGGGATTAAAAATATTGATAGAAGGGATAGGGGGATTGGAGCAAGGGCGAGGTTGTGGCACAGCTGTACACTGCTTCCGGGCCACCCATTCACTTCCAGTGCCGTGCATTATGGCTCATCCTTATACAATGCATTCCCCGCCCACCGGCTTCTGTGATTGGTTGCAGTAAGACGCGCCCCCACCCTGAGTGATATTGTGTCTTTCACTTCCAATCACAGACGCTACATGCATCTATCGTGCTATAAAAATAGATAAAAACATTTGGTGTAGGGTCCCCCCATATTATGGTACCCAGCACAAATAAAGCTCACAGCTACAGGCTGCAGCCCCCAGCCATGTGCTTATCTTGGCTGTGTATCAAAATAGGAGGAACCGCATGCAGATTTTTTTTTAATTATTTAAATAAAAATTTAAAAAAACGACATGCGGTCTCAACAAGTTTGATACTCAGCCAAGATAAAGCTCAACAGCTGGGGGCTGGTATTCTCAGACTGGGGAGGCCCATGGCTATTGAGTTGCAAGTCAGCCTAAAAATATCAGTCTGCAACCGCCCAGGATTGTGGCATCCATTAGATGTGACAAGCCCGGTGCTTTACCCAGCTCTTCCTGATTGCCCTGGTGTGGTGGCAATTGGTGTAATATAAGAGGGTAATGGCAGCCCACAGCTGCCACTAAGCCCTTGATTAGCAATAGGAAGTGTCTATAGTGAGCCGCAGAGAGCGCCTGTGATTGGTTGCAGTAAGACACTGTCACACAGGCTGGTGGGTGAGTCTGACTGCAACCAATCACAGATTCCAGGACGGCCGGTGAGTGGGGAAAGCAGTGCATATGGATGAAGAGTCACCCAGGAAGTGAATGAGAGGCCACGAGAGCAGTATACAGTCATGCTAGAACCTTGGTAAGTTTGAGCACTTGCTTGCATCTCATTGTCACAATTTTTCCTTTATTTTTTTCAAATTTCCCCGAGTGCTGGATCCGGGTATCTTTGAAACTGCGTGGATCTGGACTTTTACAGTTCGAGTACACCCATCTATAGTTATTATTGTTATTATTGTTGTTGTTAGTGGCGAAAATGATGACAAAACCTCTGGAGAGCCACTTTAGGAAAAACACTGCTAGAGACATTTCAGAAAAAAACGCTGGAGAGCCACTTTAGGAAAAAAAACACTGGAGAGCCACTTTAGGAAAAAAACACTGTAGAGTCACTTTAGGAAAAAAACACTGGAGAGTCAGTTCAGGAAAAAAATACCGGAGAGCCACTTGAAGAAAAACACAGCTGGAGAGCCACTTCAGGAAAAAAAACACTGGAAAGCCACTTTAGGGAAAAAAATGCTGGAGAGCCACTTTAGGAAAAAAACACTAGAGAGCCAGTTCAGGAAAAAAAAACACTGGAGAGCCACTTTAGGAAAAAAATACTGGAGAGCCAGTTCAGGAAAAAAAACCACTGGAGAGCCACTTGAGGAAAAAAACACTGGAGAGCCACTTCAGGAGAAAAACACTGGCGAGCCACTTGAGGAAAAACACTGCTGGAGAGCCACTTTAGAAAAAAAACACTGGAGAGCCACTTCAGGAAAAAAAACACTGGAGAGCCACTTCAGGAAAAAACCACTGGAGAGCCCCTTCAAGAAAAACACTGCTGGAGAGCCACTTCAGGAAAAAAAACACTGGAGAGACACTTCAGGAAAAAAACACTGGAGAGCCACTTCAGGAAAAAAAACACTGGAGAGCCACTTCAGGAAAAAAACACTGGAGAGCCCCTTCAAGAAAAACACTGCTGGAGAGCCACTTCAGGAAAAAAAACACTGGAGAGACACTTCAGGAAAAAAACACTGGAGAGCCACTTGAGGAAAAAAACCATTGGAGAGCCACTTGAGGAAAAAAAACACTGGAGAGCCACTTCAGGAAAAAACCACTGGAGAGCCCCTTCAAGAAAAACACTGCTGGAGAGCCACTTCAGGAAAAAAACACTGAAGAGCCACTTTAGGAAAAAAAACACTGGGGAGCCACTTTAGGAAAAAAAACACTGGAGAGCCACTTCAGGAAAAAAAACACTGGAGAGCCACTTCAGGAAAAAAACATAAAAACACTGGACAGCCACTTTAAGAAAACAAACACTGGAGAGCCACTTTAGGAAAAAAAAACACTGGACAGCCAGTTCAGGAAAAAAAACACTGGAGAGCCAGTTCAGGAAAAAAACACTGGAGAGCCACTTTAGGAAAAAAAACACTGGTAGTGAGTGAGCGAAAGATCCAGCGCCTGACCTGAAGTTTAAGAGCTGCCGTGTGCACAGAGCCACTTAGTCTAGTTTCACACTTGCGTTGAACGGCATCCATTGCATTGCGTTGTGTGATGGATGCAACGGATGCGTTGCATATAATGGCACAACGGATGCAACGGATCGTACAAAACAACGGAAAGCTTTTTTTTAATTTATTTATTTTTTTTCTTCTTTACAGTTTTACTGGCAGCAGACTATTGTGAACAATCAGCTGATCACGCGGATGCCGGGCGCTCAGCTGAGCGCTCTCAAAAGCCGGCTGTCGGGTGATCAGCTGAGCACTCTCAAAAGCCGGCTGTCGGGCGATCAGCTGAGCGCTCTCAAAAGCCGGCTGTCGGGCGATCAGCTGAGCACTCTCAAAAGCCAGCTGTCCGGCAATCAGCTGAGCGCTCTCAAAAGCCGACTGCCGGGCAATCAGCTGAGCGCTCTCAAAAGCCGGCTGCCGGGCGATCAGCTGAGCGCTCTCTAAAGCCAGCTGCCGGGCGCTCAGCTGAGCGCTCTCAAAAGCCGGCTGCCGGGCGATCAGCTGAGCGCTCTCTAAAGCCAGCTGCCGGGCAATCAGCTGAGCGCTCTCAAAAGCCGGCTGTCTGGCGATCAGCTCAGCGCTCTCAAAAGCCAGCTGCCGTGCGATCAGCTGAGCACTCTCAAAAGCCGGCTGTCGGGTGATCAGCTGAGCGCTCTCAAAAGCCGGCTGTCGGGCGATCAGCTGAGCACTCTGAAAAGCCAGCTGCCGTGTGATCAGCTGAGCGCTCTCAAAAGCCGGCTGTTGGGCGATCAGCTGAGCGCTCTCAAAAGCCGGCTGTCGGGCGATCAGCTGAGCGCTCTCAAAAGCCGGTTGCTGGGTGATCAGCTAAGTGCTCTCAAAAGCCGGCTGTCGGGCGATCAGCTGAGCGCTTTCAAAAGCCAGCTGCCGGGCGATCAGCTGAGCGCTCTCAAAAGCCGGCTGCCGGGCGATCAGCTGAGCGCTCTCAAAAGCCGGCTGTCGGGCGATCAGCTGAGCGCTCTCAAAAGCCGGTTTTTCTGGACGATCAGATGAGTGCTCTCAAAAGCCGGCTGTCGGGCGATCAGCTGAGCGCTCTCAAAAGCCGGCTGCTGGGCGATCAGCTGAGCGCTCTCAAAAGCCAGCTGCCGGGCGATCAATATCAGATTGGTGGGGTCCGACACCCAACAACTTAGTTTTTACCCCCAGTCAAGGGTTTTTTTTATTACAGGGTGGAGTGGTGCTTGTCATCTATGTTCCTTGACCCCTGTCTTAGGCTGAAAACACATCTATGCGAGTAAAATCGGTCCGAGTTGGCTGAAAAAAACTCGGCTGATTTTAGTTCACGTTAGGTCAGAATGCAATGCAACTGCACTGCGATCCTGAGATTTTTCTCATGATTGCAGTGCATGTGCAATGCGTGTGTGATCCGTGTGTGATCCTTTTTTTCTCAGCAGCTGTCATCTGCCATTCAGCTCTGCTACATGGCCGCTGACAGCAGCCACAGACAGCCATGTAGCAGAGCTGAATGGCAGATGACAGCAGACACAGAGAGAGACGCACGATCAGAATGAACTCGGGTGAACTTCACCGGCTTCATTGTCATGCCGCGGCTCTGTCTGTGTCGCGTCCTGATTAGCGGTCACCCGTGAATGACTCACCGGTGACCGCTAATCACCTGAGTGACTGAATTGAGCAGCACAATTAGCGCTGCCGTCACTCAGGTTACCCGCGGCCAGCTAGATCCTCCCCCCGTGACCGCAACTCACCTGTGACTTCATCGCTATCACTCGGGCGACTTGCTGTCACTGTTGGAGGATCCAGCGGTGGCCGGAGTAACCTGACTGACATCAGCTGATCGCGCTTCTTACCTCAGTTGCTGCGTGGAGCTGACAGGAGCAGCGGTGTCTTCTGCAGCTCCTGTCACCTTCATGTAGCAGAGCTGAGAGCGTCAAGAGACCTCCGTGGATTACGTCGGACAAGGATGATTTTTTGGGCACTTAATAAAGTGGTGAACGAGGGTCTTTGTTATTGTTTATTATTTCAAGTAAAGGATTTTTTCAATGTGTGTGTTTATTAACTTTAATTTACAGGTTAATCATTGGGGGTGTCTCATAGACGCTTGCAATGATTAATCTAGGATTTAGTGGCAGCTATGGGCTGCCATTCACTCCTTATTACCCCGATTGCCAAAGCACCAGGGCAAATCGGGAAGAGCCAGGTACAGTCCCAGAACTGTCGCATATAATGTATGCGGCAATTCTGGGCGGCTGCTGACTGATATTGTTAGGCTGGGGGGCTCCCGATAACGTGGAGCTCCCCATCCTGAGAATACCAGCCTTCAGCCGTATGGCTTTATCTGGCTGGTATTAAAATTGGGAGGGACCGCACGCCAGTTTTTTTAATTATTTATTTATTTATTTTACTGCTCAGCATAGACACGCCCACCGGCTGCTGTGATTGGTTGCAGTGAGACAGCTGTCACTCAGCGTGGGGGCGTGTCTGCAACCAATCATAGGTGCCGGTGGGCGGGTAAAGCAGGGAATACGAGATTGAATAATCAGCGGCCGGCTTTTTCAAAAGAGGAGAAGCTCAACGGAGCAGTATGAATGCCGTGCAGCGCCGCGCTGGTGATCGGGGATCGGTAAGTATGAGAGCGGGGGGGAGAGGGATAGGCCGACATGGACAGAGAGTGAGGGACAGAGATAGTGACCGACCGACAGAGAGAGAATAGAGACCGAGAGGGAGAGACCGACTGACAGAGAATAGTGATTAACAGACATTGTGAGACATCACTCGTTTCCAGTGTTTTAGGAAACATGCGAGAAATGTTTTTAGAAAATCGGATGTCACTAGGATGGTGTGAGTGCCGTCCCGTGACATCCGATTTTTTACACGCTCCCATAGACTTGCATTGGAGAGACTCGCAGTAGAAACTCGCAAAAAAGCAGCATGCTGCGATTTTTTTCTCAGTCCGATTTGGACTAAGAAAAAAATCGCAAATGCGAGCTGAATCATTCACTAACATGTGTCCGATTGCAATGTGAGATTTTCTCGCATTGCTCTACTGCGAGAAACTCGCAAGTGAGAAGCAGCCCTTAAACTCACTCACCGTCATCTTCACCTATCATTGCCGCTCCGGTCTGTCTTCATTAGTTTGTGACCTGCCGGCAGCTCCAGTGTTTGGCAGCGATCCAGAAGTCACAATTCAATGTAACGTATGAGAGCCTCCTTCTGGCTTTCATAGACTAACAATGAGCTCTTGTGACCATTACATTGTGCTTCTAATCTATGTTTCCTGATCCCCATGTTATACTCATTTGCTGCCGTCTTCAGCTTCGATCACCACCACTCTGGTTGGTCTTAAGCAGTTTGTGAACTGCTGGTAGGTCCCGTGTTTGCTGGAGCGATCCAGAAGTCACAATTCAATGTAAGTCTATAAGAGCCTCGTTCTGGCTCTCATAGACTAACAATGAGCTCTTGTGACCATTACATAGTGCTTCTAATCTATGTTTCCTTGAACTTCTATCACCGCCCCTCCGGTTGGTCTTAAGCAGTTTGTGAACTGCTGGTAGCTCCCGTGTTTGCTGGAGCAATGCAGAGAGCCTACGAGAGCCTTGTTCTGGACTCATTCTGGCTCTAAATAGACTTAGAGCGTTTTTGACCATTCCATCATGCTTCTAATCTATGTTTCCTGACACCTGTCTTATACTCACTCGCCATAGTCTTCACCTTATACCCCCACCACTCAAGACGGTCTTTGGCAATTTGTGCACCGCTGACAGCTTTACTGTTTCAATGTAAGTCTATGAAAGTCTCGCTCTGGCTCTCATTGACTCACAATGAGCACTTTTTACTGTCACGTCTGAATTTCGGTTAGTCAGAAGGTGTGATTACAAGATGAAGCCATGGGACTGGCGCAGCACCAATAAAATGTGAAGACAGAAGCGGGTTAGTATAATACTAGGATCAGGGACCTTATACTAGAAGCACAAACAAAAATCCCTGTTGGAGGGGTGCTGTAAATGAATATATCATAAACTGACCTTTTTGGTTTTTTGGACTGACCGAAAACCTACTCCAAATTGCACTGTGTGTCCTTATCCTTGGACACATGATTAGTTTATATTCTCAGGTTCTCTTTAATTTAAATGTAAACAAAATTGAAAAATAAAGTTTTGTTTTTCTTTAAATGAATGTATTGTCATGCGCAGTGCGGATCCTCATTTACGAATCACTACTACACAACCTACCATGCGTCACCCGGATCGGCACTGCAATTTTTCACTACCTGATTAGACTGTACACACTTCCAACAATCAACCTGGTTTCTGCTAGTAGCTCTGTACTGTCGGACGTCGGTTGTTTTAGTTACCTCTGCTTCTGGCACATTAGGAGTTAATGTCTCCTGGAGCAGTGGATGGCTTTTCAGGGAACCAGGTTTGCTAATCACCATTTCCAGCTGGTCTCCTCCTACTTAAGTCTGGGGAGTTTTCTTTGCCAAATATAGTCTCTGCTTGCAGTTGCGATATCCAGGCTTCCATAGCATTACTCTTTTTGGTGAATAGCGGCTTGTTGTCTGCACGGTTTGAGAGTACCCTGGTGTGACTTGCTCCTACCCATTTTGGTTTATTCCCTTCGGTGTTGTTTTGTCTCTCCTCTGTTGTTGTTTGCTGTGTGAGTGAGTTTCAGTTTAACCCCTTATCTGTGTCTTGGGGGAGGTTGTTACTTTGGGTCCAGCCCTATCCCAGGGTTGAGGGTATGGGGGGGTATTAGGACAGAGTCGCACAGGAGACAAGGCCAGGGCGGGACTTTTATCTCCCTACCTTCAAGGGTACCTCCAGGGTCAGGGCGAGCGCAGCGCCCACAGTCCTAGGGTCAGTGTAGCCTCCCCAGTATCCTTCCAGCACCCCCTAACATCTATGGGGTTGAATCTGCAGACTTCTTCAGGGATTAACCAATCAACAATAGATAAAGACCTCTAAAATATAATTCAGGGAAGCCGTTTTGAACTGAATTCAGACTTCTTCAGGGATTAACCAATCAACAATAGATAAAGACCTCTAAAATATAATTCAGGGAAGCCATTTTGAACTAAATTCAGACTTCTTCAGGGATTAACCAATCAACAATAGTGAAAGATCTCTAAAATATCATTCAGGGAAGCCATTTTGAACTGGGTCCAGGAACATCCCATTGTAGCATGTTAAATGGAACCTGTCACCAGATTTGGTGACTATAAGCTGCGGCCACCACCAGTGGGCTCTTATATACAGCATTCTAACATACTGTATATAAGAGCCCAGGCCACTGTGTAGAACATAAAAATGACTTTATAATACTCACCTAAAGGATAGTGCATTGCAAACTGGGCGGATGGGTGTCTCTGTTCTCCTGTACCTCCTCTTTTGGCCATCTTTATCCTCCTTCTTCTGTAGCCTGGGTGCATGATATGTCCTACGTCATTCACACAGGTTGGCATTGAGGTCCTGCGCAGGCGCATTTTCATCTACCCTAAGCAGTAGGGATGATGGAATACCTCAAATATTCAGCTTTGCGAATATCCGACGAATAGGTCGCCGCTATGCGAATATTCGATGCACAATGTAAGTCTGTGGGAAGCCCAAATAGTTCCGAATAGTTGTTATTCGGGTTTCCCATAGACTTACAATGCGCATCGAATATTCACGAATAGTCGAATAGCAGCGACCTATTCGGCAAATATTGGCGAAGCCGAATATTTGAGGTATTCGATCTGCCTACGGAGCAGGGAAGATGAAAGTATTGTAGTGTGCATGCGCGGGACCTCAATGCCGGTTAGTGTGGATGATGTAGGTCACGTCATGCACTCTGGCTTCAGAAGAAGGAGGACAAAGATGGCCAAAAGAGGAGGTGCCGGTACCGGAGAAAAGAGACACCCATCCGACCAGTCTGCACCGCACCTTAGGTGAGTCTTATAAAGTGATTTTTACACTCTACACAGCGGCCTGGGCTCTTATATACAGCATGTTAGAATACTGTATATAAGAGTCCAGTGGTGGTGGCCGCAGCTTATAGGCCCCAAATATGGTGACAGGTTTCCTTTAAAACAAAATAATCCAGACATAGATATTTTTACTTTATTACCCAAATTTTATTTACAGAAAAAAAAATGTATAAAGTTTTTGATGTTTTAACGTGTTTTCTTTCTCGCTTGGCATATTGCAAGGATATAACTTAAATGGACAATGATATAGTCTTGAGCACATAGTAGCTTGTCTTCTGCTAACGGGATGGTTGCTCATTGTCAAAGATCTGAAGGTTTCCAAACAGAAGACCTCATTTCTTTGGTTCTTTGGTGCAGGCTCATTTCTGTAGCTCTATGTATGCCCCTTCTGACGCAAACTCCAGACACTGTAGGAGATTAAAAATAGTATTATTTTTTTGTATTTTCAATGTTTTTTAAAATAAAATGCCAAAAATGGTCTGATCCAATATCAAAAAGGGGTTCACATTAAGACAATCTACTTTATATAAATAAGTTTTAAGATCTTACCATATACAAAGGTTCATCTTTTGACTCCAGCTCCTGAAAAATAAGAGTTAGAAAAGGTTAATTACGTTATGTGTATTTTTTTAGTTAATTTAATGGGTTGTATAGGATTAGAAAAAGTTTTAGCCTTTTTTTGGTACATATGCAAGATAATGAAGCTCATCCCTATTCACTAAAAGAAAACTTCAAGAAAATTGGCACAGTGACTATGGGGATAGGAGAAAACCGGGGCTCCTAAACTGACCATCAGGCTAGGGATGACCTCTGCAGTCCCTAGTCTCAGGGATACTCTTAAAGGTGGGGATGCCTGAGTCTCCTTCCTGGCCCTGTTCCTGAGCAGCTCTGATTTGATATCCCATCCCCTCCTCCAGGGGTGCTCAGGACAGGAGTGAGATTAAACCCACAAAAATATAGGGGAAACCTAAGGTTTGTCACACAGCATTCACTCACAGAGGTATAAAAGATAAGGAGGAAACAAGAAGACGACAGGTAAACTCCACAACCACAACCACTCCACAACCACTCCAGGCAAAAAGCAGCACTTTCCAGATAGTCTTGGACAACAAAAAACACAGACCAACTGTCATGCTGTACAAAGGCTAGTAAGACGTAGTACAGCTTAATCCCCACTAGGTGGCAGCAGAGTAGTGAAGGAGAGACAAAAAAACACTGTAGGGAAAGGCAGCTGAAGTACAGCAGAGTAACTTCAGAAATGTTAACAGGCAAATCACCAAGGGGCAATAAAGTAGTCAAACAGTCAGGGTCTAGCCAGGAAAGTTGAGTTACTGCAAAGGGAGGATCAATATCAAAGTCAGAAAGCAAAACCAAGTCGGAAGCCGGGAGATCAGGTATGCAGAGGGAAACACAAACAACAGACAGGAGAGGGAAGTCAGGGACCGGGACAGGCAGATGAACGAGAGAGGGTACAAGTTAGGACACAGTAGCAGGGAGGCAGAACAGATCGGGAACACTCACCAGAGGCAGTATACACACTGCAAGGCAGAAATATCACTGGCACTGAGCCATAGTGAGAGTTAAGATATAGCATCCTGGCCTGGGATCCAGAACGAGGCAAGGGAAGTTAACCCCTGACATGACCAGGCCAGAGCTGGGAGTAACCAGCAGCACCAGGGAAAAGTTGGCCTGGATCATGAAACCAACACAGTATAACCTATAGCTGGCATAGGTAGAACATGTTATCCAGATTAAATATGAGAGGAGCAAATGTGATTGGCTTCCTCACAACATGTGATCAAATGAGACTAACAAGCAGCTTAGCAGAAGTTACCTCTTGCTAGCCTGGCTATGACTGAGCACAAGGCAGGTCAACGCCCGAGGCTGTCTATGTTGATCAGAGTAACCATTGGGCAAAGTGTCAGAATCTGCAATGTGAACAGAGCTTGATGCCAACTGTGAAAAATTCCGTGGGACAAAAATGCTATGTAATGTTCTAGAATAATTTTATTGATCAAAAAGAGCTGAGCAAAGGGGTATATATTAAAAAATAGCAGTTGCACGCATTGAGTGAATATTGTATGTCATGTTCAGTATGCACCAGTTCCAACTATGAGATTAGGAAGTGTCGGCAACTTTTCTAGTTTGCATTACAAAGTGGTATATAGTTTTATATGCAGTATAAATTGTAATTTATTGATTTAGATGGAAACTGTACTTTTAATAAATTTTGTATAAATGAATAGTAGAGGTGGATATAAGAAAGTTTGTATTATGCGTTATTAGAAATTGCTGCTTCTTTCTCCACTTATGAGATATTATTCCCCTCCCTTTGCTCCTGAATTCACCATCCAATTAATAAAAAATAGCTCAATTCAGTCTTACTTTAGACAAGATGGACTGCCAATAAAGTGAAAAGTCAAGTTACACCTCTCCTATAACGAGGGAAAAGGAGTATGGAGCGAGAGAGACACAGAAAGATTGTGCTGAGCTTTCTAACAAGTCTTTTATCTCACCCAAGAGCTGGATTCACATCTGCAAAGCTCAGTACTTCTGTATAAAGACCCTCATGCTGTTGTTGCTTCTGTCTATGTGTTAACTAAGGAATGAGAAGCAGGAATCCATTATGGCTATGTGTGTCCTGCATTGTAGACGTCATTGCAGCTGGTTTCAACTCACTAGCTCGGAGACAACTGAAAATTAGAGTCGGAGCCTGCAAAGTAGAAAACTGAAAAATTTAGGGTGTATGTCATATAATGGACAGGTATAGTGTTTTTCCTCAACAACTTATTCTGAAACATTTTTAGTTTGCAGGTCCGGTGGGTAGTTTTATCAGTGACTGTGATACTAATCACTACTTACGGATAGTATAGATTTCCAGATTGTGACCTGGCTATGCCTCTGTTTACTCCCCGTCATCATATGCTTTCCGGACTACTCTTCCGTCTATACTATTTGTAAGTACTGATTAGCATCACAGCTGACAGTCACTGATAAAACTACTCCAAACTAAGAATGTCACAATCTGAGGGTCAGATTTCCAGAAGAGCACGTAATAGGTTCAGGGAGAAAAAAGAGACGTGGTCAGGTAACGATCCGAGGTCAAAAGGCAGGAAGTCACGACAGGAACAGGGAGCGGGCAGAGAGAAGTCAAATAACAGTCCAAGGTCAGAGAGCAAAAATCAGAACACTATCAGAGACACAAGCCAACAGCACAACTGCAGAACCAGAGAATACAACTGGCAAGGTTCAGTAAAGAAGCCTGAGCAATTACCAGGAAGGAAGAATACCTTAGTAATCAACACCAACATGGAATTGCTGATAAATTATTGTGTTATGAATGTTGCAGATTTAAGGTTTCAGCAGAAACATTCATCACTCATTGTGGGATAAGGAAATGGTTCCCTAAGGACCTTTTTTTCGTTATTGCAACATGGAGGATACAGGAAAAGAATAGACACAAACAAGACACTGAGAGGTCATACAATAAAGTCTAAACAAACGCCTACACCGACATTTGTTCAATGAGGCGCCTCCGGTATAAGTCTGCAATTGTTCCTGTTACTCAATGAAGCCATACAACACAGTCCTTATGTATCACTCACTGCTGTTGGGTCCAGTATGTTGTTGTATATGGCATATTGCGCTGGTCCATCCATTGGTGGTCCTAATTAATTTAAAAAATAAATAAGTGATACTTATATACTTGTAAAGTTACCAATTATGAAGATTTTACTAGTAGTCTGACAAATGAGAAAGACATTTTATGGGTCAGGACTAATGTCTGTGTAAAGAACCTATATTTCCAAATAGACAGTCATAGCTGTTAAAATGTCCTCACCATACTATTATCATGACAATTTATGACCCCAAGATTATACAGGGGCCCCAATGGGAGGTTGACCCCTTAAATGGAATATATCAGGTTTTTGCTGATTAATCTGAGAACACAATAATATAGTAGCAGATTGTCTGATTCCAGGGATGTCTCACTTGCTCACCAGCTTGCTGTAGTTTCAATACAATAAGTATTTTATTAGCAGGAGATTATCACTGCTGGACTGTCATGGGTATGTCACAGGTGATAGACAATCCTGTGGTGTTCGGCAATAGAAGGTCACAGCTTTTGGCTTACTGACTTTCTATTTTTCATGCTGTTAGTAATCAGTGTACTAGGTATCTCTTCTGCAGGGTTTTCATTCTTTTCCCTTTAGGACCCTGCGGACCTCATTTTTGCTTCAGCAACTAATCATCTGTATTTCCCCTTGTGTTTAAATACTCTAATTTTTTTTAGACTTGTGCTGCTGATATTCAGTTCCTTCACAAGCTCAGGATGCAAGCAGGCGGCTTGCACTCATCTGTAGGATTGTTGCTGAACTTCTACCTGAGTCATCTGGAGATAAGTAGTTCATGCTCTTTCCCCATCTGTGTGCTCCCTTTGTCATCTTTAGTGTTTAGTGGGGTTCATGAAGAGCTCATCCCTATCTGTTCCGTATCTAGGTCCCAGCACCAGGGTCATCCTAGGGTCAAGTATCCGGCTTGGCACATAGGTGCGGAACCTATCTAGGGTGGTGAGGGACCCCAGGGACCAGCGGTAAGTTTGGTCAGAGGTCATCATCTCCCCCTTCCATAGACGTAGGGTTTCTCTTCACTTCCCTTTTGCCATTCGCTTGGTACTCCCCCATACCTAGCATGACATGGACTAGGTATTATGTGCCTGGCAGTCCAGCTAACCTGTGTAACCCTGCCCTTACCACTGATTAGCAGCAGCAGTCTACCCAGGAAGCTGCCAACCAGGACTGTGTGTGGGGTTATACAGGGCTCAGCAATCAGACAACTGATACACTTACAGGAGAGAAAACAGGGATTTTATCAAAACCGCACCAAGCAGCCCAGTAGCTTATACCTCACTGGAATTAGGGTTTCTACCCCTATATCATGCTGCTCTCAGATTCCATAGCAAAAACTGCTGATAGATTCTTTTTGAAGCCCCCCATACACATGGAATAAAGTTGACCAAGGATTATGATTTTGGTGGGACCTGCCTGTCTTCGTATAGGAGACATTTTAGGAAAGGGAGCTTTTGACAGAATGCTCATTTGAGAGTTATCCCTCCCAATCTTCCAATACACATGCAATCTCAGTGTCATACGTCCGGATTCAAACCCTTAAGCCCGTGGTCGGCTTCTCTGTCTGAGCCACAGCCGATACACCTTTTCTTCTGGTGCTTAGTTTAAGTTATCCATGCTTTAGTTCTGCTAGAGGATCAGGTGTTTTCATTTACTCGATTGTCTACCCAATCACCTTTCGGGTGGGGCTTTAAATATTTTTTCTATTCCGGTACTTCCTGCTGGAGATATTCTCATTTGGATATTTAAATATCCTGTTCTTTAGCACTCAACTGCTGATCAGACAGAATAGATCCAAGCTGCCATAGTTTAGTCTTTTGTTAGGGCTATCCCAGCTCCTGCAGGAACCATTAGGGACTGCGGGAGCAGGATCTCTAGTGTGTACAGGAACGGGCAGGGTCAGATGGACTTTTTATCATGTTGCCTATTTCCCATGTGAGTTACACACAACCAAGAATCTGTAAAAACATTAGTGCATGCCCTCATCATCTCCCGCCTTGACTACTGCAACCTCCTGCTCTCTAACCTCCCTTCCAACACTCTTGCACCCCTCCAATCTATCCTGTACTCTGCAGCCCACTTAATTCACCTCTCTCCTTGCTATTCCCCAGCCTCGCCACTCTACCAATCTCTTCACTGGCTTTCCATCGCCCAACGACTCCAGTTCAAAACATTAACCATGACTTACAAAGCCATCCACAACCTGTCTCCTCCTTACATCTGTGACCTAGTCTCCCGGTACCTACCTGCACGCAACCTCAGATCCTCTCAAGATCTCCTTCTCTACTCCTCTCTTATCTCTTCTTCCCACAATCGCATACAAGATTTCTCCCGTGACTCCCCGTACTCTGGAATGCTCTACCCCAGCATATCAGATTCTCCCCTACCGTGAAAAGCTTCAAGAGGAACCTGAAGACCCACCTCTTCCAAGAAGCCTACAACCTTCAATAACCCTCAGTCCTGTACACCCCTGCGCAACCAGCTCTGTCCTCACCTATTGTACCTGTGCCATCCCCCACATCAGCAGCCGGGCTGCTCGTATCCGGATCCGCGGTGGCTCGAGGGGCGTCCGGACCTGGGGGTCGTGTGGCCACTCAAATGATGGGGGGGGTATTTACAGGGGATTATGAATTTAGAGTTCGTGACGCCACCCGTGGTGTGTGGTAAGGTGGGGTACCACCGCTGCCATTGGGGAGTACGTGGGGTGATGACGGGGGCAGCCAGGTCTTACAACCCTCCACGGGTAGGGGGGATGCCCCAGGACTCGGTGATGGAACCAGGAAGTGCCATTGGGGGATGACAGGGTCAGTTTCGTACTCACTCAGTTCATGAAGCTGACACCGACAACTTGGCAAACCAAAGTTCTGGACACCACTGCCGCCGAGGGGAGCTAGTTTGGGTCCCGTCCCCGATGGTGTTGCCTGATGATCTGTGACCTCTTCCCTGGCACTTTGTCTACTTCTTAGTTGGCCCCGGTAGCGTAACACTAATCGGGTCCCGATCCCCAGTGTGGCTAACTGTGGGAGCTTGCTCTCAGGGTTCACGCTTGGGATTTCCTGGACCGTTTTGTGGAAAGTCCTTTCCCCTTCGTTGCACTAGTACCCTGATTTTGGAGTGGATGGAGAGCGGATCTTGAAGGCTTCGTTCTCGTCGGGTGAATTGTCAGGTTGCTTGAAGCTACTCCCTGACCTAGGGTCCACGTACCACGTCGTGCCCTGGTCCCAGCCCGGTGATGGTACAAGGCCGCCGGCTGTCCTCCTCGACAGTTCCGTGCCCCTTGTCACGATCCCCTGCGACCGGGGGTCCAGCTCCTACTAGGCCCAGACCACCGTCTGCCACCTAGTTAATTCCAAGGAGCCCGGCTCCCAACCTCCTCTCTCCTTGACCTCCAACACTACACTGGCCTACTCCTGACACTCCTGACTTCCCTTAACCAACCCCCCAACTGGGTGACCCTATTCCACTCAGGCCGTCCACTGGTGTGTCTGGTGGGTGTGGTGCAGAGTGTTTTTAGGATTTTGATTAGCTGGTTTTGGCAACACCACAAGTTGGGGACCCGTAACCAAGGAGGAGGTGGATATTGCACAGAAGGGTAGATTGCACAATGCCCTGTGACGACCTGATAGGCCAGGGTGTCACATACCCTCACCCATTCCCTGTAGACCGTGAGCCCTCGCGGGCAGGGTCCTCTCCTCCTGTACAGTCTGTATTGTACTGTTATGATTGTTGTACTAGTTTTTATGTATACCCTTTCTCACTTGTAAAGCTCCATGGAATTAATGGCGCTAAAATAATAAATAATAATTATACTAATAATAATAACCATAACACTCAACTTGGTTGAGAATTTGGCCAACAGCCACTTTATGTGCAAGGTCATCTTTAACTACTAACCTTCCTTCACTTATTAAAAAAGTTGATAAGATCGCGCTTGGTCAAGAGAAGCTCACAATTCTAAGTCATCATATACTAAAATTTCCCAGAGAAGCATTGCATGGCCTATTAGGCTCCTTACACTGACTTGCCACTTTTCACAATGAGAGATGTAACATGTTTCACTCTTTATTAATGTCTAACTTTTTGGACACTTTTTGGTCTATTTGTCACCTAATGCGTGAAGGAGCTCATAAAATATTAAATCTTACTAACATAGTTCAATTACAGCCCTTCGCTGCTTACCTGCCCTCTTCTTTTTTTCCTGATGGCTACACCTTTTATAAAAAAGAAAGCTTACAATAAAGATTATTAGAATTCCCAGGACTGTCCCGGATACAATTCCTGCAGTAACTCCTGCACTTTTATAAGCGTCATGAAAATCTGAAAAAAAGAAGAGAAAAAACAAAAAAATTAAAATAAATAAATAAATAAATTGTATTTTATGTTGATGAAAGACTAAAGAAGTTGATCAATATCAATGAATAAAGGATTACATTATTACACGGGATTCGTACAATGATATAAAAACAAACAAAAATAAATACAAAAATACTAAAAGTTTTGATCTGCTCACACTCGACAAGTATAGATAAAAGCTAAAAACATTCTCTGTCGTTCTTCCCAGTGTCTGTTATTGGCTACAGCCCTGATATCATGTTTATAGCGCATCAGACAATCACCAAGGTCAGTGGCTCTTAAGGCCCCGTCACACTAAGCAACATCGCTGCTAACGAACAACTTTTGTGACGTTGCTAGCGATGTTGCTGTGTGTGACATCCAGCAACAACCTGGCCCCTGCTGTGAGGTCGTTGGTTGTTGCTGAATGTCCTGGGCTATTTTTTAGTTGTTGCTCTCCCGCTGTGAAGCACAGATCGCTGTGTGTGACAGCGAGACAGCAACAACTAAATGTGCAGACAGCAGGAGCCGGCTTCTGCGGAGGCTGGTAACCAATGTAAACATCGGGTAACCAAGAAGCCCTGTCCTTGGTTACCCGATATTTACCTTTGTTACCAGCCTCCGCCGCTCTCACTGTCAGTGCCGGCTCCTGCTCTGTGCACATGTAGCTGCAGGACACATCGGGTTAATTAACCCGATGTGTGCTGTAACTAGGAGAGCAAGGAGCCAGCGCTAAGCATTGTGCGCTGCTCCCTGCTCTGTGCACATTTAGCTGCAGCACACATCGGGTAATTAACCCGATGTGTGCTGTAACTAGGAGAGCAGGGAGCCAGCGCTCAGTGTGCGCTGCTCCCTGCTCTCTGCACGTGTAGCTCCGTGCACTGGTAACCAAGGTAAATATCGGGTTGGTTACCCGATATTTACCTTAGTTACCAAGCGCAGCATCTTCCACGCGGCGCTGGGGGCTGGTCACTGGTTGCTGGTGAGCTCACCAGCAACTCGTGTAGCGAAGCTCCAGCGATCCCTGCCAGGTCAGGTTGCTGGTGGGATCGCTGGAGCGTCGCAGTGTGACATCTCACCAGCAACCTCCTAGCAACTTACCAGCGATCCCTATCGTTGTTGGGATCGCTGGTAAGTTGCTTAGTGTGACTGGACCTTTAGTAGGGAAAGCCAAGGAGCTCAATGATTGGCTGCCAGACACTGCGTTGATTGGCTGGACAAACCTACAGCCAAATAAGACTTCGTGCTTTGCACTGCAGAAGGGTAAACACCCTGGAACATGTGTCTACAAAAAGAGTATGTGGTTTGGCTTTTACCCTTAAGGTCCAGTCACACTAAGCAACTTACCAGCGATCCCAACAACGATAGGGATCGCTGGTAAGTTGCTAGGAGGTTGCTGGTGAGATGTCACACTGCGACGCTCCAGCGATCCCACCAGCAACCTGACCTGGCAGGGATCGCTGGATCGTGGCTACACGAGTTGCTGGTGAGCTCACCAGCAACAAGTGACCAGCCCCCAGTCTCCTAGTTACAGCACACATCAGGTTAATTAACCCGATGTGTGCTGCAGCTAAATGTGCACAGAGCAGGGAGCAGCGCACACTGAGCGCTGGCTCCTTGCTCTCCTAGTTACAGCACACATCGGGTTAATTGCCTGATGTGTGCTGCAGCTACATGTGCACAGAGCAGGGAGCAGCGCACAATGCTTAGCGCTGGCTCCTTGCTCTCCTAGTTACAGCACACATCGGGTTAATTACCTGATGTGTGCTGCAGCTACATGTGCACAGAGCAGGAGCCGGCACTGACAGTGAGAGCGGAGGAGGCTGGTATCAAAGGTAAATATCGGGTAACCAAGGACAGGGCTTCTTGGTTACCCGATGTTTACATTAGTTACCAGCCTCAGCAGAAGCTGGCTCCCTGCTCACTGCACATTTAGTTGTTGCTGTCTCGCTGTCACACACAGCGATCTGTGCTTCACAGCGGGACAGCAACAACTAAAAAATGGCCCAGGACATTCAGCAACAACCAACGACCTCACAGCAGGGGCCAGGTTGTTGCTGGATGTCACACACAGCAACATCGCTAGCAACGTCACAAAAGTTGTTCGTTACCAGCGATGTTGCTAGCGATGTTGCTTAGTGTGACGGGGCCTTTAGTCTTGTGTGAAGGCTCATTAAAGTGCACCAATCAACAGGATTTTCCTGCATAACCTAAAGCCAGTGCTATACTGGCACTATCATGCTGATTCTATACATACCTTTAGTGCTCAGCTCGGATGTATAGGTTTCGAACCACAAGCAAGTAAAATTTGTAAAATAAGCAGCTTCTTGAATGACAGCAGCTGCCAATAAGCTGATAGTTGGGGTGGATGTTCATAGTTCTCTCGTCCCCCTGTTATTCATGCTAAGGTTGTGGCTAAATCCCAGTGGGTAGAAGGATCTGTGAACCGTGACCGGCTTCCATAGTGGGCGTGACTGCTTGTTTGGTGGGCGTGGCGATGTTTCCTTCCATCCACTATAAAAATGCTTCGCCCCCTCCCGTACCACTCCATCTGTGGGTCTTACACCTAAACCCCACTTCTATTACAATCAACTCTATGCTGACGTGGACTTAGAAGAATAATGTATCTTCTTGGTATGAGCAATGTTAGTGGAGGAACCGCCCCTTTCTGGTCAGCAAAGGTCCCTCTGGCCACTGGGATTTAGATGCTACCTGTATGCTAATTCTATTATGGAATCATTTTACTTTGTGACTAGAAGGACCTGTGCTGATGTCATATCCATGTGACCAGAAGGGGCGGAGATCTAAGCCAACATAGTTGATACCAGGAAGCAACATTATTTTTTTGTTGGCTGAAGCCCCACCCCTTCTGGTCACATGGGTATGACATCTGCAAAGGTCCTTCTAGTCACTTAGTAAAACAATTCCATAATAGAATTAGCATAAATTACAGGGGGAGGGGATAACTATGAATACCCCCCAGCAATATGCTGATCAGCAGCTGCTGTCATTCAAGAAGCTCCTCATTTTACAAACTTTACTTGCTTGTGTTTCAAAACCTATACATCCGAGCTGACCACTAAAGGTATGTATAGAATCAGCCTGATAGCGCCAGTATAGCACTGGTTTAGGCTATATAGGAAAAGTCTGGTGATTGGTGTGCTTTAAAGGGTCGATATTTACTTTTTGCTACTTTCATTAGGTGGCAATTTGCATAGTTAATTTCCCAGAGAAGCATTGCGTGGCCTATAAGTCTCCTTACACTGACTTTAAAGTTATGAACATAATTAGCTTACAAGTAAATTTGTGTATAGTAAAAAAAATACAAATATTCTGAGAAAAACTGAAATAAAAATGTACAGTACTTGCATGTTTAGAGTTTGATGTTGCATTCATGTATATTGTTATAGTGGTGGATCCATATGGCTCAGGGATAATTGGCTCATTTTCTTCACCTGAAATCAGATGAAAGAAGTAAAGGCTGATGGCCAGTTGTAGTAAAATGGTTGTAGTAAGGGTAGAAGGCTGCAAAAGGAAGCAAAAAGGGTGCAATTGCCCTACAAACATGTGGATATGGCGTAAATAAAAAAATTACTTGGGCTCCCACCTCTTTTTGATAACCAGATCAGGTAAAACAGACAGCTGTGGGCTGCAATCCTCAGCTGTCTGCTTTACTACCTTGGCTGGTTATCAAAAATAGAGGGTATCCCATGCCATAATTTAAAATTATTTATTTAATTTTTTTTTTTTCTAAATGGCATGGGTTCCCCCACATCCAAGGTAAAATAGAGAGCACCAGACTGATATTATCAGGCTGAGATGGCCATTGGTTATTGGGTCCTCCTCAGCCTAAAACTTGCAGGCCACATACGCCCCAGAAGTGGCGCATCCATTAGATACTCCAATTCTGGCACTGTGCCCAGCTCTTCCTGATTTCTCTGCTGCAGTAATACTTGGGGGGTTGATATCAGCTGGGAATTGACAGATGACATCAAGCCCAGGGGTTAGTAATGAAGAGGCGTCTATCAGACACATCCATTACTAACCTGGCAAGTATAGAGTTAAAAAATGCACAGACACTGGGAAAAAAAAGTTTATGTGAATAAAGACTCTCCCACACACCTTTGTTTACTAATGTATTACTTCAAAGGAAATCCTGGAAGTTGAGACGTAATTTAAAGTGTGATGTCCCATCAATTCCTATGGAGCTTTGTGCTGAGAATATTCTCAGAGCGATGCTCCATAGATCACTGCTGGTCTGTGGCAGACCCAGAATTTCTCATGAGAATGATAGCATTCCCTCCCCATTATTAATTATCATGCCCTTGTAGCATCCTCCCCCACCCCACAATTCATTATATGGCCTTCATAGCATCCTCCCCACCAGAAAAATCATTATTATACCCTAATAGCATCTTCCACACACCCTAATTCATTATATGGCCTTCATAGCATCCTCCCCACCACAAAAATCATTATTACGCCCTATTAGCATCTTCCTCACCCCATAATTTATTATATTGCCCTTTTAGCAACCTTCCTACACCTCAGTTCATTATATGGCTCTCATAGCATCATCACCCACCCCACAATTCATTAAATGGCCCACAATTCATTATATGGATCTAAAACCATCCTCCCTACCCCACAACTCATTATTACACCCTGGTAGTATCCTCCCCACTTCAAAATTCATTATATTGTGCCACACCATAATTCATTATATAGTCGTGATAGCATCCACCCCCTTCCCACAATTTATTATAAGGCTCTGCTATTGTCCTCCCCACCCCACAATTCATTGTAAGGACCTGATTGCATCTTCTCTGGCACAGCAATTCATTATGATGCTATCAGGGACTTGAAATGTATTGGGGGGTGAGAGAGGAGATAACGGTGAGAAGATACTAGCGAGGACTTGTAATGAATTGGAGGGTTGTGGAGGATGCTACGTACCTGATAGCATACTCACCCCACCCACAATTCATTATTAGACCCTGATAGCAGCTTCTCCCATTCCAAAAACTCATTATGACTTATCAGGGACTTATAATAAATTGTAGGAGTGAAATGTGTATATGTTCAGAATTTGCAGCAGAAAATTCTGCTGTAATTCCTGATGTGTTGGCAAGAAGAACACTGCATAAAATATACATTTTTTACATGCATTTTTGTTGCATATTTTTCCACACTCATTAGTATGGGTGAAACACGCATGAGTACGTGAGATTGCAGGAGTCTCCCTCCCTTTTCTTGTGCCATAAAACATTGCATATTTTCTGCACCAAACATGCAACATATGCACATTTGAGGGTTATGTCCGTGTGCTTCCACATTTTGTATCGGACGGCACACGGATTCATAGCGTTTCATAAATCCATTCACATGTTCATGAAAATCACACATCCGGAAAGAGTTCTGGAAGACTCTAACCTTATTATGAGGAATAGGACATAGTTAATTGGTT
The DNA here is from genome assembly GCF_048569485.1 of Anomaloglossus baeobatrachus. Taxonomy (NCBI): domain Eukaryota; kingdom Metazoa; phylum Chordata; class Amphibia; order Anura; family Aromobatidae; genus Anomaloglossus; species Anomaloglossus baeobatrachus. Next base: position 37,763,716 of record NC_134363.1, on the reverse strand, counting down.
GGTGCATTGTCCAAGAAAAAAAATCAGGCAGCACACCAACACTTCACACAGATACAGGACTATAGCCTTATTTTGAATATCACAGTCTATTAGTATCTAATAAGCCCATTTATTATGTAACGTATCATCCTTAACTGCATAGTTTCCTTTTTTATTATATATAACACTGTCCCTTATTAGTTTCCTCTCTAGTTATGTATGGCACTATTCCTTAATGTATAGTGTCCTTTCTTACTATGTATAGCACTGTCCTTTACATAGCATATTCTCATTATTGTTATTCACAGCACCCCTCTTTTACATAATCCTCTCTTGTTAGATACAAAATGACTACTGATGGAACAGCATCTGACCCAAAGAGCAAGTCCTTCAGCTCCTCCATTAGGAGTTATTTCATTTTATATCTAACAAGGGAGGACACTATATACTGTATAAAGACAGGGAGCAATAAATAACATGAGAATATATGTAAGGGACGGTGCTGTACATAACAAGAGAGGGCAAATAACTTTTTGAAAGGAAGTTTTGTTTTAGATATCTTGAAGGAGACATTGCAGGAGAAATAAGCCTACTTTGTGCCCAATAAATTAGGAAACCCTTATTTTATCCTCATATTTCAATGCCAAGATGTGAGTGCGTGAACTTGTAAGGGCTACAGTACTTAAAGAGGCTGAGGAACACATACACAACATGGCTCATTGGTTAGCACTGTATGGTAGCTCAGTAGTTAGCACTGTTGCTTTGCAGGGCTGGGGTCCTAGGTACAAATCCCACCATCTGCAAGGAGTTTGTATGTTCTCCCCATGTTTGAGTGGGTTTTCTCCGGTTCCCTCCCATGTTCCAAAGATATGATAGGGAATATAGGTTGTGAGCCCCAATGGGGACACTTAGATTAGCATTTGTATAGTGAATGCACAAGCCCTTAGATAATGCAGTTCTTTACTATATTTTTGTATATGACATTACTTACGGGATATGGACAGAGTATAGACTTCACTGGAGCTTGTGCTAACCAAATTCTCCGCTCGACACTTGTATCTTCCTTCGTCGTTACTTTTGATGTTCGCGAACATGATTGTCCCATTCTCATGAGTTACAATGTTTCCATTTTCTTCTTTTATTGTTTTGGAGGTTGATTTCACCCATACGATCCTGTCGGCATTGGCTGAGGCACAGGTAAGGGAGAAAAAGTCATTTTCTTTGATTTCTGAGTGAGATGCTGTGATTACCGGTTTACCAACAGTCTCTGTGGACAAAAGGAGATGATAAATTACTCAAAGAAGCCTTAAAGATGTATTTCAAGTTTGAGCAAATTTTCACCTATATATGGGGGTATTACTACTGAGACTCCCACTTTTTTCAAGCAACGAGTGCTCACCTTCTGCATGACTCCTTACACCAAGCTGTGTACTGACCTATAGACTATCACGCTTGCTTATGAAGGCAATGAGACAGATTGGAGAGATCTCCAAAGTGCAGTTAACAAATAACCCACAAGAGGGCGATAGAGTAGTCAGCAAGCCAGGTCTGCAACAGGAGGTCTCGTCAATAGTACAGGAGTAAGCAAATTGTAGTCAGGTGATAGCCAGGGGTCAGGAGTCAAGATGTCACGTATACTGCAAAAGGGAGAGACGGAGCCGAGGTCAGGAATGAGGATACACTTCAAAGGCTGCGGAGTCAAAGTAACATACAGGGGTGGAGGACACACACGTCAGCTCACCTTCTGCATGACTCCTTGCACCGAGCAGTGTACTGACCTATAGACTATCACGCTTGCTTGTGGAGGCAATGAGACGGATTGGAGAGAGATCTCCAAAGTGCAGTTAGCAAATAACCCATAAGTGGGCGATAGAGTACTCAGCATGCCTCGTCTGCAACAGGAGGTCTCGTCAATAGTACAAGAGTAAGCAAATTGTAGTCAGATGATAGCCAGGGGTCAGGAGCCAAGATGTCACGTATACTGCAAAAGGGAGAGACGGAGCTGAGGTTAGGAACAAGGATACATGTCAGAGGCTGCGGAGTCAAAGTAATATACAGGGGTGGAGGATACACAGGTTGGGATCGGTGTCAGACAGATAGGACTGGGACAACAACTATAGACAGGATAGGGGAGTCAGGCAACGAGGGACAGGCGAACAGAGGAGGACACAGGTCAGGACTAGGTAGCAGGGAGGCAGGGAAGATCAGGTTAACTCACGGGAGCTAGGCACGCACAGTGCAGAGCAGGAACTATTACTGGCGCTGTTCCATGTTGAGTATCAGTGCCAGGATATAGCGGCCTGTCCTCCGGAACTAGGCAGAATCGAATTAACTCCTTCCATGGCCTGTAACTTTAAGATAAGATACCAGCAATGGCTCAGCGGTAGTTGAGCCAGGAATGGATCATGACATAGACTTTTTATGGAGCCACACTGCTCTGTGCACACTTGTGCTTGCAGAAGTGAGTTGTCACTCCAAGAACTAGAAAGTAACTGGATGGAGACTCATAAACTCTTAGACTAGGTAGACACTGAACTGATCTTCAACCCAGAGGTACACTTGATCGTAGTGAGGTCTGAGCCCCTAGCGTCTCACTGTCTACTATCCAGGTCCTGGTGTAACTCCCTCCACACCCATCACCCAAGGGATGGACCGAGACAGTAGTCACAAACCCCACAACAGACACACAAAAGGGGGTGCAATCCAACTAAAGCACACCACTACCAAACACACAAGGGAAGACACAAACCGTACACTGGAGGTAAATAAAGAAAGGGAGAAAGTTACGAAAGAGCGGGTAACTTTCACACAAAATACAACAGACAGCAGTACAAACACAACCTTCACTCTCCTGGCCTAGCTCCCTTTTGGGAGCTGAGGGTATTTATCCGAGTTGGGAGTGGTTATACTTCCAGAAACCTATTGTGATGCTTAGTCACTAGGTGTCGCTAGATAATTAGTATGTAGTGTGAACAGAGAAGTAGTCAAATAAATTGGGATGTGAGAACAGGAGAACATGACATGATACTGGGAGTAAGAGGGGGCATGATCAAGGTAACGGTTGAGGGTCAGGATACTGGGAGAGTACATACAGGACACAAAGAGCAGATGGAGACGAGGTCGAGGTACAGGCAAGGGGTCAGAAGCCAGGAGGTAACGGCAGAGTCAGGGGAACAGGCAGAGGGAATCAAACATGGTCCGGGATCAAGAGCCAAGATCAGAACTGTACACGAGTGAGAGCCGGAAGCACTTACTGCAGAACCAGGAACTACAACTGGCGGCGTTCCGGGCGAGGGTGCTCCCTCGTGAAATAGAGCAATCACCCAGAATGAGGAGTATGTGAAAAGGCCACTCTCAGCACCAACACAGTACCAACCCTTCCACCGGAATGCAATACAAGCAGTAGAGCATTAAGGTCTGCAATATGCTCAGTGTGACAAAACAGGCAAGCACTAGCTCTGCAGGAGAACAGAGCACAAGATGTTCCGTCAATCGGAACCATGACACCTGTGTCCTAGCTTAATAATATAAGCTACAATAGAGAGACCTAAATTATGAATGTCGAATTCCCTAATAGGGTATTTCCAATTGGTAAGTTTCATTTCTCGATTTCATGACACAAGTCCTCATGGAAGATCCATAGTGCCAATGATCCATTTGGGATGCCAAAGGTGACTCACTCGTATTGACTAAGCGTCTATCAGAATTTCATCAAAATTTTTGAGGGCAAATATAGCTTTGCATGCATTTCTATTGCTGCTATTGAAACCCCTACAAAGATACCGAAACTTAACCATAGCATTACAACATAGGTACCCACCATAAACATTTAGGTAAACGTCTGCATCTTCTTGCGCCTCCGTCTGTACTTTCACTATGTAATTCCCTCGATCCCCAACTTGAAGATCTTTGATCTGTAACGATCCGTTAGCGAAAGCGCTGACCCGAGAGACGTTCCGGTTCCCAAAAAGTAGTGAACCATTCATATACGTGAATATTTGGTTCTCAGAGGTTGCTTTTGGTCCTTTAAACCAACTGAAAAACATGATGTCTCCTTTAATCCCGGTAACGCTCAACGTGACGGATTCCTTGACAATCGGATACTTTGGATTCGGCTCGATAATTATTTTTCCATTGATCAGGTCGATGTGGAGAATTAAAACTAAAAAGGAAAGACACAGAACAAATAATAGATGATCAAAAATGGTCTAGCAAACGTCTTCTACGACACTGGGAAGGAGTCTCACTAAGAGAAGATAGGTTCTACCTATAAACCCTTCTTCATCTACACAGTTTGGAGGCAACAAGGACCGTTATTCTTCTTGACAATTTAGACCCAAAAGTTCCTTAGAAATTACCTCAGGAGCCCAAAACTGGTATTGCCTAGGCAAACGAAGACTTCTATATATATATAAAGCACCTAAAACATTACCTGCTATCACGTCGGCTCTCATAGCTGACTCCTTGGCCGTAGGTTTCCCCGTAGAACACTGAGGCTTTGCTAGATATTATGTTCCTCTTTCTGGTGGACATGCTGATGGGAATATCTGGTGACACTGTGTTATCCTGAAAGACATATTGTACTGTGGTGCTATCAGAAGTTAAAGGATGTTTCCTTAGATAGAGAATTTCCTTTCTACTTCCTTTCAGTCTTCGGTATGACGGCCACCTCTGGCTGTAGAACATGGGGATATCATTACTATATTTAGCAGTTCCTACAGAAATAATGCAAAAGTTAAAGAAGCACTAAACCTATGTGAATGTATATATAGTGTAGGTGTATTAATATACTCACCGATCACCATTTTCTCCAGTATCTAGAGTCAATCCAGTGCTCTTCTGGGTCAAGGGAGGACTATTTCAAAATGATATGGTAGGTACTACATGGTATATTAAGGTGGGTGCTCAATGCTAGAGGAATAAATCAATCGAAGAAAATACAGTGGCATATCAAATGTCAAGATGAAGCGTTTTTTTGCATCACCATAGTCTGTAAATTAATGTGGGCCAACAATTAAGTCATAAGACCTCGTTCAAGGCCTAAAACGTTACAACAAAATTCATATATGAGACAATAATGTAAAGTAATGACTGTAAGATAGCGAGGGACAGGGGATCCTATGCTGTCCCTCACCCACTTTGTCCCTAGGCTATCCTTAACCACAGGGTTACCCTTAATGGTGGAGATGCCTGAGTCCCACGCCTGACTATGTTCTTGACCAGAACAAACCTGATTCCCCCCTGCCACCCAGGAATAAAAAGGCAGGAGTGAGATGGAAACAGAGATAAAGACATATAGGGAAAAACTAAATCTCTGACACACTGCAAACTCACAGTAAAAAAACAATGAGAGATTCAGGAAAAAAGCAAGAGCAGGAAGGTAGCAGCAAAATACAACAAAGGTTAACTCTACAACCGCACAGACCAACAAGTACTACAACCACCAGTTAAAGGCCCTGTCACACACACAGATAAATCTGTGGCAGATCTGTGGTAGATCTGTGGTAGATCTGTGGTTGCAGTGAAATTGTGGACAATTAGTGCCAGGTTTGTGGCTGTGTACAAATGGAACAATATGTCCATGATTTCACTGCAACCACAGATCTGCAAAAGATTTATCTGTGTGTGTGACAGGGCCTTAAGTCTGGATCACAACACCTCACCAGACCAGCTTAGATGAACTATAGCTGGCACAAAAGGAATGATCTAGCCAGCATATATAGGAAGGAAGCTGATGTCATTGGCTCGCCCACAACATGTGATCAAAGGAGACTAACAAGCAGATCAGCAGATTAATGCTTGGTAGCTTGCCTATCAAATACCAATCTGTTGGTCAACACCCGAATCTGCCTGCGCTGATCACAGACATCAGAGAAGTTATCAGGCAGAATGTCAGAATCTGTAGTCTAAATAGATCCCAATTAAGCCGTGATGTTTGAAAAAACCTCTGTGTGACAAACAAACTATAGTAACACAGATGCTATCTAAAATTATATGTAAAAAAATAACAAAAATAAATATTTGACATATGAATAGTAATGGGCGAACCCGAACTGTAAAGTTTGCGGTCCATACTGAACACATAGTGTTTGTGCACACGATCCCGAACACGAGCTTTCCTAGGAAGCTCACCTTACAGTTCGAGTCCAGTTCGGGTCCAGGAGCTGTAAAAAAAGCACATTATGAAAAAACATTATGATTATACTTCCAGTCTCATGCCACGTCCTGCAGACCCGCTCAGCCGCTGTCTGCTGGCCGCTTCTGCTTCCGGGTCTGATCATTCACTGCACTGCTGTCACTCGGCCATTTTCGGCTGTTTTCTGCCTTGTTTGCAGTGACGTCAGGGTTCCCCCGAGTCCATGGCTCAAGGACTCGATTGAACTTTGACTGTCACTGTGCAAGTGTCGCATCGGTATCACCTGGCACGGCACACACTCTCCTGACAGAAGCAGGTCACCTTCATTTATTTACATGCAGCTGAGGCGCCCATGTCAGGAAAGTGTGTAGCGTGCGGGGTGATGCAATGTCAGACTTGCACGAGTCATACGCAAGTGGAATCATACCCTCACTGTCAGCCTGCTTCTTGCTCTGTATAGTCGTTTGTCTGTACGGAGTGATGAAGCAGAGCTGACATTTCTCGCCCTGCCTCTCGCTCTGTAGAGATGTTTGTCTTTACAGAGTGATGAAGCAGAGCTGACATTTCTTGCCCTGCTTCTCCCTCTCTAGAGATGTTTGTCTGTACAGAGTGATGAAGCAGAGCTGACATTTCTCGCCTTGCTTCTTGCTTTGTAGAGATGTTTGTCTGTACAGAGTGATGAAGCAAAGCTGACATTTCTCTCCCTGCTTCTCGCTCTGTAAGATGTTTGTCTATACAGAGGGATGAAGCAGAGCTGACATTGCACTCCCTGCTTCTTGTTCTCTAGAGAAACTTGTCTCTACAGAGTGATGAAGTAGAATTGACATTGTTCTACCTGTGGACTATGTCGGACTAAGGTTTTTTTTTTTATAATAAAGATTGAGTCTCTAAATGTTTTTTTGTTTTATTTCTAATAAAAAAATGTTTTCTATGTGTTATTTTTTTAACTGTTTACTAGAAATTCATGGTGGCCATGTCTCATTTGGCTTGACACCATGAATGTCGGGCTTTACCAGTCGAGAATACAAACCTGGTATTAAACCCATTATTACCCAGCGTGCCACGCCATCAAAGCCGCTGGACGTGCTGGGTAAAGCGCTTGGAAATGTTGCTAAGAAACAATGCGCCATCTTCAGGAGTGGCTGCGGGCTGTGATTTTTAGTGTGGGGGTGTTACGGTTGCTGCGAGCACTGGAGACTATGTCCAGATTTCTTGCTACTGCACATGTGCGAGCGCTGGAGACTAAGTCCAGATTTCTTGCTACTGCACATGTGCGAGCGCTGGAGACTAAGTCCAGATTTCTTGCTACTGCACATGTGCGAGCTCCGGAGACTAAGTCCAATCTTGGAGCCATTGCACATGTGCGGGTGACATCATCGCTGACACGAGGTCACATGTCTCTGACACCTTCTATGCCGATTGGTCGCTGGTCATGTGCTTGTGACGTCTTGCTCGGTGATAGGCCAGCATGACGTCACTCCTGTCGTTCTGGCAGCGGATTGGCTCTGGTGTCCTCCATCTTGGATGGGGCACAGAGTCTATATAAGACCCTGACACACGCCGCATGGTGCTCAGTCCTCTTGGTTCATGCATATGAGTAGACGCTCTGTGCGCGTTCCTCTAGGCATTCCTCTGTCTATGCTAGGTGAGCGCTACCGGCAGGGTAGCGTTCTTATACCTTACAGCTTCGGCTGCTGTCCGTATCCTTACCTCTTAGGGGAGCGGATATAGGCAGGTGCCTGAGGCACATGGTCTGGCTGGGCCTTGTGATTCTACTCGTAGGTGGACGTTGCCGCTAGGGTAACGTTCCTTATACTGCGTCTGGCAGTTGTTCGTATCCTCGCACACTAGGGGAGCGAACAGAGGTAGGAGCTTTGTGCGGCTTACGCTGCTGTTCGTCTCTTTTGCACCACTAGAAGAGCGGACCTAGGCAGGTGCCATATTTAGTGGTTCGTGTCCTCGCACACTAGTGGAGCGAACGCAGGTAGGAGCTTTGTGCGGCTTACGCTGCTGTTCGTCTCTTTTGCACCACTGGAAGAGCGGACCTAGGTAGGTGCCATTTCGCACACATTGCCTTTGTCTCTGTGATTATTAACAGAGATCATTCCACACACCCTCCAAGTAAGGGAGGAATTGCTTTACTTACTTATTATATCCTTCTGTGAGTTAACAGAGGTATTGCACTCTGCCATAGTCTGCAGCAAAGTCTTTGCACGGTGGACCCTGACTGTCTGATACTCCTTTCGGTTATTATCAGACAGCCCCCCGTAACAGGGGGGCCCACAACGCTTGGACCTTACCACGCTGAGAATCCCAGCCCTCAGCTGCCTGGTTTTACCTGACTAGCAATCAAAATACAGCGGGAGCCAGGCAGATGCGGTGGCAGACCATGGCCATCAGCTTTATCTGCGCTGAGAATCAAAAATACTGCGGGGCACTGTCATTTTTTTTAATTATTTATTTTTACACTACTATACGTTTCAGGGACCCAACAGCCAATCACAGACGCTGTCACTCAGAATGGGCGTCTGTGATTGGCTGTTGGAGTGACCTGGAATCTGACCATATATTCTAGCATGTAGAATGTATGGGCTGGTTTCAGGTTACTCCAGCATCCAATCACAGATGCCCACTCCGTGACAACGTTTGTGATTGTCTGATATTTTAACAGTAAAATAAAACGACACAGAGAAAAAAATATTTTATTAGAAATAAAACAGAAGACATTTAGGACTCCATCTTTATTACTCAAAAAAACCTGTCTGACGTAGGCCAAAGGTGGTGCGAGCATCTTCAGCACTGCTACATCTGTGCAAGGAGAAAAATACAGGTCTGCTCGGTTAGAGCCTTCAACGGAGTGCATAGCTGAGGCCGGTCAGCTGTGCCCCCGGGTAACCACTACTAACTACAGGACCTTCCATGAAGTCATAGCCATGTGACCAGTCTGTAACCCATGAGGTAATACAACATTAACACGAGACTGGTCACATAGCTATGACGTCATGGAAAGTCCTGTAGTCAGTGCTGGTTCCCTGGGGGCACAGCAATGATCGGACGTGGAAGCAGAAGCGGCCGGGAGACAGAGTCTGCAGGACACATCACGGGAGTGGTAAGTATAATGACAATGTTTATTATTAACTATATTCTTTATTTTACAGCCCCCCCCCCCCGCCCCATCCCATATCCCATAAATGTAAAATCCAAGTTCGGTGTTCAGACACAAGTTCGCGTTATCTCCGACCCCGAATACAAACTTTACAAAATGTTCGGGCGAAGCTCCCAATCCCGAACATCGGGAGGTTCGACCATCACTACATATGAATGCATGTGCATAATCATAAATTGATGCAGCCAAACAGCAAAAAAAAATAGTTGTAACATTGAGTAAAAAATCGTAAGTACATACAATATACAGTATAATAAGTGTGTTGATACACTTATGTACACAAAATATCTGCATGGTGTGTGCATAATCATAAATTGATGCAACTAAACAACAAAAAAATAGCAGTAGTATATGGACAAAAATGGTTTATACATACAATATACAACAATTGTGTAGATTGTGTAGGCTATAAGCTTAGCGCTGCTTTGCCTGAGATTGCTGGTCCCTGTAAGTGTGATCCTGATCCGTCCCCTCTCTGTGCCCTCGATCTTTGTCTGTGTTCCATCCCCTAGTCGTTGTGCCATTCCTCTGTCCCACCTCCTTCCTTCCCACAATAGTCCTGGTTGTTTCCCCCTCTCCTACCTCCCCACTTGGTTGCTACCTCTGGTACTGACCTCAGCCTGACCTCGACCCTGTCTCTGCTCGCTCCTCCGGTCTTCCTTCTCCCTGTACTGTGTATGACCTGGCCTGCCTGACTAAATGGTTTCTACATACAATATACAACAATTGTGTAGATATACTTATATATACAAAATAGCTCAGTAAACACCACAATAAAGTAGTGTATATCACACTAGTAAAGAGAAGGGGTCGGACATTAAATAAATGGAATAAAAGCAAAAAGGAAAAGAAAAAGAAATGGGTGGTACCATGATAAAAGTTTTGTCCGAGTTTATAAACTCCTTAATCAACCCATGGAGCGGTGGAATATGGTAAGCCACAGTGTCACGGTTTTGCCTCCCTGTCCACATGGCTAGGGGGCAGAGCCTTCTCCCGGACCTCAGTTCCGGAGCTTGGATGCTTTAAATACTGTCATCAATAGTGAACCAGCGCCGGCTATAAGCTTAGCGCTGCTTTGCCTGTGAGTGCTGGTCCCTGTAAGTGTGATCCTGATCCGTCCCCTTTCTGTGCCCTCGCTCTCTGTCTGTGTTCCATCCCCTAGTCATTCTGCCATTCCTCTGTCCCACCTCCTTCCTTCCCACAATAGTCCTGGTTGTTCCCCCCTCTCCTACCTCCCCACTCGGTTGCTAACTCTGGTACTGACCTCGGTCTGACCTTGATCCTGTCTCTGCTCCTTCCTCCAGTCTTCCTTCTCCCCGTACTGTGTATGACCTGGCCTGCCTGACCTTCCCCCTCTTCTGCTTTCCAGCTGATGCTCAGCACACTGGGAGTTCCCCTCCTGGCTTATTCAGCTCCTTGTAGTGTATTTCCTTGCAGGACTAGAGCTCCCCTTAGTGGCAGCCTGACACACAGAAGAATATAGTCAGAGGTACAAGTATCATAGGCAGAGGTCTTGCAGTTACTACCGGAGTCCTGCAAGGTTTAAGGTGACTGTTGGTGAGCACTGCAACACACAAGGTATACCCAAACACACGATATAACAGGGCCCTGGTGCTATGGAGAGGGTAGTGGGGTTACCCACTTACCTGAGGCTGATTCCTGCATTCCCTAACATCCTTAGACGGGTCCTTCCCCCCCATACATTACTCACGTGCCTAGACCCTCACTGGCCCCGAAGTTTGCCCTGACCCTGACTAGTGCAACCCAGCAAGATGCTAGTCTTGCTACTGGCATAAGACAACATGGGATAGGATAGATAAACAGGGGAGAAAGACACAACAAATAAAACTCTGGCTGAAATTTCTCAGCTGCAACAGAAACAACAGCTTCCTCCAGAGACTGGTTCCTTCCAAGTGGACAGCATAGGTATGAGCTATAGCCGGCATAAGGAGGAGTGAGGAGTGGATATTTCTGGCAGAAGGGAGTGGTTGCAGCTGAGGTTATAATTACCTGCTAGATCACTGCAGGATATAAAGGAGCCTTAACCCCTTCTGTACTGGATGGAATTAAGCACTCTCCAACTCACTGTACATGATGAACACGCACTAAAGCAGATCTGCAATCCACAATACCCTGTGACCTTCTGATTCCTGATCCTCTGAGATCACATCAGGTTGTGACGCACTTGTGACAGCAAACTAAAGACCTAATACAAAAGGCATACTGGTAATCCATATAGATAGAGTGTGATGGAGATAAGTGTATACGTTGCCGCCAATAGGGGCATTTAAATGAGTGGTGCTAGTCGCGGTGGTTGCGTCATCATAGCAGTGACATGTAATCGGGGCAAGTGGGGCATAAGAACTAAACGTCGGACTGAAATGAAATCAAACATACTGAATGACGGAAGAAACTCAATGACAGTACAATAAGAAAAATAATTAAAGAAAGGAAAGTACCCCATAATTCTCAGGAAATTCCAGGTATTGATCCAGATCCGGTTCTCGGGTAATACAAAAAAATAAAACAAAAATAAAAATAAATAAATTAAATAAAATAAAATAATAAAAGTGGCAAGTAGGCCACTGAATTTAATGAAGTCACCTGAGGTCAAGTGACCTGCAGTTTAATACAGGTTGCCTCAAGGTTCTTCTGTTATATTATCAGTGTCTTTTAAACACACTGCCTTATTTTAAAAAGGAAAGATAATTAGCTAGCGCCAGAACAGTCACTTGCTAATTATCTGATTTCTGATTTATTTTTATCTATGTATCTAATTAACTGATTTATAAATGTTGTTTGTATATGATCTTACCTGTAATTATGAATCCCCTCATTGCACATGACGGATCGCTGTGCGACTCTCACGAAGATCAATCGTAGAATAAGGAAGTTGCACGTAAAAGAAAACGACAGCGCCCTCTAGTGAAATTCTTACTAACCAACGAAGAAATGTTGGCATTTTATTTTACAGAATTTTTTTATGCTTTTTATCAATGCATTTTTGTTGCAAATTTAATGCATTGTTATACTTTTTTTTTGCAGAAATGCTGGGATTTTACACTACATATAGGCAATTCTGTTTTCTCCATACTTTTTTTCAAGCACCCCAAAGAAGCCTATAGGGAAAAAATGGACCAAAAATGCACAGTTCTAGAGGCACAAATGTTTTTCATGAAATTACATCCACTTTGTCTAAAATGTGAAATGCAACAGAAAATATGAAGCATTTAGGCTACGTAAGAACATGGCTTAACACTAGAAGTCCGAGAAATTTCGAGCTCCCCCCTGAAGTCCCGAAAGAGGGTCAAATGACCCTTAGTCCAACTGAATAGAACTAACTAGAAACTAAATGGCTAAACTCAATGGAAAACAACAACCTCCTGTGGTGTGACAGTAATGGCCTCAATTACAGAACAAAAGACATTGATTATAGGATGTTAGCTAAAATCCTTCAGGTCATTCGACCCGACTCTGGGTTCCAAAGGTAGAAATGTTAAATGACCCCTCTCTGGGACTTCTAGTGTTAAATGCATGGTTGGTATGGCTCGGCCCCCATAAGCACTAAAATAATAGACTGCAAAGCACGAATTTTGGCATGTATGATGAACAATCAGTCTTGTATACACTACTCACAAAAAGGGAGGGATATTTGGCTTTTTGGTGAAATTTCAGGATGTCCTACAATGCCCTCTGATCTTTTCAGGTGAACTTATCTTCTCTAAACTTTTGGATGTTCATGTCCAACTGTTCTATGTTTCAGGACTTTTTGCACAACTTGCTGTTCTCTCACAAGGAGCTTAATGGAAAGTTCACAACAGGTGTTTGATTCATGAATCACCCAATAGATTTTGCGGTCAATTAGAATTGGTATTAAACAGTCCTCCTCATCAATCACGCTGTTCACATTTTGACATCATGAGACCAAGACGACCCCTAAAAATTGATCAGAAGCAATGCGCCATTGCGAGGCTTCAAGCAGGATGTTCTCAGATGGAAGTGGCCACTGAGCTTAGTGTCATAAAGTGTCACCAGTAGGTTGTATAGAGATACAGAAAGACTGGAAGAGTCCAAAGAGGCAGACAAATGGACGTCCTTTGGTCCCATCCAACAATGATAACCGCTTCATTGTGGATAATGGAACCAGAACCGGAGGATGAATGCCACACAACTACAGGCACCCGAGTGTCATTATCATTGGAAACAATTTACATCAATTTGGTCTGCATACTCAATGACCTGCAAGGTACCTGACCACCTCTACAGGCACAGGTGTCATCTATATACCTGACCACACCACCAGGCACAGGAGTTATCTACATACCTGACCACACCACCAGGTGTCATCTATATACCTGACCACACCACCGGGAACAGGAGTTATCTACATACCTTACCACACCACCAGGCACAGGATTCATCTAGATACCTGACCACACCACCAGGCACAGGATTCATCTAGATACCTGACCACACCACCAGGCACAGGAGTCATCTATATACCTGACCACACCACCAGGCACAGATGTCATCTACACTGGACGAGTGACCAGTGGGCCTCAGTGCTGTTCATTGATGAAAATCAATTCATGCTGAGCATAAATGATGGCCGCCAACGATGTTAGAGATATCAGGGAGAGTACTCTGCATCAGCCACTGTTGTCACCAGACGAGCCTTTGATGGTGGTGGTGGTGTTACAGTGTGGACTGGTGTGTCTAGTCACTACAAAATGGCCCTATACTGTGTGAATTATTATTATTATTTATTATTATAGCGCAATTAATTCCATGGCACTTTACAAGTGAAAAAGGGTATACATAAAAACTAGTACAACAATCATTAACAGTACAAAACAGACTGGTATAGGAGGAGAGAGGACCCTGCCCGCGAGGGCTCACAATCTACAGGGGATGCGTGAGGGTACAGTAGGTGAGGACATAGCTGGTTGTGCAGTGGTGTACTGGACTGAGGGTTATTGTAGATTGTAGGTTTGTCATGGTACAGTGACAGCCCCTAATACTGGAATAACATAATTCATCCAGCCATTGTGCCTCTACATAAATGGCACCGGCCTAATCTCATCTTCATGGCCTGACAGTGCTCCACCTCATTGAGGTCTCATCATTAGGGAACGGCTGCTGGAGACTTGGGGATCTCAAATGGAGCCGCTGCACTTTCTCCAGACCTGATGAATCCCATAGAATACCTATGGGATCACCTGAGTCGCCGTGAAGAGGCCGTAACTATGTACCCCAGAACGTCAATGAGGAAGAAGAAGAGTGGGACGCCACGCCTTAGCAGACAATAACTCCACTGGTGACCAGCAGGAGAAGTCATCGTCAGCTGTAATTGATGCTCAAGGCCACATGAGGTACAGCAATCCCAAATACAATTATGTATAACAGCAATAAAATTCAATCCTTTAATAATATTGATTTAAAAAGAAGAATCCAAGTTCCTCTAGTTCCACAAATCAATTCAACAAGCCATCACCATGTGTAATTGGATTCTGAATACCCAATCTGTAGGTCATCGGACCATGTATGTTGGGATACACACAGTGGTGGCCACTAGATCAAAAATACACAACAAAAAAACACAACAAACATAAATGAAGTATTATTGCCAAGATCAAGGACAGTGGTCCAGAAAAATAAACTTAGCAGAAAAAATTAATATACCTAAAAAAATATATGTCACAATTCCGTAATATGCTGACAATGGTCAGACATCAAGATATATCAACATATATTAGGCATATATAAAAAGGAATGGTCTCACCACATCCTTTCACAAGAGGGCAAGCAGTCTCTCCATCCGGATCCTGGGTTTAGCATGCCATTCAGCATTCACTCTCCCTGTCCAACCTGGAGACAAAATAACAAATTTGCCTGCTGCCCCAAACTTCCGTCCTAACAAGGACGGACCACATCTAGTAGTGCAAAGCTGGACCCCCTAAGCTGACCCTATAGGCGTCCCGACGCGTTTCGTCCACAATGACTCCTCAGGGGACATAGTGCTACATATATATTAGGTCCTGGTCGCCAGCCCTCACATGCCTATAATGTCAAAGGTCACATGACCTCAAGTTATTGAGACATTGACATTTTTGGAAGAGTATACCACCACTGGTGTTGGCTTTTGTTTCAAAAAATAGTTTGAGATGAGGTATTCCCCATAACTGCATCTACTTAAATGCCCTACTGTTATGATAAAATATCACTGTTGCTTGAACTTTACGTTTCCCATACATTTCACCGGAAAGCCAAATATCCCAAACTTTTTGTGAGTATTGTGTATATATATTTTACATTTTGACTGTTTTTTGTCTTTTTTTCCTCAAGTAAAAAGAATTATTTCATTAGCTGTAACCATAAAGTATGAATCCGGATATTTTTGGATCTTTGAATCCAATGTAATATGAAATGTTCAAGTTCCAAAATGGATTTAAAATAAAAGTTGCAAAAAAATGTATTTTTTTCCAATTAAATTCATTTTTTAATACATAAAAAAAAATGTATATACAGTAGGTCACATAATTGGCGGTGTTATTTCTGTAATGACCCATGCTATTTATCCATCTGCACAATGAACACTATAAGAAAAGACTCCAGAATGCAAAGTGTGAGAAGAGAATAGATTTAATTACAAGAAATTGAAAGAGGGAGAGAAATAGCAGAGTAATTGTGACGAGAAATTAGGACTCATTCAGGCTTTAGTTTTTTTGACTCACGAGAAAAACAAGACGAGTTTCATCATTTTGTTCACGGACGGGAAAAATAAAGTTGCTCGAGCTTTTATCTATCAGCCAGTGAAAAACAGACGACATAGAGATGGCATCCAAGTGCTGTCCGATTTCTTCACGGACCCATAGACTTTCATTGCAGAGTTTGATCTTAAACTTGTACATGTGTACGCAATATTGCGCTGACTGCTTGGTCTGCGCAAAATTATATACATGTGACGCGCCCACGGAGTCAGGGTCTACTTGTCACCGGGCCGCAATGCTTCTCCTGGGTGTCAATAAGAGGCTGGGGATGGGGATCACGGGGGTAGTTCTTCGTGACTCCACCTGTGGTGCGTGGCCAATATTTGCTGCCGCTCCAGGACTTCTCTGCCGGGGCAGATGACAACACAGCTCGGATGGTTCAGCTCTCTACAGGCAGAGCTATGGTCCCGGGGAGGATGGTGGTGGTAGTAGTCTCTCAGGCGCTGATGGCGCGGTGGCGCGATGGGGAGGGAACCAGCAGTAACAGGACGACACAGGTGGAACAGTTCGAGATCTTTTACTCACTGGTCACACACTGCCGTTGGAGCACCAGGCTACGCTGTGATGGGCCTCAGGCGATCCCGGATACTTCGGAAGTCGTGGCCGGCGGTTCCTTCTGTACGTCACCTTTCGATGGTTTCCCTCCACCCCAGCTTCTGGGCCGTGGAACGGGTCACGGGTGCCTTCTGAACTCCATGCGAACTCTGGGATCCCCCTTTTTTCCTAAGAACGCGGGTCGAGCCTCGGCCTCCAGACCATGGGCCCTGAACTTTCTGTGTCTTCTCTTGCTTGTCTGTTCCAGAGTCCGACCTGACTTGGACGCTGTCCACTGCAAACTGCTCTAGTGTGTGAGATGGCTCCTCACTTCCCCCTGTGGGTGCCCCGCCTCCCGGGTCCCTGAACTAGTGGGCATGAGGTCCCATACCTTGTGATGGCTACCCCAGCACCTACCGTATTATGTTATATGTTGGTTGAGTGTGGTTGTAGTTGTTACCAGTGGTGACCTCCTCCGCATCCACAATGAATACTGCACCTCGGGTGAGGTGCAGTACCCTATGGCGCCTGAGGCTGCAGGGGCGCCACACATGTGAAAAGCCACATAGACTATTATATTTATAAGCGCTATCCGCAAAATAAATGGATAGCACTCGTACGTGAAAAACTGAGATGTGAATGCGGTCTCGTGCATGGAGCTGCTGCTAATTAGTGCACAATTCTCTCAATCACTTTGCTCTTGCACAGATACATGTAATTTGCCGCAATCAATATTGCATCATTTTTGGAGACAAACTAAAAGAAATCGAATTCAGACACCATCATGGACAGCACTGTTTAATTTAGCTCAGCCCGTGACAATTTAGCTCAACCCCTGCTCGCGTCTTGTACCTGACCGGACCTGGCCGGTGTGCATTTACTGCCGCAACTAATATTGCTTACTAAAAGGGATAGGCTCGAAACATGACAACCAACACTGATAATTTAGAGAGGTATGGCACAAAATAATAAGCCCTCTTTAAAAAATGTCTGATAAATGAAAATGCGACCTCGGATGGAGTAAAGGAAACATCATGTGCCGGTAAGAATACGGGTAGTGGCAGCAACACTGTCGGCACCAGTAGTGGCACACGCTGGCCTCAGCTTTCATTGGGTATCATTGTAGAATAACTGAACTGAATACGTCCGAAGTCTTCTAAATCTAATGAAGACACCATAACTTGACATGGTAGCCGAGGTGGTGGTGGCGGTAGGAACACCGTCATACAGTTATGGTGGTAGGTTCACTAGGAGAAAATATAGAGATGGGAGTCAAAAAGGAGCAGACCATAACATGAAAAAGGGTCAGGGATGATGATTATGACCTGGGAGCCAGATCAGGAAGAGGAGACTGGTGGAATCAATAAAGAGTGGCGCCAACTTACGGCCAAAATATCAAAACCTTCTAAGGAAGATGTACTTCTACTGTGGCTGGCTCAATAATAGATGACCCTGTAGCTGCTAGTGGAGTATATTCAAAACCTGTTAGACCTAGAGAACTTTTTGGAGTTGGTGGATAAAGAAATGCTAGGAGTCTTTTTTGGTTTGACCCTTTCAATGGATCTTGCACTAGGAGCAAATCCAGAGATGGGAATCAAAAATGAGCAGACCATGACATGAAGAAAGGGTCAGGGATGATGATTGTGAGCTGGACATGACCTGGGAGCCAGATCAGGAAAGGAGACTGGTGGAATCAATAAAGAGTGGCACCAACTTATGGCCAAAATATCAAAACCTTCTAGGGAAGATGTACTTCTACTGTGGTTGGCTCTATAATAGATGACCCAGCAGCTGCTGGTGGAGTATAGTCAAAAGTTGTTAGGCCAAGAGAATTTTCTGGAGGACCCTTTGAAATGATCTCCTGATCTAAAATTTTTCCCTGAATGGCCGAAATGGTGTCAATCTCTGATGTTTCTGATGGTTTTAACTGGGTGTAGATGTCCTCAGTTTTGTACTGCAAGCTCTGCAAGATAAAAGAGGTAGATATAATTACTAAATGTCCACAAACAGTAAAAAATTACAACTTGATATAAACGATGGGATGTACAAAAAAAGCAAAATTTTGGAGAATCATGTAAACCTATCCAATTTGTGCTGAAATTTATATACAGAGTAATTACCAAAGTTTTTATTTAGTAATAACTAGACAAGAGCAAATTTGTTCGAGATCATTTTGAATTTTCCTCAAATTTTAAAAAAAATTGAATTCCACTGAATATTTTGCAACTTGGGCCAATTCACCAAATCGGCAGCAACCGGTGGACATCATCTTGGTGAACCATTAAGTAACTTTTTGTACATTTCAAAATTAGTTGAAACATAAAAGTATTTGTTCTCCCCTTTTTGGAACATGTCTCTAGAAAAAAATAAAAAAAATAAAATAAATAATATATATATATATATATATATATATGTATATATATATATATATATATAATTCAAGTTTCTCTACTCACCATATATGAGGATTCTTCATGTGGTTGTACTTCCTGAAAACATAAAATGAAAGGAGGAAGAAGAAACTGTGGGTTAAACATATTTTTTTTTATACATTTCTCTAAGTTTTTAGTGTTTTGCATTTTTCAAGTTATTGTGAGTTCAATTGGCGAAAACGAATGAAGGTGAAATTGTATAATTTTTTTATTATTAATGTGAATAACAGTAAAAAAAACCTCAAAGATTTTTTTCCTTTTATATTGTATATTAAAGGGGTTGTCCACTATTTGGACAACCCCTTCTCATTCTCAATGTTTGCCCCCATTAAAATAAAAAGCTTATACTCACCTCCACTGCTGACGCCATTGAAGAAAGGTTGGCTCTCACGTTCACGGGGCTCACATGGGGTTGTGACATCACACAAGCCCCATGTCAAATCACTGCCGACTTCCCCTTCACCGCCTTCGAAAGTATGAGTCATCAACAGGAAGTGAGCAGCCAGCCGCAGCTCTGACCGCAGCTGTTGATTACTCATGTTTCTGAAGCTGGGGAGAGAGAAGTCGGGGGTGATTGGACGCGGGGCTCACGTGGGGTTGTGATGTCATGCGAGCCCCAAGTCCACTCACCACCGGCTTCTCTCTCCCCACCTTTGGATGTATGAGTAATCAACAGGAAGTGAGCAGCCAGACGCAGCTCTGACTTCCTGTTGATTACTCATGTGTCTGAAGGTGGGGGGAGAGACATTAGGGGTGATTGGACGCAGGGCTTACGTGCGGTTGTGACGTCATGTGAGCCCAAAAGTCCAATCACTACCGGCTTCTCTTTCCACGCCTTCGGATATATGGATAATAAACAGGAAGTGAGCGGCCAGCTGCAGCTCTGACCTCCTGCTGATTGCTCATGTGTCTGAAGGTGTGGATAGAAGCCGGCTGTGATTGCATGAGGGGCTCACATGATGTCACAACCTCATATGAGCCCCGGGAATATGGGAGCCAACACCACTGGAATGGTACCAGCAGTGGTGGTGAGTATAAGCTTTTTTTATTTTAATGAAAGGCTAACATGGAGAATGAGAAGGGGTTGTTGAGAAACCAATTAACCCACATTTCCTACTTAGCTGCTCGCAACACTTATTCACTATTTATCAGTGAGCTCTGTACAGGAAGCTCGGTCTGGCGGCATGGCGAGTGGCCAGATGTTGTTCACTGGAGGTGATGGGCCTTATGTTCTACAATATGGGAGGGTGAGAGAGGCCACATGTTATAGACCACGCAGAGTGGCCAAGATTTAAGCATTGGCAGGTGAGCAGCCAGATGTTATACATTGGGGGCAAGGAACTAAATGCTATAAACTAAAGGACTGGAGCTTTCACACCGGGGGCAAGGGGGCAGATGTTATACACTGGGGGGTGAGGGGCCGGATGTTATACACTGGGGGTGAGGGGCCGGATGTTATACACTGGGGGTGAGGGGCCGGATGTTATGCACTGGGGGTGAGGGGTCGGATGTTATACACTGGGGGTGAGGGGCCGGATGTTATACACTGGGGGGGAGGGGCCGGATGTTATACACTGGGGGTGAGGGGCCGGATGTTATACACTGGGGGTGAGGGGCCGGATGTTATACACTGGGGGTGAGGGGCTGGATGTTATACACCGGGGGTGAGGGGTCGGATATTATACACCGGGGGTAAGGGGTCGGTTGTTATACACCGGGGGTGAGGGGCCGGATGTTATACACTGGGGGTGAGGGGCCGGATGTTATACACTGGGGGTGAGGGGCCGGATGTTATACACTGGGGGTGAGGGGCTGGATGTTATACACCGGGGGTGAGGGGTCGGATATTATACACCGGGGGTAAGGGGTCGGTTGTTATACACCGGGGGTGAGGGGCCGGATGTTATACACTGGGGGTGAGGGGCCAGATGTTATACACTGGGGGATGAGGAGCCAGATGTTATAAACTGGGGGGTGAGGGGCTGGATGTTATACACTGGGGGATGAGGAGCCAGATGTTATACAGTGTATCTCAGTAATCCCGCCGACTCTTGCTGTCTGTAGCAATTTCTGAGTTTGGGGAATTACAGTCATATGAAAAATTTGGGCACCCCTATTAATGTTAACCCTTTTTCTTTATAACAATTTGGGTTTTTGCAGCAGCTATTTCAGTTTCATATATCTAATAACTGATGGACTGAGTAATATTTCTGGATTGAAATGAGGTTTATTGTACTAACAGAAAATGTGCAATCCGCATTTAAACAAAATTTAACCGGTGCAAAAGTATGGGCACCTCAACATAAAAGTGACATTAATATTTTGTAGATCCTCCTTTTGCAAAAATCACAGCCTCTAGTCGCTTCCTGTAGCTTTTAATGAGTTCCTGGATCCTGGATGAAGGTATTTTTGACCATTCCTGTTTACAAAACAATTCCAGTTCAGTTAAGTTTGATGGTCGCCGAGCATGGACAGCCGCTTCAAATCATCCCACAGATTTTCAATGATATTCAGATCTGGGGACTGGGATGGCCATTCCAGAACATTGTAATTGTTCTTCTGCATGAATGCCTGAGTAGATTTGGAGCGGTGTTTTGGATCATTGTCTTGCTGAAATATCCATCCCCTGCATAACTTCAACTTCGTCACTGATTCTTGCACATTATTGTCAAGAATCTGCTGATACTGAGTTGAATCCATGCGACCCTCAACTTTAACCAGATTCCCGGTACCGGCATTGGCCACACAGCCCCAAAGCATGATGGAACCTTCACCAAATTTTACCGTGGGTAGCAAGTGCTTTTCTTGGAATGCCGTGTTTTTTTGCCTCCATGCATAACACCTTTTTGTATGACCAAACAACTCAATCTTTGTTTCATCAGTCCACAGGACCTTCTTCCAAAATGTAACTGGCTTGTCCAAATGTGCTTTTGCATACCTCAGGCGACTCTGTTTGTGGCGTGCTTGCAGAAACGGCTTCTTTCGCATCACTCACCCATACAGCTTCTCCTTGTGCAACGTGCTCTGTATTGTTGACTGATGCACAGTGACACCATCTGCAGCAAGATGATGCTGCAGGTCTTTGGAGGTGGTCTGTGGATTGTCCTTGACTGTTCTCACCATTCTTCTTCTCTGGCTTTCTGATATTGTTCTTGGCCTGCCACTTCTGGGCTTAACAAGAACTGTACCTGTGTTCTTCCATTTCCTTACTATGTTCCTCACAGTGGAAACTGACAGTTTAAATCTCTGAGATAACTTTTTGTACCTTCCCCTGAACAACTATGTTGAATAATCTTTGTTTTCAGATCATTTGAGGGTTGTTTTGAGGAGCCCATGATGCCACTCTTCATAGGAAATTCAAATAGGAGAACAACTTGCAAGTGGCCACCTTAAATACCTTTTCTCATAATTTGATACACCTGCCTATGAAGTTCAAAGCTCAATGAGATTACAAAACCAATTTAGTGGTTTAGTAAGTCAGTAAAAAGTAGTTAGGAGTGTTCAAATCAAGAAATTGATAAGGGTGCCCATACTTTTGCACCGGTCAAATTTAGTTTAAATGCGGATTGCACATTTTCTGTTAGTACAATCAACCACATTTCAATCCAGAAATATTACTCAGTCCATCAGTTATTAGATATATGAAACTGAAATAGCTGCTGCAAAAACCCAAATTGTTATGAAGAAAAATGGTTAATAGGGGTGCCCAAACTTTTTCATATGACTGTAGGTTTTTATTGACCATTTGATCCTTTCATAGTAACGCACTGTGCACTCGCTCGTCATTGTCACTTACCTTCACATTTTCATAATCCTTGATGGTTTCTCGTCTTCTTTCCGATGACCCTAAAGATGGATGGCGGGATACATTAAGAACCTATTATTAAAGCAACCGACAATTTAATGTTATCTCTGCAAAAACATTCCTACAAGTGCATTGGGGTGTATTGGTGCAATCTGATTGTATCTGGCTTATCAGCTTGATTTCTCAGCTCTTGCACACTGGATTACCAAGTAATAGGCATCACTTTTCTTGGAGTAATTGCAATGTTACAGAGAAAATACTTAAATGTATTTTTTGGGATTTTATGTGATATACCAACTCTAAGTAGTAAATATTTGAGAAGTGTAAAGGAAATGATATAGGGTTTTCAAAATACGTCAAAAATATAAATCTGAAAATTGTAACGTGCATATGTATTCTTTTCTCACCTTTCAGCCTCTTCTTTACATATTTCCTGTATAAATAGATACCTCCAATAGCAATGGCTACAAATCCTGAGATTATGCCAAGTCCAAGTATAAAACCATAGTTTATTAATGCTGAAAGAAAATAAAAAGAAATGTGAGAGAATGCACCATCTTGGCTTATAACTGAATGCTATCATAGGGTTCAGCTTACAGTGATGGTCTGGGACGTTTCACACTTCTACACACACCCCTGTGGCTCTTATTGGTGCATAGTTCAGGGGAGGAATTTCTTTGTTTGGGATACTATATAAACTGGTCCCATGATGTAATAAAGCAGAAACTTTCAGTACACCACAGAACGTGTGTGCTGTATTGATTTCCCAAGTTCTTGTAAAACAAATCTTATTAATTTGGAGATCCAGAGGCATAGAAGGAGTGAATTTGTCTGCACCATGACAAGTCTGCACCATATAAGTATGATGCATTGAATTAGGCCAGAGATATTATTATGATGCACATGGTATTCTACCATCACTTCTCTGCCATCATCTAATCACCATGTCTATCTTCCCACAGGTATGTTAATTGATTCATCCTACTTTCCCATGAACTGATCTGCTATCCCCTTCTGTCTGCTGTGTGTTTTAATACATGGTATGTCAATTGATTCATCCTACTTTTCCATGAACTGATGTGCTATCCCCTTCTGTCTGCTGTGTGTTTTAATACATGACATTTTCCTCCACATTACACCCAGTGTCTCCAGACACACATGGCCACCTCATGGCCTCTCCTGCTCCCACCTACTAACACTCTCACTGCTTCTCCTCACTGCTGGGGATATTTCTCCAAATCCTGGTCCTCCTCACCACATCCCTATTGTCACCTCAAACCCACATCCACAACCTAACACAAATTTCCACACCCTCTCAAACCTCATACACATTCACCCAGCCCCCGCTCCCCCAATCCCACTAACAGGAGCACTATGGAACGCTCGCTCTGTCTGCAACAAACTATCCTACATTCATGATCTTTTCATCACTAATAAACTCTCCTTCCTCGCCATCACTGAAACCTGGCTCACCCCCTCTGACACCGCCTCTCCCGACTCACCCCCTCTGACACTGCCTCTCCTGCTGCACTTTCTTATGGCGGTCTCCAACTCTCTCACACCCCCCGCCCCAGTAACAAGCATGGTGGAGGAGTTGGTTTGCTCCTGTCCGACCAATGCTCCTTTACACCAATTCCACTACCACCCTCTGTTACTCTTCCCTCTTTTGAGGTGCACTCCGTACGCATCTACGCCCCCTCCAACCTTCAGCTGGCTGTCATTTACCGCCCTCCAGGGCCAGCCACTGCCTTTTTTGATCATTTCACCACCTGGCTACTACACTTCCTTTCCACCGACATCCCCACCATCATCATGGGTGATTTCAATATCCCCATTGACACTTCCCACTCATCTGTCTCCAAACTTCTAACACTCGCTTCCTCCTTCAGCCTCACCCAATGGTCTTCTGCAGCTACTCACAAAGATGGCCACACGCTGGACCTCATCTTCACTCGCCTCTGTTCCCTATCTAACCTCTCTAACTCACCTCTTCCCCTGTCTGACCACAACCTACTCACATTCTCTTCCCTCTCTTCTCCAAGTATGCAACCCCCCCTCCACAAACTTTCACACCCTCGCAGAAACATAAAACACCTTGATTTACACGCCCTTTCTCAGTCCCTTCTCCCTCTCACAGACATTGCATTTCTACACGATGCAGATGCTGCTACAACTTTATACAACACTACAATCTCTGCAGCTCTTGAATCAGCTGCCCCCCTCACACACACCAAAACCCGCACAATCAACAGGCAACCCTGGCACACGAGGCAGACTAAAGAACTAAGATGGGCTTCCAGAATTGCTGAGCGCAGATGGAAGAGGTCTCATTCCACTGAGCACTTCATTGCATATAAAGAGTCCCTGACCACTTTCAAGTCTGCACTCACTGCTGCAAAACAAACCTACTTCTCATCCCTCATATCCTCTCTCTCTCACAACCCTAAACAGCTATTCAACACTTTTAATTCTCTCCTCCGTCCTCCTGCACCACCTCCCTCTCCTCTCATGTCAGCTGAAGACTTTGCCTCTTTCTTCAAGCAGAAGATAGACAACATCAGAGCAAGCTTTGGCCCAAAATCACCACAGCCACTCATCATAGCCACTCAGCCTTCTTCCTCCAAATCCAGCTTCTCCACCATGACAGAAAACAATCTTTCCACTCTACTCTCAAGATCACATCTCACCACCTGTGCACTTGACCCGCTCCCATCGCACCTCATCCCCAACATCACCGCAGTCCTCATCCCAGCCCTAACCCATCTCTTCAACCTATCACTAACAACTGGTGTATTCCCTTCATGCTTTAAACATGCCTCTATTACACCCATCCTCAAAAAGCCCTCCCTTGACCCATCCTCTGTGTCAAACTATCGCCCCATATCCCTTCTCCCCTATGCCTCAAAACTACTGGAACAGCATGTCCATCTTGAACTGTCCTCATACCTCTCCTCCTGCTCCCTTTTTGACCAGCTACAATCTGTCTTCCGACAGCATCATTCCACTGAAACTGCCCTAACTAAAGTCACTAATGACCTACTAACCACCAAAGCCAAGCGACACTACTCTAGCCTCCTCCTCCTGGACCTGTCCTCTGCCTTCGACACAGTAGACCATTCCCTCCTACTACAGATTCTCTCATCTCTGGGCATCACAGACTTGGCCCTATCTTGGATTTCTTCATACCTAACCGACCGAACTTTCAGCGTCTCCCATTCTCACACCACTTCCTCATCTCGCCCCCTATCTGTCGGTGTCCCCCAAGGCTCAGTTCTTGGACCCCTGCTGTTCTCCATCTACACCTTTGGCCTGGGACAGCTCATAGAGTCCCACGGCTTTCAGTATCATCTCTATGCCGATGACACACAGATCTACCTCTCTGGACCTGACATCACCTTTCTACTAACCAGAATCCCACAATGTCTGTCTGCTATTTCATCCTTCTCTGCGCGATTCCTAAAACTTAACATGGACAAAACAGAGTTCATTGTCTTTTCTTCTTCTCACTCATCTCCTCCAACAAGCCTTTCCATCAAACTCGATGGTTGCTTACTCGCCCCAGTCTCACAAGCTCGTTGCCTTGGCGTGACCCTCGACTCTGCTCTAGCCTTCAAGCCACACATCCAAGCCCTCTTCAACTCATGCCGATTACAACTCAAAAACATCTCCCGGATCTGTGCTTTCCTTAACCAAGAATCAGCAAAAACATTAGTGCATGCCCTCATCATCTACCGCCTTGACTACTGCAACCTCCTGCTCTCTGGCCTCCCTTCCAACACTCTTGCACCCCTCCAATCTATCCTAAACTTTGCGGCCCACTTAATCCACCTCTCCCCTCGCTATTCCCCAGCCTCGCCACTCTGCCAATCCTTTCACTGGCTTCCCATCACCCAACGACTCCAGTTCAAAACACTAACCATGACATTCAAAGCCATGCACAACCTGTTTCTTCCCTACATCTGTGACCTAGTCTCCCGGTACCTACCTGCACGCAACCTCAGATCCTCACAAGATCTCCTTCTCTGCTCCTCTCTCATCTCCTCTTCCCACAATCGCGTACAAGATTTCTCCCGTGCATCCCCCATACTCTGGAACGCTCTACCTCAGCACATCAGACTCTCCGCTACCGTGGAAATCTTCAAGAGGAACCTCAAGACCCACCTCTTCTAACAAGCCTACAACCTACAATAGCCCTCAGTCCAGTAGACTACTGTGCAACCAGCTCTGTCCTCACCTATTGTACCATCACCCATTCCCTGTAGACTGTGAGCCCTCGTGGGCAGGGTCCTCTCTCCTCCTATACCAGTCTGTTTTGTACTGTTAATGATTGTTGTACGTATACCCTCTTTCACTTGTAAAGCGCCTTGGAATAAATGGCGCTATAATAATAAATAATAATAATAATAATTTTGCTCACATAAACAATGACTAATGCAAATAAGTATATTAGATTTACACATTTATATAATGAGCAAATTTGAATTTTAGATCAAATTTATAAGAATTCACTGAATCCAGTGAATTTTGAACAATTTGCAATTTGCTTTGAGTGAATTGCCTACAATTGATGGCCGCTATTTTACAGATTGCGGAATACTGCAAGAGCTATCATATCACATGATATAGCTCTTGACCCACCTCTTCCAACATGTCTAGAACCTGCAGTAACCCTCAGTCTGATATAGCGCCGCACGGCCATCTCTACCCTCACCTATTGTATCCTCACCCATCCCTTATTGATGGTGAGCCCTTGCAGGCATGGCCCTCTCTCCTCCTGTATCCTTACCTATCCCTTATAGACTGTGAGCCCTCATGCGCCTGGTCCTCTCTCCTGTATCCTTACCCATCCCTTATAGACTGTGAGCCCTCGCAAGCAGGGTCCTCTCTCCTCCTGTATCCTTACCCATCCCTTATAGACTGTGAGCCCTCGTGGTCATGGTCCTCTCTCCTCCTGTATTCTCACCCATCCCTTATAGACTGTGAGCCTTCGTGGGCATGGTCCTCTCTCCTCCTGTATAAGGATACAGGAGGAGAGAGGACCATGCCCACGAAGGCTCACTTATAGACTGTGAGCCCTCGCGAGCATGGTCCTCTCTCAACCTGTATTCTCACCCATCCCTTATAGACTGTGAGCCCTCGCGGGCAGGGTCTTCTCTCCTCCTGTATACTTACTCATCCCTTATAGACTGTGAGCCTTCGTGGGCAGGGTCCTCTCTCCTCCTGTATCCTCACCCATCCCTTATAGACTGCGAGCCCTCATGGGCACGGTCCTCTCTCCTCCTGTATCCTCACTTATCCCTTATAGACTGTGAGCCCTTGTGGGCACGGTCCTCTCTCCTCCTGTATCCTCACCCATCCCTTATAGACTGTGAGCCGTCGCGGACATGGTCCTCTCTCCTTCTGTATCCTCACCCATCCGTTATAGATAGCAAGCCCTCGCAGGCATGGTCCTCTCTCCTCCTGTATCCTCACCCATCCCTTATAGACTGAGTCCTCACGGGCATGGTCCTCTCTCCTTCTGTATCTTCATCCATTTTTTATAGACTGTGAGACCTCGTGGGCATGGTCCTCTCTCCTCCTGTATTCTCACCCATCCCTTATAGACTGTGAGCCCTTGCGGGCATGGTCCTCTCTCCTCCTGTACCTGTCTGTGTCTTGTATTGTTTATGATTATTGTACTTGTCCCTACTATGTATACCCCTTTCCACATGTAAAGCGCCATGGAATAAATAGCGCTATAATAACAATTATAATAATATAGCACAGCCAATCAGGAGACATTGTCATAGCCTGTGTAAAAGCCTAGGCAGGGAATGCAGCAGCCATCTTAAGGTGAATCTGGATAGTGTAAGAACGTCACAGCTCACAGTTTAGCCATAGAGATAGGGATAGAAAGCTCTAAAACCCAAAGAAACTGTTTAGATAGTGTGCAACACCCCAGCAATGTAGACAATTAGTGTGTGAGAAAAAGTGATTAGTGTCACACATGATTTTTAAGGACAACTGGAGCCTTTGGAGTAGGATTCCTGGTAAATCAAGTTTGACGAAGCTGATGAACTTGAGTTTCAAAAGATTCGCTCATCTCTAGAAGACTTATATTCATTATACATAATAAAAAATACAACTTATCTGTCATGATCCAGGACCAGGATTCTCCGCTCAAGAGTTTCCCAGACCCGGCCTGGTCATGTCAGGTGTTAACTCCCATCAGCCTCGTTCTGGTTTCAGGAGACACTATATCTGGTCTCTGCAATTGCATCCTGGTGCTGGTTATAGTTTTGCTCTGCAGCCTGTGACTGGCTCTGGCCAGAATTCTTGTTTGATCTGTCTCCTTGTTACCGTGCCCTCACCTGTACCCTTCCCCATTTGTCTACCTGTCCCGGTCCCTGAATTCCCGCTCCTGTCTGTTATTTGTCTTCCCCTCTGCATACCTGATCTCCCGACTTCCGACTCGGTTCTGTTTTCTAACTTCGTTTTGATCCTCCCTCTGCACTTACCTGACTTCCCGGCCAGACCCTGACTGTTTTACTACTCTATTGCCCCCTAGTGGTTCGCCTGTTAACTGCCTGCTGAAGTTACTCTGCTGTACTTCAGCTGCCTTTCTGTTACTGTGTTGTCTCTCCTTCACTACTCTGCTGCCACCTAGTGGGGAATACGCTGTACTACGTCCTACCAACCCTTTGTACAGCGTGACATTATCAATTAAAATTAGGATTGGTTATGATTGAAAAGTGTCAGGTTTTATGGTATTTACATTTAGGATCAGTAGAAACTTAGAAAATGGATTTCCCATTTTTTTGCCCATAATACAGAGATTAAAAAGCAAAAATGATTTCCCTTTTTTTTTTGCCAACAATACAAACATTAAAATGCGACCATATTTCAGTTGTTTGACAATAGAAAACAAATAAACAAAAAAAACAACTAATTAATTACTTTTTATCCCCACCTGGTTTCACACTGACATACACAGAGTCAGTAGCGGTGCGAAGAGTCATCGAGTTCATCGCTACACATGTGTAATATCCTTCATCCTTGGGAGCAGCATCACTGATATTATATTTGTTCGTCTTTTCCGACAATACTGTGTCATTGACTTTCCATTGGTATTCAGGAGATGGATAAGAATCAGCAGAACACGTTATTGTGATGAAGGCACCGGGCCTCACATTTAATGTACCCTCTATATGTGCTTCATCTGGACCATCTGCAAAACAAAAAAGATGCAGGCTCAACAAACAAAGAATGGATGGTGCCGACAGTGCCAATGGGGCTCCTAGTGGCTCCAACATTTTTCCAGTGGCATTGAGTTTTTTTCTGTCATGCTATTATATCCACTCCCAATGCCACTTTTTCATTCAGCATACAATTGTATAACGTTAGAAAACATTTTTACTAGACTTATCTAACCCTAAAAAATATGGAATCAATTAGAAATGCAAATTAGGCTGCAGGTGACAGATGAAAAGCGTAATGCAACTACAAAAACCTACCTGTCATGATCTATGATACACTCGATATTCCTTATCAGAGTCTGATCATTAGGGGGTTAATATTATCCTGCCTCATTCAGGATGTCAGGCCGCTATATCCTGGCGCTGCGCCACTGGTGCAGTGCCAGTGATAGTTCCTGCTTGCAACGTGCGTACCTGGCTCCGTGAGTTACCTGATCTGTCCTGCCTCCCTAGTGACCTTGTTCTGACCCTTGCCCTTTTCCGTTCGTCCACTCATCTCATTCCCTGATTACCCTGTCCTGTCTCCCTGTCATCCCAGCCCTGTCTGTCTTCATCCGAGCCTGACCTGCACCCCGTCCACCCTTGTATGTTATTTGGACTTCCTGGAATCTGACCTGTATCCTTGTTCCTGACTTCGGCTCCGTCTCTTCCTGGCTACAGACCCTCGGCTCTCACCTGACCACGATTTGATTATCCCTGTATTACTGACGAGACCTCCTGCTGCAGCCCCGGCTCACTGACTACTCTACTGCCCTCTTGTGGGCTGTCTGCATTTTGCACTCTGAATCTACACTGCTTGTAGCTTCAGTATTTCTCTTTGTATAGCGTTACACTACCCAAGATATCAGTTTGGTGTGTATATGTTTCTAATTTGACAACTTAAGGTTTGCAAAAACAGACCTGCACACATTAGTGTCTTAATTTAGTGTAATAATTAATTTTAAGATTTGAGGACAAGCAGGGATGACAGAAGAACTAATGCCATATCACTATGCTTCCACTGCACACATTATAGTTGTGGTGTGCACAGTTGATTAACTGGAATATTAAAACAGGTATGCATAAAGTAAAAGTTGTACACAGACAAAGAAAGAAAGAAAGACTAACATGCCAAACCTTGAAACAAAAAAAAAAAACAAAAAAGCAAAAAATATTGAAATATTGTTGAGGTGTTTAGCATATCAGAATGGCCATTCTTATACCTGCCCAGTAGCCATGTCACGGCAACCTCATTATACTGGGTCCTACTCTATATTACTACCTATCTCTGGGTTTAAAAACCACATATATTTGGGAACAGAGAGACACACCATTATAGGATAAAAACACCTGTGGCTAATGGGGGAGGGGGGCCTGGAAGCACGGTCAATCAAATGGACATAATCCACACACATGATACACAAAAAAAGAAAGAAATAAAGGAAAAGTTGGCATAATGTTTTTAAATTATACTTTTATTTTTAAGCACTATTATCTCTCCCCCTGCCGAAAAAAAACGGAAGAAAGAATGCTTTGTTGGTTGGTAGGTCCATGCACAAAAAGGAAGTTACAGCACGGCCAGCTGTGTTTTTTTTTAGCTAGAACTAGTAAAACAGTTATGCAAAAATGTAACCTTTTTTGGTATTTTTCTCTTTAGATATCTTGGCATAAATGTCCCACTCAAAAACTCCTTTGCAAGGTAGGTGCATGTACAGATATTAAGTTGTGGTGAGAGCGGGCTATATTGTTGGGATGTGAACAGTTCAAATCTGACATCAACCCCACATGTATTACCCCTACTGCACCAAGAGAATTGGTAAGAGCTAGTTAAAGCACCAGAATTGGTGCATCTAATGGACATGCCAATTCTGGGGTGTCTGCGGGCTTCCATTTTTAGGCTGGGATGGGTCAAATAACCATGGACCTTCCCAGCCTGATAATACCAGCCCCCAACTGTTTGCTTTACCTTGGCTGGTTATCAAAAATAAGGGGGAGCCCACATATTTTTTTTCTTTTCTATCTTATCTTTATTCTCATCAGCATACAGGCAACTTCCACATACAACAAAGCTTGCTGATTGGCTGTGCTGCAGAATTTCAATAAACTTTATTAACATATGAACATTGAAAAAGCAAGTATTCAACACCAGTAGGTATTAGAGTGGAACTCTTACATGTATAGTTAATGTGAAAATAGCAACATGTGTTAATTAAAACTTAACTTTTAATTGGGTTATATTAAGAATACAGTATAAAGTGCAAATAGTGATCCACACCAATTTAAAACCTGAAAATGATGAGGCCAATCAAGGAATGAAGCACCATCACTTTCATATCATAACACAGGTAAACAAGAGGGCAATCTACCCTATATATCAATACCCATCTAAATATCGTCAGCTATAAGGACACTGGGTGAAATGGCCTACAATAAAGAGGCTTGCAGCCAGCCCAGGATACTACATAGCAATTGGCGATATTTGAGCAAAAAGTAGGCTGCCTAGTAATGAAAACACAACCTATATATTAACAGGCAGACGGACACTTCAATAGATGTATATATATTGTTGAATGGGGTATCCACTAGTTGGTGACTCTAAGTGGATCCAATATACACAAGGAAGAATCCTGTCTGTAGTTAGGCTGTAGACAACAGTTGACATATAGTGTATTAGACACAAAAGAAAAAGGAGTGGTCTCACCCAATTCCTATGTCCTGTTCAGGGGTCAGATTTCTCCTGTGTTATCGAGATCCATATGTCAAGTTGACGGAAGAAGTGACTTGGTCGCTAACCCTGTCAGGGATAAAGCTGACCCTTTTTCAAAATAAACTCCCGCCCTGACAAGGGCAGTCCACAGCTGGCCCTGTTGTGGCTAGCCCTATTATCCAGACCAAGTGCCTCCCGACGCGTTTCACATCATATCCATGCTCATCAGGGGAGGAATATGGCACTTGAAAATGGCGGTGATGGCTCAATGCAGAGCTCAACCCTGTATGGCCTGGTATCCATGAGGATGTACGGAACAATGGGGCTATAAAATGGGGGCCTTCACCCCACCCCCCTCTGGTGATTCGCCTATGCAAATTATGCAAATAGTGTGGCGGTGAAATAGAAAACCCGGATATTCAGAAATTACACCGGGGTTAATGATCCAAAGCAATTTATTTGGAATAGACTCTGTCAAGACATGTAAAGGCGTATCGCCACAATAATAATCCTACCAGATATTACAGTGGAACGTGTATCTATAACACCGGTCCGTCAGTGGAGGAGTCTACTTCCTGGTTGTAAAGTCACATGACCGGTCACGCGGTCAGTGACGATTAGGGGCGTGTCAAAAGGCAACGGGGGTGTACATCACGACCCGATGCATAGTTTCGATCCGTCTGTAGTGGGATGTATTGTTTTAGTCACATGACCGGACACGCGGTCAATAGTGATAGGAGGCATATTAGAGACAAAGAGGTATACGTCACCTCATTACAGTGGAACATACATCTATAGCGCCGATCCATCAGTGGAGGGATCTACTTCCTAGTTGTAGAGTCACATGACCGGTCACGCGGTCAGTGACGATTAGGGGCGTGTCAAAAGGCAACGGAGGTGTGCATCACGTCCCAATGCATAGTTCCAATCCATCTGTGGAGGGAGGTATTGTTTTGGTCACATGGCCGAACACGCGGTCAGTAGTCATTGGAGGCATATTGGAGACAATGAGGTATACGTCACCTCCCAGAAAATAGCGCCGATGCATCAATGAAGGGACGCATTTCCTGGGTCACATGACTGATCACGTGGTCAGTGACACTTGGAGGCGCGTCCTAGGCATCAGAAGTATGTGTTATGTCTTCAAATATGACATATGCGTTATATAACATTCACTGAGAACGCTGGACAGGTCTAACAGAGTCATAACCGCGATTATGGTGCTAGATGAGAGGGACATGCTCTGTGCTATTCACATGGCACGTTCACGATCTCAACAAAGCGAACATAAGCCTCTTCCTATTCACAACGGGAAGTAATATGTGTACAAACAGCGTACGACTCTCTCTATGTTATGAAAAAAAGGGGGGGGTAATTTAAGTGGTCCATATAAATTATATACACAGTGTAGCACCAAAGACCATTATATTGAACCACATAATAAAGCTCTTGGTCATGCAGATATTAAAACAATGCACATAAAGGAAAAACTTTCACAATGGGTGCCATCTATGTGCATTATCCAGATGTACATAACAAAACAAGAGAGGGGGAGGGGAGGAGCCAGGGATCACTGTCCTCATAAAAAGAGGAATTTTGATATGTAATGGTTTATATACATCATCAACATTAGTATCCCAATCAAAAAACGGGGCAATAAATGTCCCGATAATGGAGTTCAGGTGACATTAACAAAGTTGACAAAATGGAGATCCAAAACTAACCGATCGATGGGAAAGAGGTAGCAGGGATAAAAATGTGAGACCATTAATTAAATAAAGCATCCGTAGTTGAGTTGCTCATTTAGACCAGAGAGGGATACCGTATTTAACCGGAAAATCCATCTTGCCTCCTTTTGCAGGATCAACCAGTCCCAGTCACCCCCTCTGATGGGTTTATCTATTTTCTCAATGCCAATAAACTTGATGACATCTTTTCTTCCACCATGGGAGACATTGACATGACGCGCCAGGGAGGTGTCCCTGTCATGTTCAATGTCTCCCATGTGGTCTCCAATACGTCTGCGGAACTCTCTCCTTGTCTTCCCGACATATTGGAGTCCGCATATACAGGTTGCTTTGTATACGACGCCTTTTGTTCGACAATTGATAAAATCAAATAACCATGGACCTTCCCAGCCTGATAATACCAGCCCCCAACTGTTTGCTTTACCTTGGCTGGTTATCAAAAATAAGGGGGAGCCCACATATTTTTTTTCTTTTCTATCTTATCTTTATTCTCATCAGCATACAGGCAACTTCCACATACAACAAAGCTTGCTGATTGGCTGTGCTGCAGAATTTCAATAAACTTTATTAACATATGAACATTATTGAATTCTGAACTCTGACACAAACTTTTTTATTAGTTCATGTTCGAATCTGAGTCCCGGACACCCACTGTTTGGTACGAACCCTAAACTTTTCAGTTTTAGTTCTCTCATCCCTGCTGAACAGTTACTAAATGTATCTATTAAAAAAAGGTCATCAAAATTGAATCTGTATGAATATTTACTGTATAAAGATTAAGAAAAAGCAATGCAAATCCAATCTTTTGCTAAAATGGTAGGACAATAAATTTAGGTAAGTTCCTGCAACAGGCTGCAATATTTGCTAGTGTATATGGTTCTACCACTGTACTATTGATAAAATGAGGTGTGCAAAAAATTTGGAACTTATTGTTGCATTTAAATTTTTGGAATCTGGAAAATGTTCTTGTCTTTAAAAAAAATGTAATAAACATTACATAAAAAAAGGTAAACATTGCAAAAAATAAAGTGTATGACTAATCTGTCTCATAAGTAAGGAAGCACACTTTATCTGACCTAAAAGCCTTGGTTTCAGGGTTTTCTCAGTAGCAAAATTAGGACAGAGGGATTTTGAATTGCCCTCCTTGTTTGCTTATTTTAAAATTGTATTATTAAAGTCTTGGACTGCAGTATATCACTAATGATTCAATTCACAGTCACACAGACTCTGCAGGTCCTGCACCTTCCTAACACTCGAATCCTCAAGTTTCATTTAAATTTCTGGAATATGGAAAATGTTATTTTGTCTTTAAAGAAAAAGAGTAATAAACATTACATAAAAA
This sequence comes from Anomaloglossus baeobatrachus, assembly GCF_048569485.1. Taxonomy (NCBI): domain Eukaryota; kingdom Metazoa; phylum Chordata; class Amphibia; order Anura; family Aromobatidae; genus Anomaloglossus; species Anomaloglossus baeobatrachus. The sequence goes on along the minus strand of NC_134363.1, from coordinate 37,727,883 downwards.
GGCAAAAGATGCCAAAAGTAGAGCTTAAGGCTTAGCTGTCTAATGCGCCTGGAAGCATACTTTCCCTGATGTGCAAGCTTTGATTTCAGAATTTTGTTTCAGTAGTAAAATTAGGACAGATTGTTAATAAAATGCACTCCTTGTTTGCAGAGTGTTAAAAATCAGTGTTATTAAAGGGCTGTGTTGCACTATATCATGGATGAATCAAGTCACAGTCACACAAACTCTGAAGGTCCTGCATCTTCCTTACATTTGAAAACTTCAGTATATCCCGTGTTTCATGGATTAATCAATTCACAGTCACACAAACTCTGGAGATCCTGCACCTTCCTAACACTTGAAAACTGCAGTATATCATATATATTATGGATTAATCAATTCCCAGTTAAGTGGGCTTTACACGCCCCCGTTGGTTGTGCGTCACGGGCAAATCGCTGCCCGTGGCGCACAACATTGCTTACACCCGTCACACGGACTTACCTGCCTAGCAACGTCGCTGTGGCCGACGAACCGCCTCCTTTCTAAGGGGGCAGTTTGTGCGGCGTCACTAAGCGGCCGCCCAATAGAAGCGAAGGGACGGAGATGAGCGGCCGTTACATCCCGCCCACCTCCTTCCTTCCTCATTGCCGGCGGTCGCAGGTACGATGTAGTTCCTCGTTCCATTGGTGTCACAAGTAGCGATGTGTGCTGCCGCAGGAATGACGAACAACCTGCATCCTGCAACAGCAAAGATATTCGGGAAAGTAACGACGTGTCAACGATCAACGATTAGGTAAGTAATTTTGTTTGTTAACGGTCGTTCCTGCGTTTCAAATGCAACAACGTCGCTAACGAGGCCGGATGTGCGTCACGAATTCCGTGACCCCAATGACATCTCGTTAGCGATGAAGCCCACTTTACACAGACTTGGCAGGTTCTGCACCTCCCTAACATTTGAATCTGTGTATTATTACTCACGGAATGAAAATACTACTCCCAATTTCAATGTTCCTTAGCACAGTAATAGTACACCACAATCAGATATTAGCCTTTTTCTATCTCTATGTGTGCACTCTGACCACCTATCATTAGGATATATTATTAAACTAGTCATTGCTTTCTCTGCCCTTATCTTTTACAGTCCCTGTGATGGCCCACCTAATAAATGGTGCTACAACATGTGATGTGATAGCTGCAGGATATTATGGGAAAGACTGAGCGGCAAAGCCTGATGTCTTAAACTTGCTCTGTGTCTAATGCAATCTTCAGCAATGTGTAAAATGGTGGGTGGCTTTTTTGTCCTTGGTGATGCGATCAGATAAAAGTAGAAGTTGTTTGAATTTGGTGAAACCTATGAATTTCAGGAAATTCGACTTGAAGTCAATTCACAGCAAATCAATCTAGATTTCATGTAAGGCGTGCTTTGCACGTTGCGACATCGCAAGCCGATGCTGCGATGTTGCATGCGATAGTCCCCGTCCCCGTCGCAGCAGCGATATCTTGTGATTCCTGGCGTAGCGAACATTATCGCTACGCCAGCTTCACATGCACTCACCTGTCCTGTGACGTCACTCTGGCCGGTGTCCCGCCTCCTTCCTAAGGGGGCGGGTCGTACAACGTCAGAGCGACGTCACACGGCAGGTGGCCAATCAAAGTGGAGGGGCGGAGATGAGCAGGATGTAAACATCCTGCCCACCTTCTTCCTTCCGTATAGCCGCCGGCGGCAGGTAAGGTGATGTTCTTCGCTCCTGCGGCTTCATACACAGCGATGTGTGCTGCCGCAGGAACGAGGAACTACATCGTACCTGTCACGGCAGCGTAATTTTGAAAAAGTCGGAGCCTACACCGATGATACGATAATGACACTTTTGCGCTCGTTAATCGTATCATCTAGGAATTACACACAAAAGTGACGCCGGATGTGCGTCACTTTCGATTTGACCCCACCGACATCGCATGGGCGATGTTGCAACGTGCAAAGCCGCCCTTAGAATATCATGAAGGATCCAAAATGGAAACATAATCTATAATGATCTCAACAGAACAACTATGACGGATACTTACAGACCACAGTTACTGTGTAGGGGTCACTCACATCCTTACTAATAACGTTACTAGCTTCACACCGGTATTCTCCTGAGTCTTCTCTAACACCAGAGAAGCTGAGAGTCTTGTTATCTGTAGAAAGTTTAGCTCCAGATGAGATACCGTCACCATTCCTGGTCCATGTTACCATTGTAGCATAAGATGTGTTACAGACGAGGACAAATGGATGATTTTCCAAGGGTTGGCTGGTGGTCGATTTGATTTCAGGTTTCGTAACCGGATCTGTGAATGAATTTGGGTTTAGATTAAAAGTACGAATTAGAGGGTTATTCCCAACAACACATTATCCCTTTTCCATAGAATGGGGAACACCTTGTTGATAGCTTGGTGTTCAACCACTGAGATCCCCAGTGATTCTGAAAACAGGACTATAGAACATGCTCAACTTTAGCACAATTTTTTGTTTATGGGACTGTATTGGGAAACTGAGACTTGGCTTTTCTCTCCTCGCCCCATCAATAATGAATGGAGGCTGAGGATGCACATCTCTACTCCATTCCAGAAAACGTTGCAGAGCCCTGTTCACAGAGTTCCGAAGCCCCTGACTCAGAAGACTGTGGGTCCCAGAGGTTGGACTCACAACAATCAGCAAGTAACCCTGATATCATGGTGCTGGAATCCCTAAAACAGGGCTCTGCAGCCCAACCTGGCCTGGAACAGAGGAGAGCATGCTCCTTGAATATCTTGGGAATAACTGTTTAACTAAAAAATAGGGATGAGCGAACCTAAACTGTAAAGTTCAGGATTTGTACCGAACACTTGGTGTCCGGGTCTTGGACTCGATCACAGACTTTTTTTTGAAAAAAAAAAATCTGCGATCAAGTTTGAAATTTGGGTAGTGTTCATGTTAATAAAGTTTGTTGAAAGGCTGCAGCAAAGGCAATCAACAAGTTTTATTGCATGTGGAAGTTGCCTGTACACTGCTGTGAACAATAAAGAGGAAAAGAAATGACTTGGGCTCCCGCCTATTCTTGATAACCAGTGCTGGTAAAACAGATAACTGGGGGCTGCAACCCTCACCTGTCTGCTTTACCTTGGCTAGTTATCAAAAATCGAAGGGATGCCAAGCCTTTTATTAATTATTTAAAAAAATAACAAAAAACGTTGTAGGGTCCCTCCTATTTTTGATAACTAGCCAAAGTAAAGCAGACAGCTGGAGGCTGGTACCATCAGGCTGGGGAGGTCCATGGTTATTTGGCCTCTCCTAGCCTACAAATAGCAGTCAGCAGCTGCCCCAGAAGTGGTGCTTCCATTAGATGTGATAATTCTCGTGCCTTGCACGTCTCGTTCCGATTGCCTTGGTTCGGTGGCAATTGGGTCAATGGTTTATGGAGTTGATATCTGATGTGTAATGTTAGATACTCAGGCATCTATCAGACACCATCATTACTAACCCAGTAAGTAGAGCGTTAAAAAAACCACACATACACACGAGGGGGGATGCCGGGACCCATGGATTCTTTTTAATAGGGTAGAGCCCACACCATTTTTTTTAAATTATTTATTTAAATAATTTTTTTTAAAAATGGTGTGCGATTGCCTCTATTTTTGATAACAAGCCAAGGTAAAGCAGACAGCTGAGGGTTGTAGCCCTCAATAGTCTGCTTTACCTCCACTGGTTATCAAAAATAGGGGAAACCCCACATCTTTCTGTTTTTTGTTATTCCCTATCTACATTCGTTTAGATTTTGCTTCCTTTTGAAGCACCCTAGCCCTTTCTATGACCTTTTTGCAGCTATTTTAGAGCACAGAGTCTCTATTAACTTATATGTGGTTCAGTTCCGAACTTCTATGGGTCTGTTAATCTCTACTAATAAATTTAATAAAAGATAGAATACATTTTGATATATATTTTAAAATTGTAGTTGATATATTCTGTTATTCAGAACCTTAATGTAATAGCTAAAGCAGAGAAAATATTGATATCTGTTGGACCTTGTATCAGAATCCAGGATCAATGGAAGATTTGGTTGGCCGGTCCAACCTCAAGCCCGTTAAAATTGCTGAAAATTTCAAGTGACCTTAGAGGTTGGGGCAAATAAAATGTGTTATTCATAAAGTAGGGCAATGAGTTGGGAGGAGACACTACTATCAATTCAGTCCTATGAGTCTTTGGCAGCGAGTTCACTAAAGCGCATGTGACACACCCACCAGGGCCGTGGGGTACTCGGAACCGGGCCGGTTCTGTTTCAGAGACTGATGTCACGGCAGCAGGGCTCAACTCCGTTACCCTGGCGGTGTCATTTAAAGATACTGGGGGGAATATATATGTCGTGATGCCACCTGTGGTCTTCGGCAGGTATGGCCAACGCTGCTGGATAGGACCGGTGGGGCAGATGGTGACGCAGCTAAGAGGGTACAGCTCCTCACAGGTGGAGCTGGGCCCCAGGGCAGCCGTTGGCAGTGATTGGATGTGATTGGAATAGCATGGGGCTGGCAGCGCAGACAATAATTCCAGGACACAGCGGGATGCAGTCATTAGTTCTTTTACTCACAGTTGGCAGTTGCAGGTTATCTCTACTGGTTAAACACCACCCTCAGAATGCTGGGTGCTATTGTACCGCCCCGCGGGCTTGGCCGGCTGCGAGCCGCTCGCTCGGACCGTGCTCGTCGGTGGGTGGCTCGAGCTCTCCACGGACCCGGGGGTCACGTCGCTCTGAAAAGGGGGGTTTGGTGCTACACGCAGGGACTTCAGTGGGGAGATCCACGGCCGGAGCCGCGGTGGTTTGTCGGAGATTTAAGTTCGTGACGCCACCCACGGGTTGTGGTGAATAGATGGACACCACCGCTGCCGTTGACTAGGCCTCCCAGGGACGGTGTTGCGCAGCCTGGTGTTGACCCCCTCCGTGGGTAGGGGAGTGATGGCCCCGGGAGCCTGAGGGAGGTGCCGAGGCGGGGGAATGGATGGTGCTGGTGTGTAGGTGCGGTGCGGCGCGATGAGCGGCCCGAAGGCACTGGTGTACTCACTATGATACAACTCACTGGAGTCTCTGGTAAACCAAACGGGATGATGGAAGGTGCCCGCACCCGGCTGCAGCTTCCCCTTAACAGGTTGGTGGTTTACGCCTTTCTCCTGCACCTCCTTAGTATAGATGTTATGACTTCTATGCCTAAGCAACGGTAGTCCGCTCCCCGGCTTGCTGGGTGTCGGGAGAGCCCTGTTTGCCCACAGACGCTGGCCCCTTGGGTCTCTATGCCTTGGCGGTGGCTTTACCCTAATGGTTGGGCTGTTGTCTTCAGTCGGGTCTTGTGTGGGAAAGGTCCTAAAGTCCAGTCCTCAATCAGTTGATTCGACTTAGCCTAGTTGTTTCTGGGCCTCGTACTGGGTCTGAGTACCCCTCCTGGTGCTCCGGTTTCCAATTGGTTCCCCGGTTCGGTACCGGCGGGCCACCGCCCGACCCCAGTTCCTACGGTTCCACCGGCTGTAATCCCAGCTCCTGCAGGCAGCCACCACCGTCTGCATCCTTGCCAGAGGTGACTGGGCTCCAACCCAGACACCTGGTAGACTATGGCAGGCTTCGTCGCAGGTCTGCCCTTGAACTTGACTACTCCAGTCCACTGTCAAAGCTAGTCTACTTAGAACTACTGTTTTTCCCGCCTCCAGCCCTGTGAACTCCTCAGTGGGCGGAGACAACCGCCTGGCTTCACCCCCCTGGTGTGGACATCAAACCTGGAGGGAGGTGACAAGGGTTTTCAAGTTTGGCTGCTGTCACCTTTTTAGGGAGGGTGTGTGTGTGTGTGTGTGTGTGTGGAACTACCTGGGATGACCTGACTAGTCCAGGGAGTCACACTATGGTGACGGGATACAGCCGATCGTCTGTCAATTTGGAGGCATAGAACCATTGTTCCTTTCTGTATCCCTTTCCTGGTTGTCTTTTTGCGCTGGCTTTGCCCTCCTGCCCTTTTCCCTCACATACAGTGCCCCGATCCGATGTCCGCAGGTCTTGTTTGGGAGGCTCTTCTGTCCTTGTTCCCTTGACCTCTATGGTCCCCTTTTCGGCAGATTCATGTGTGGCTGCGGCTTCAGCACATAAAGATACCTCAGTCTCCGGTTTGCTGGATGAGTCTGGTTGTTCCCCACTAGTCTAGGGGCTGGTTCCCCCTTGTGGCCTAGTCCCTCCACACCGGTATGTCAGATATGGATGCGAGCCCACAGGTGGATCTCTTACTGCCCGTAACTCTGGGACCCCTTCTTCCTTTCTTTATTCCTTCCTGTATTAGGACGAGCTCCTCCGACTCCAGTCCTCAGGACCTCTCTCCTCCTTACATCCTTTGCCTTCACTTTCCAAAGCCTTCTCCTGTTCTGACTAGTTTCATATTCCTTCTTCACACTCCCTTCTAAAGTGTCCACCCACTAACTAACCCCACCCCCAGACTGGCTCCGGGACTGTGCTCTTGTGGCGCCCCTGAGGCTTCCGTCGCCACAGGTCATTGCACCCCATCCAGCGGTGTGATGCCCCATTCTGAGAGAGGAAGAGAGTGAACTCCGGTCCCCTGGTAAATCCACACTACACCCATTGTTAGGTACATACTGGGACCAGGGAAAGTGGCAGTTACCCCCCCATGCTGCATGCTGGGAGGGGCCGTAAGACCCATCCCTGCTCCTATAGGGTACAGCTTAGCAACTGGGGAGGTGGGAGGAGCCATCTGAGAGCAGACACAGAGAGGAAGGTCAAGTTTAGTTAGTCTACCTCAGGGAGTGAGAGAGTGAGCATGTAGTTGCAGGAGAAGAACAGAGAAAGGAGGGAGGAGGAGGCCTGCTGGAGGCAGGCAAGGAGGAGAAAAGAAAGAAAGAAAGAAAAGAAAGAAAGAAGGAAAGAAAGCTCCAAGTCAGACAGGAGCAGAAAAACAGAAGGAGACGCTTCCTGGTGAAGATCCTGGGACTCGGAGGGTCCAGGTGACACCACGTAGGAGACAGAAGGAGTCGCAGGGCCACGGGTAGTCTGTATAGCTGTCGGGGCAGTTTAGAGCTACGGTGGCCTGTTCCACAATAACATCGGTGGAGGGATCAAGCTGCGACAGGGGACGGTCCCTAGAGACTGGAGGAGTGCAAAGATCATCTCCAAACAGTAAAAACCAAGGCCCAGGGAATGTTGTAAACTCCCAGGGCCAGAACCCATAGCAGACTTCCAGAAAAGGGGTAATCAGCCGACAGGTGACCCCCCAGCCTGGAGGCTGTAGTGGAGGCCGAGCCAGGTCCATCCTAACAAAGGCAAGGCTAAGGAAGACAGCAGAAGAAAGAGACACTAAGAGAAGGGCACCGGCTTTTACTCTCTGAATCACCCAGAAACGGCGGAGGTCCCTGACAGAGGTCCCAGCAGTCCAAGGGTTCCTGCCGGCCTTTATAAGAACTGTGAGTAAAGAACTTGAACTGCACCCTTGGAGTTGTCTCTGTTATTACAGCTGCATAGACACTCACAAGCACCAACTGTGCCCCGGGCATTGCTCCACCTGTGGGGAGCAGTACCACCATTGCTGCCATAACATCATCCCGGAGGCCTCACATAGCAGCGGCGGCTTAATAGCCGCATACCACAGGTGGCGTCACGAACACAACTTTATTCACCAAGCCACATATTTTACTGACACCCACCAGGGCCACGGAGCCGGGCCCAGCCACCACTGACTACCACCGGACTAGTCCGGCCCGGCACCGGGTGTCCCATAGCCCTGGGGTGGGCGAGTCAAATTTGGCGTCACGAACAGGATTTCGTGCCCAGTCACACCGGGTACTGTGCGCCTGAAGAATCGTGAAATAGCCTGTGTTTACTGTGAGAAACTGCCGCCATTGAAGACACTGAGCGCGGGAAGAAGGGGGGCGTGCAAGAAGAAAGTGCGTGAAGAGAAGCCCCACCCCCTTGTCCAAGAAAAGAGCGCGAAGCGGTGCCCGCCATGAAAGGCGGAGGAAGAAGAAATGGCGACTAGATAAGCTGGCCGGCTGGCAGAAAGAGTCTAAATGCCAGACCAGCAGATAAAGAAGATGGCTCCTGTAAGCGGAGGCCAGGAAGAGCTCACCTGGATCAGGCCTGTGACCACCGCTGAGCTGAAGGCTGAGGTCGGGAGGATGGCTGACAGGATGAAGGAGCGGGAAGTTACCAGCCTGCTGCTGAGCAACATCAAAAGTCTGCTACTAGAAGAAGCGACGAGCCTGCTGCTGGGAGATCGTGCAGAAGGAGACGCAGAGAGGATGGCGTCCACACGCAGCGATCCAGAGCTAGACTCCGCTGACTAGTGGGGCTGGGAGATGGACCAGTGGTGTGAAAGGCTGCAGGCGGAGGTGATGCAGCAGATCCGGCAAGCGACGCGCGGAGCAGCGACCGCCAGAACACCGGAGATGCTACTGAGGGGTGAGTCATTTAATGCCCCTGCTGGCGCGAGTGCCCCAACCCCCGCTACCATGCCCGCGGTCCCTGGAGAGATGCCCGGCATGGCGACGCCGATCCGGGCCGCAGCCACGCCAGGTGCGGTCCGCCAAGATTTCGCCGCCGGAGCGACGCCCATCCACACCGCAGCAGCGACGCTAAGCCCGGCCCGTCCAGCTCAGGCCCCAGCAGCGATACCCCGCTCGGACAAGCAAGATTCCGCCGCAGCGGCGACGTTAATCCACGCCGGAGATGCGGCCCGCCAAGCCCAGGCCGCAGCCACGCCAGGTGCGGCCCGTCAAGAATCGGTCACAGCAGCGACTCCAATACAGGCCGCCGCCATGCCAGGCGCGGCCCGCCAAAACCAGCAGACGCAGACTTTGCTGACCGCTGTCTACCTGCTTCCAGGTGGGGAGCCGGAGAAGAATCCCTACATGTAAAGAAGTAAGAAGATGCTGAACTGTATATAGCCCCTGTCTGTCCCTCATTCTTTTTGAAGAAGTCCCTCGTGTTTTGCCCCTTATTCTTTTCGAAGATGTCACCCCCATGTTTATGTATACCGGGCCACTAGACTGGAATGTGGTCCCTGGTAAATGTAATGTCTTGTGTGTCTTATGTAAGCAGGCCATTGGACTTAGTGGCTGGTTGATTTTGTCCCATTGTTGTTTAAAAAGGAAACGAACTGCCAGGCTACTGGACTTGTTGTAGCCGAAAATGTATATAGTTGCACCCGTTGTGCCCCCTACCAGAATTATGGGGGAAGTGCCCAAACTGTGCAATGAACTGAAAGTGCACACATAGTTTCTTTATAAGAAGTTGCAACGTTAAAGTATTTGTGCCTCCCATAAAGGGAAGAAATGTTAATTGTTTTATGTTTTGCATACCAAAAATGTTTTGCAGTTCTTCCACATGTTTTTGTTGTTTATCAGCCCGAGGACGTGCTGGGATTTGCTGTGGGGGAGTGTGGCGCCCCTGAGGCTTCCGTCGCCACAGGTCATTGCACCCCATCCAGCGGTGTGATGCCCCATTCTGAGAGAGGAAGAGAGTGAACTCCGGTCCCCTGGTAAATCCACACTACACCCATTGTTAGGTACATACTGGGACCAGGGAAAGTGGCAGTTACCCCCCCATGCTGCATGCTGGGAGGGGCCGTAAGACCCATCCCTGCTCCTATAGGGTACAGCTTAGCAACTGGGGAGGTGGGAGGAGCCATCTGAGAGCAGACACAGAGAGGAAGGTCAAGTTTAGTTAGTCTACCTCAGGGAGTGAGAGAGTGAGCATGTAGTTGGAGGAGAAGAACAGAGAAAGGAGGGAGGAGGAGGCCTGCTGGAGGCAGGCAAGGAGGAGAAAAGAAAGAAAGAAAGAAAAGAAAGAAAGAAAGAAGGAAAGAAAGCTCCAAGTCAGACAGGAGCAGAAAAACAGAAGGAGACACTTCCTGGTGAAGATCCTGGGACTCGGAGGGTCCAGGTGACACCACATAGGAGACAGAAGGAGTCGCAGGGCCACGGGTAGTCTGTATAGCTGTCGGGGCAGTTTAGAGCTACGGTGGCCTGTTCCACAATAACATCGGTGGAGGGATCAAGCTGCGACAGGGGACGGTCCCTAGAGACTGGAGGAGTGCAAAGATCATCTCCAAACAGTAAAAACCGAGGCCCAGGGAAGGTTGTAGACTCCCAGGGCCAGAACCCATAGCAGACTTCCAGAAAAGGGGTAATCAGCCGACAGGTGACCCCCCAGCCTGGAGGCTGTAGTGGAGGCCGAGCCAGGTCCATCCTAACAAAGGCAAGGCTAAGGAAGACAGCAGAAGAAAGAGACACTAAGAGAAGGGCACCGGCTTTTACTCTCTGAATCACCCAGAAACGGCGGAGGTCCCTGACAGAGGTCCCAGCAGTCCAAGGGTTCCTGCCGGCCTTTATAAGAACTGTGAGTAAAGAACTTGAACTGCACCCTTGGAGTTGTCTCTGTTATTACAGCTGCATAGACACTCACAAGCACCAACTGTGCCCCGGGCATTGCTCCACCTGTGGGGAGCAGTACCACCATTGCTGCCATAACATCATCCCGGAGGCCTCACATAGCAGCGGCGGCTTAATAGCCGCATACCACAGGTGGCGTCACGAACACAACTTTATTCACCAAGCCACATATTTTACTGACACCCACCAGGGCCACGGAGCCGGGCCCAGCCACCACTGACTACCACCGGACTAGTCCGGCCCGGCACCGGGTGTCCCATAGCCCTGGGGTGGGCGAGTCACTCTCCCTAAGGGGCAATCTCGTCCTAACCATGGCTTGAAGTAGTGTAGCTATACTAAGAGTGTATGTGTGTACAACTGCCTGTGACCTCCTCCTTACCATGGAATGGGATACCACACCTATGGCTGAGGGCACTACCTCTGTGGCGACTGGACCCTCAGGGGCACCACACATGGAGGGATGTTGTTCTTTACTGCCCTTTTATTTCAGATTAGAAAATAGAAGCTGATGTCTGATTGGCTTTAATATGTAATTTGGGTAGTTTTTTCTAGATAGTTCATATTTGTAACATATGGAGAGGTGAACAAAAAGTAATACTCACCATAGACTGTCAGGGTCACATTTCTCTCCTGTGCTGATGTCATTGTCTGTACAATCGCTGTATAAATCCCTTCATCTGTGGTACGTAGATCTCTGATGTGTAGTGATCCATTATCAGAAGCTGAGATCCGATCACTGTAGAGACGTCCAGGAAATAATGGGGAACTAATGCCAGGAACATACGTCACGATGTGATTTGAAAAATTTTTATTTGGTCCTGTATACCAGATGATGGCCTCAAGTTTCTCAGTAATCCCAGTAAGGCTCAGGGTGACAGATCCATTAATAACTGGATACTGAGGGATCGGCTGGATACTGATCTCTCCACTGGTCACATCCAATGAGAGGATGAAGAAAACTAAAAGAGAAAAGTTCATCAGTTTCTTTATATTTTCGTAGGAATCTTAGACCTTTCAATAAAAAATAAACCATCGTTATTGGCTTTCAGTAGATCAGCCCCGAGGATATTAATCCTTTACCATCATTAGGGGATCATTGATTTATTATTACACCATTACTGGACTTGAATACTCATATTGCGATGCTTTTAGCCATTATCTCTCATGCTAACAATGCAAGTGTTATAATAGGCGAACAGAGAGAACCCCTACCTCAGATTTTAATTGCCATGGTGGCTATTTCCAGCGGCATCTAAAGGGGACTGATGGCCAGGACCAGATTTATTTCTGATCTGGACATTTGCACGGGAATTTTAGCTTTATACTTTACAAGCTGTAGTACCCGGCAGTGCCCGGGATAGTAACTGAGTGTCTCTCTCCAACTCTCTCACTTTCCCTCTCTGTCTCCCTCTCTCTCTGCCTCTCTGTCTCCCTCTCTCTCTGCCTCTCTGTCTCCCTCTCTCTCTGCCTCTCTGTCTCCCTCTCTCTCTGCCTCTCTGTCTCCCTCTCTCTCTGCCTCTCTGTCTCCCTCTCTCTCTGCCTCTCTGTCTCCCTCTCTCTCTGCCTCTCTGTCTCCCTCTCTCTCTGCCTCTCTGTCTCCCTCTCTCTCTGCCTCTCTGTCTCCCTCTCTCTCTGCCTCTCTGTCTCCCTCTCTCTCTGCCTCTCTGTCTCCCTCTCTCTCTGCCTCTCTGTCTCCCTCTCTCTCTGCCTCTCTGTCTCCCTCTCTCTCTGCCTCTCTGTCTCCCTCTCTCTCTGCCTCTCTGTCTCCCTCTCTCTCTGCCTCTCTGTCTCCCTCTCTCTCTGCCTCTCTGTCTGTCTCTCGCTCTCTGTGTCTCTCCTTGTCTACTTCTCTCTCTATCTCTTTGTCTATCTCTCTGTTTCTCTCTCTTCGTCTGTCTCTATTTATCGGTCTGTCTCTCTGTTTCCCTCTCTGTCTCTCTCTGTGTCTCTCTATCCCTCTGTCTCTCCCTCTCTCTGTCTTTTTCTATCTCTCTGTCCCTCTGTTTTTTCCCTGTCTCTCTCTTTCTGCCTGTCTGCCTTTCTCTCTCTGTCTTTCTATCTCTCTCAGTATGTATCTCCATTTCTCTCTGTGTCTGTCTGTCTCTGTCTGTCTCTGTCTGTCTGTCTCTGTCTCTTTTTGTCTCTCTCTTCCGTCTCTCCACCAATATCATTTTACCTCACACATAAGCTTCTTATACTAAGAATGTCCTTTGTTGCCTATAGCAACCAATCACAGCTCCTATTAATGACCTGTAGCTCCCAGCACCATTGACTTTAATGTAAGTAGGTTTTCTGATGAATAATTGTAAAGCGCGGGGTTAAATTTTCCTCTCAGAACATAGTCTATTACGTTCCCTGAGTCATATGAGACATATGTGCAAAATGTTGTGATTGTAAATGCAACTGTGCAGATTCCTTTAGTGGACACACACACACACACACACACAGATACACATACATATATACACACACATACACACAAACACACACACATACACACACACACATACACACACATACACATATACATACACACACACACACATACACACACATACACATATACATACACACACACATACATATACACATGCAGTACATACACACATACATATACACACACATACACACACACATACACACACATACACACACCTACATATACACATGCAGTACATACACACACACACACACACACACACACATACACACACACCACACACACATACATACACATACACACATACACATATATATATACACACATACATGTACACATACAGTACATACACACATACATATACCCACACACACACACACATATATTAGATTTTCAAAGGAAGTCACCTCCATAATACTGCAGCAAAGTGCTGCAAATACTCCATTCCCTCTCATTCGCCCACCTTAAGGTTTAAAGTTTTCCAACCAAAATATAAAATTGATTGATATTTTGAAAATAAAAAGTGATGGTAATACTTTTGTAATTGTATAAAACATGGATTTGTTTTTTGTAAATTTTCTCTGCACAAATTCAGTAAAGAAGCGGCAGCAGTCTTCTTGCTGAACAGTAGGGAGCAGCAAAAAAAATACCTAATTTTTTGGAGCACTCCTGCAACTCCCTGATCGGTTTCCCATGCCTCCTTCTCGCCACATCTCCAGTCCGGTGCTCCCGCCTCCTCTCTGCTGTCTAGTTCTCCACATCTTCTCTCTGGGACAGGACTTCCAGCTGAGAGGAGATCTCGGGGGTATCTGCGCATGCTGGTGACCCCTGACTGGAGATGTGGCACAATGAAGAATCGGAAAGCAAACAGGGAGCAGCAGCAGCAGGCTTGAGTAGGTGACTTGTGATGTATGAGTGCTTTTTTTTCTTTTCTTTTTACACTTTGCATTTATTATGCTCCGGGGTCTTTAAATAAACACTCTTATTAGGTTTTTTTATTGATTAAATGTGTCTATGTCTATGTGATATAGTGCATGAGTATTAATATACTCATCTATTGCCATTCTCTCTAGTGTCCAGCATCGTTCTGCTTCTCTTCTCACTGACATCACCGCAATTGTGACTATCTGGTTCATTCTATGCTCTTTTACAATGTAAGTCTATAGAGCCTTGTTCTGAGGCTCTATAGACTTGCATTGTAAAAGTCACTTCCGGGTCTGCGTGACCCAGAGAGTCTGCAGAGTGGTGATGTCACCAAGAAGAGGAGCAGAACAGCACTGGGCACTGGAGAGAGCAGTGTTAGGTGAGTTTATTAATACACTCGTACTACACCACATGTAAATACAGTACTGTACTAAACACTTACTTTGCTTGCTGCATGTGAGAATGACAGGAACACTTTACATTTAAAAGTCCAGTTGGTTTATTCAGCCTCAGATATACCATACTCTTGGTAACATAACAAAAGCCTTCCTTCGGCTTCACAAGACACAAACAGTCCATTTAACTTGTGGTACACTGGCACAGGTTCAGACACAACTTCTCCGCAGTAGTATCCCAATGGAGGTATCTCAGCCTCCACTCACAAACCCCAGTCAGTACACAACTCCTCTCTCAGAGGTTCCTTCTTGGAGATGTAACAACCTCCACACACTGACCATGTGTCAAACAAACAGACACCATTTTAAGATATGAAACACACCCATGGGCGGAGGTATGTGGATACCCAGACCCAGTATGAGCGACATACTCAGAAATACTGGCATCTACAGCTTTGGCTGCTATCAATGAGATTATACTTGGTGGTTGGCATTACATTGATGTGTCCCTTTCAACAAAACAATGCCAGTCTGTATGCTACTTATGCTACTGTGAGCAGCATGTGTGGTCTAGATGTGCTCCGAGAGCTGCAGGGTCTCCGAACTTGTCTCCTATCAAGCACATTTGTGCATCATTGGTTGCCATTTACAAAGGAAGCTGCCAGCAGCGGATCTTGATGATTTGGCCAAGTGAATTCTGTGTGGCAGAACGTTCCTCAGACAACTATTATTAGCCTCATTGATGGCAGCCAAATCTGTAAGTGTGGAGATTCCATACTGAATTAATCGAGATGTTTTGAACATTTTGTTACCATTTTTTTTCCTTATTTGCAGATGGATAATATTTCTGTCTATCCTATGATTTCCATCATTCCACAAATTTTCCTTCTTGGTGATGCAATGTGAATTTTGAACAGTGGCACAAAGACCACAGTGGGACACAGTATTATGGGGCACAGTAATATGGGGGCACATTGATATGGGGACAGTATTATAGGGGCACAGTAATATGGGGTACAGTAATATGGGGCACATTATTATAGGGGCACAGTAATATGGGGCACAGTGATATGGGGCACAGTATTATAGGGGCACAGTAATATGGGGCACAGTAATATGTGGGCACAGTAATATGGGGACATTAATATGGGGGCACAATGAGGCACAGTATTATAGGAGCACAGTAATTGGGGGCACAGTAATATGGGGACACATTGATATGGGGACAGTATTATAGGGGCACAGTAATATGGGGTACAGTAATATGGGGCACATTATTATAGGGGTACAGTAATATGGGGCACATTATTATAGGGGCACAGTAATATGGGGGCACATTGATATGGGGACAGTATTATAGGGGCACAGTAATATGGGGTACAGTAATATGGGGCACATTATTATAGGGGCACAGTAATATGGGGCACAGTGATATGGGGCACAGTATTATAGGGGCACAGTAATATGGGGCACAGTAATATGTGGGCACAGTAATATGGGGACATTAATATGGTGGCACAATGAGGCACAGTATTATAGGGGCACAGTAATTGGGGGCACAGTAATATGGGGACACATTGATATGGGGACAGTATTATAGGGGCACAGTAATATGGGGTACAGTAATATGGAGCACATTATTATAGGGGTACAGTAATATGGGGCACATTATTATAGTGGCACAGTAATATGGGGCACAGTAATATGTGGGCACAGTAATATGGGGACATTATTATAGGGCCACAATAATATGGGGCACAGTAATATAAGGGCACAGTAATTGGGGGCACAGTCATATGTGGGCACAGTATTATGGGGCACATTAATATGGGGGCACAATTAGGCACAGTATTATAGGGGCACAGTAATTGGGGGCACAGTATTATAGGGGCACAGTAATATGGGAAACAGTAATATGGGGCACATTATTATAGGGGCACAGTAATATGGGGCACAGTAATATGTGGGCACAGTAATATGGGGACATTATTATAGGGCCACAGTAATATGGGGCACAGTAATATAAGGGCACAGTAATTGGGGGCACAGTCATATGTGGGCACAGTATTATGGGGCACATTAATATGGGGGCACAATGAGGCACAGTATTATAGGGACACAGTAATTGGGGGCACAGTATTATAGGGGCACAGTAATATGGGAAACAGTAATATGGGGCACATTATTATAGGGGCACAGTAATATGGGGCACAGTAATATGGGGACACAGTAATATGGGGACATTATTATAGGGGCACAGTAATATGGGGACACAGTAATATGGGGCACAGTAATAAGAATCACAGTAATATAGTGGCAGAATATATGGGTCACAGTATATAGTGGAGCACTATGCCAGCCGTTTACAGTTTAGGATCACTTTGCAGTCACCAACAAAATGGCTCCGCACTGTGATCCTAAGCTTCATCTTCCCTTATCCTTTTGTAAACACCCAGAAGGGGAGGGGGAGGTGACATCACACACAGGAGAGCATGTTCCCCCCACTTTTACTGCAGCTGTAATGTGAGCTAGTTCTACACTTAGGTTTTCAGCAGCTGCTCCCCCTAGTGTTTGAGTGGAAAATATCAAACTTATTAAATTATTTTTTATATTTTGCTCAATTAAACACAAATGATAATATTTAAACAAAACATTAAAACATCAATACTTTATATTTTTTCAGTTATTTTTTTTTTTTTTATGGCACCTTCCCTTTAATTTTTTTTTTTCACCCTCCACACATACATAGTGAATGTTTTTATTCACTGAGAAGATACAAAGATCTTAGAAATCGTAATAAAATGATCTGAAAATTGGATTACAAAGGAGTTTTAATATATTGGCTAGCTATAGTTCTATAGAAATTGAAAATCTATTAAAATTCCTAAAGCGATACACACTGCTGTATATAAATATATAAATATATATATATATATATATATATATACAAATAAATATATATATATATATATATATATGTATATATATAAAATATATATATATATATAAAAAAAGAAAATAAATATATATATATACATATATATATATATACTGTATATAAGAAACACAGAACACTCTGGAGTAGTAGTAGTAGTAGTAGTAGTTTCTGAGCTCTCACCAGTTTTATTTTTTATCAGAAATTGTATAGTTGTTGAAACAAACAAACAAGATACATTTTCCAGTGTATGTGTTGTCACGAAGACCTAACACCCACTGTACTATCACTATCAGCATACACAGTCACGTAGACAGAACACCATATTTTTATTAGCAAGGATAATGAGCTAATGGCAGAAGAGTCACTTGCTTATTATCACTTCCGTATAAATGTTGCATTATGTGTATATGAATCTTACCTGTTAATACAAATCTCCTCATTTCATAAAATGGATTGCTGGTTGACTCTTCTGGAGAGCTAATGAAGAATAAGGAACTTGCATGCGACAGACAAGCCACAGCAAACTATTGTGTAAATCCAGTGAAGAAATATCTTTACACTCCAAATAGTCTGCTTCATAAAGTGTCTTGGCTGAAGTCAATCGCTTCCTCATTTTTGGTTGCTGCACCTCCAACAAAAAATGCAATAAAAATGTGCATTTACCCCAAAATATCAAGTCTAAAGGGGGCTTTACACGCTACGATATCGCTAGCGAGTGTACCCGCCCCCGTCGTTTGTGCATCACGGACAAATCGCTGCCCGCGGCGCACAATATCGCTAGCCCCCGTCATACATACTTACCTGCCTAACGACGTCACTGTGGCCGGCGAACCGCCTCCTTTCTAAGGGGGCGGTTCGGGCTGCGTCACAGCGACGTCACACGGCAGGCGTCCAATAGAAGCGGAGGGGCAGATAGCAGCCGCAGGAAAGTGACGCCCACCTCGTTGCCAGAGGACGCAGGTACGGTGTTGTTTGTCATTCCTGGGGTGTCACACGTAGCGATGTGTGCTGCCTCAGGAACGACCAACAACCTGCATCCAGCACCATCAACGATATTTGGGATTAGAACGACGTGTCAACGATCAACAATAAGGTGAGTATTTGTGATCGTTAGCGGTCGTTCGTACGTGTCACACGCAACAACGCCGTTAATGAGGACGGATGTGTGTCACGAATTCTGTGACCCCAACGACATCTCGTTAGCGATGTCATTGCATGTAACGGGTCCTTAAGTCATACAGGTCCATCAATTGAAACATAAAAAAGTAAATGCAAACAATGGCAACACAGACCAATTTTTTTTAACAAAGTTGGGATTTTTTTTTTTTTTGTTATGAATTTATGGAAGGAGCTAAAGCTCAGAGTTCATAGAAGGAGCCGGGACCTGCAGGATGTAAAAAGTGTTTGTGTGGAAGAATGGCCCAAAATCACACCTGAGCAATGCAGGCAACTAATTTCTCCCTACAGTTGCTGTCTACGAGCTTCATCACCAACAAAGGCCAATAAAATCCTTTTGTATGACGTATTAGCTAAATTTCATAAGGCATGTTCAATACTTTTCCTCTGTGTCATTTCTTATTATTACACAAAAAAAATCACAAACGCCGTAGTTGTTTCTTATGGACAAGGCAAAAAAGTGCCTACTTTTACAGACAGTCCTAGAATTTCTGGATGGTTGGTAATCTAGATTGCTACATGGTGGGGGGACTGGCAACACCTATTGTCTCCTTTAGGCTGGAAACACATCTATGCGAGTAAAATCAGTCCGACCGGGCTGAAAAAACTCGGCTGATTTTAGTTCACGTTCGGTCCGAGTGCAACGCAAGTGCGATGCTTTTTCTGAATAAATTAATGATTTTACTAGCGTGTGTAATGCGTGTGTAATGCGTGTGTAATGTGTATTTTTTACTGTCATCTGCCATTCAGCGCTGCTACATGGCCGCTGACAGCAGATACAGACAGCCATGTAGCAGCGGTGAATGGCAGATGACAGCAGACACAGACAGAGCCGCACGATCAGAATGAACTGGGGTGAACTTCACCCGACTTCATTGTCATGCTGCGGCTCTGTCTGTGCCGCATCCTGATTAGCGGTCACCTGTGAAGGGCTCACCGGTGACCGCTAATCTCCTGAGTGACTGAAGTTAGCATCCCTCTCTCATACTCACCGATCCCCGGCGCTGCACGGCATTGACACTGCTCCGGCGGCTTTTACTATTTTGAAAAAGCCGGTCGCTCATTAAACAATCTCGTATTCCCTGCTTTCCCCGCCCACAGGCACCTATGATTGGTTACAGTGAAACACGCCCCCACGCTGAGTGACAGGTGTCTCACTGAACCCAATCACAGCAGCCGGTGGGCGTGTCTATACTGTGCAGTGAAATAAATAATTAAATAATTAAAAAAAAACGGCGTGCGGTCCCCCCAATTTTAATACCAGCCAGATAAAGCAAAAACGGCTGAAGGCTGGTATTCTCAGGATGGAGAGCTCCACGTTATGGGGAGCCCCCCAGCCTAACAATATCAATCAGCAGCCACCCAGAATTGCCGCATACATTAGATGAGTATAGTTGAGTAGCGCGATCAGCTGAGCTGTCACTGTTGGAGGATCCAGCGGTGGCCACGGGTGACCTCAGTGACAGCTCAGCTGATCGCGCTACTCACCTCAGTGAAAGCTCAGCTGATCGTGCTACTCACCTCAGTGAAAGCTCAGCTGATCACGCTACTCACCTCAGTAGCTTCGTGGAGCTGACAGGAGTGGCGGTGTCTTCTGCAGCTCCGGTCACCTTCATGCAGCAGAGCTGGAAGCGACGCTGGACCATCCTGGATTACGCCGGACACGGAGGGCTTTTTGGGGCTTATTAAATTGGTGAACCAGGGAATTTGTGTTTTTTATTTCTAATAAATGATTTTTTCAGGTGTGTGTGTGTTTATTTACTGTAACTTACAGATTAATCATGGAAGGTATCTCGTGGAGACGCCTGACATGATTAATCTAGGATTTAGTGGCAGCTATGGGCTACCATTAACTCCTTATTACCCCGATTTGCCAACGCACCAGGGCAAATCGGGAAGAGACGGGTACAGTCCCAGAACTGTCGCATCTAATGTATGCGGCAATTCTGGGCGGCTGCTGACTGATATTGTTAGACTGGGGGGCTCCCCATAACATAGGGCTCCCCATCCTGAGAATACCAGCCTTCAGCTGTTTTTGCTTTATCTGGCTGGTATTAAAATTGGGGGGGACCGCACGCCGTTTTTTTTTAAATTATTTAATTATTTATTTCACTGCACAGTATAGACACACCCACCGGCTGCTGTGATTGGGTGCAGTGAGACACCTGTCACTCAGCGTGGGGGCGTGTCTCACTGCCACCAATCATAGGCGCCTGTGGGCGGGGAAAGCAGGGAATACGAGATTGTTTAATGAGCGGCTGGCTTTTTCAAAATAGTAAAAGCCGCCGGAGCAGTGTGAATGCCGTGCAGCGCCGCGCCGGGGATCGGGGAACGGTGAGTATGAGAGAGGAGGGGAAAATGACTGACAGACTGTGAGAGAGGGACAGAGATAGTGACGGACCGACAGAGAGAATAGAGACCGAGAGGGAGAGACCGACTGACAGAGAATAGTGATTGACAGATATTGTGACACATCACTCGTTTCCAGTGTTTTAGGAAACATGCGAGAAATGTATTTAGAAAATCGGATGACACCAGGATGGTGTGAATGCCGTCCCGTGACATCCGATTATTTACACGCTCCCATAGACTTGCATTGGAGAGACTCGCAGTAGAAACTCGCAAAAAAGCAGCATGCTGCGATTTTTATCTCAGTCCGATTTGGACTGAGAAAAAAAATCGCAGATGAGAGCTGAATCATTCACTAACATGTGTCCGCTTCCAATGCGAGATTTTCTCACATTGCTCTACTGCGAGAAACTCGCAAGTGAGAAGCAGCCCTTATGGAGGTTTAAGCACTGGTTATAGGAAATACAAAATAATTGATAATTGCTGCAATTTTTGCATTTGAATCATTCGGTTATCCACGTCTGTTCTGAACTTGTGTTAGACCCTTCGACTTTGTATCTTCTATGTCACCGATCAATATCGGTCTGGATTAAGGATGAGCAAATCTGCTGAAATTTTAATTCATATGGAGATTACGTACACTACAGTTCAAAAGTTTGGGGTCCCCCAGATAATTTTGTCTTTTCCATGAAAAGTCATACTTTTATTTATTAAATGAGTTGCATAATGAATAGAGAATATCGTCCGGACAGTGACGAGGTCAAAAATAATGATTTTTACTTGAAATAATAATTTTCTCTTCACACTTTGCTTTCGACACAGAATGCTCCTTTGCACAATTCCAGCTTTGCAGAGCTTTGGCATTCTAGCTGTTAATTTGCGGAGGTAATCTGGAGACGTTTCGCGCCATGCTCCCCCCCCCCTCCCACAGGTTGGATTGTCTTGATGGGCACTTTTTGCACCATACGGTCAAGCTGCTCCCACAACAGCTCTATAGGGTTGAGATCTGGTGACTGGGCGGCCCCTCCATTACAGATAGAATACCACCTGCCTGCTTCTTCCCTAAATAGTTCATGCATAATTTGGAGGCTGCTTTGGGTCATTGTCCTGTTGTAGGGTGAAATTGGCTCCAATCAAGCGCTGTCCACAGGGTATGGCATGGCGTTGCAAAATGGAGTGATAGCCTTCCTTATTCAAAATCCCTTTTACCTTGTACAAATCTCCCACTTTACCAGCACCAAAGCAACCCCAGACCATCACATTACCTCCACCATGCTTGGGGGATGATCAAAAGAAATCGGGTTAAATGCTGCGCTAAAAACCACAATCCAAAGATATATCGTGAATTCCTTTTCTTTATTTTCACAGGTCAACGCGTTTCAAAGGCATCTCCACCTTCTTCAGCAGGACAAAAGTCAGAAAGGAACAGCACTCTTCCAGGATCTTTTCAGTAGTTCTGCATCTTACAAATGTTCTTCTTTGTGATCCAAACACCTCAAACTTCGATTCGTCTGTCCATAACACTTTTTCCCAGTCTTCCTCTGTCCAATGCCTGTGTTCTTTTGCCCATATTAATCTTTTCCTTTTATTAGCCAGTCTCAGAAATGGAGGACGAAAAAAATATTGTAACATTTGTGTAGTACAAGTCATTTTCTAGGGACATATACTAGAGAGGCCCCTGAAGAAGCCCATGCGAAATGTCTTTCAGGGCTGCCGGTGCATATTGAGACACACGCTTCCATGGGTAAGTGCAATATTGGTTGATATTGTGGTTGGATATACTGTACACTTACACATGACTGGCACACTTTCTACAACACAACCTTTATGGACAGTAGCATTTAAAGTTTTGATGGCGTCCGCTACATATAACATATTGGCATAAATTCATGTTCATTAAAATTCTGGTTATCTCTATTTTTTCAATTACTCTGTAGCCGTTTTGTACTAACCCTCCCTTGTGCCCATGGTTTTCCTATATACAGTATATAAAAAAAATCTGGATTGGAACAATGGTGAGCAAAAAAATTACAAAAATTAAAAAGAAATAAAAAAATTAAAAAAAAAAAAAATATATATATATATATATATATATATATATATATATATATGTATATGTATATATATATATATATATATATATATATATATACAGTAAAAATTGTTGGTACCCCTTCACTTAGTGAAAGGTGAAAGAAAAACCCACAACGGTCACCAAAATAAATTGAATCTCACAAAAGTAATAATAAATCTATGAAAATTACCAAATGACAATCAGACATTGCTGCTTTTCTGCTTCAGCAGAATTTAAAAAAAATAAATAAATAAAAATAAAACTCAGGAAGCAGGCCTGGACAGAAATGATGGTTCCCTGACAATAATGTGACAAAAGGGACATGTTACATCAATGTATGTCCACTAATTAGCATCACAGGTGTCTACAATCTTGTAATCAGTCAATGGGCCTGTATATAGGGCTACAGATACTCACTGTGCTGTTTGGTGACATGCTGTGCACCACACTCAACATGGACCAGAGGAAGCAAAGGAAAGAGTTGTCTCAGGAGATTAGAAAGAAAATTTAACAAGCATGTTAAAGGTAAAGGTTATAAGACCATCTCCAAGCAGCTTGATGTTCCTGTGACTACAGTTGCACATATTATTCCGAAATTTAAGATCCATCGGATTGTAGCCAACCTCCCAGTACATGGCCGCAGGAGGAAAATTGATGACAAATCAAAGAGACAAATAATACGAATGGTAACAAAAGAGCCCAGAAAAAACTTCTAAAGAGATTAAAGGTGAACTTCAAGGAACATCAGTGTCAGATCGACCATCTGTCGTTGTTTGAGCCAAAGTGGACTTCATGGGAGACGACCAAGGATGACATCATTGTTGAAAAAAATCATAAAAAAGCCAGACTGGAATTTGCCAAACTACATGTTGACAAGCCACAAAGCTTCTGGGGGAATGTCTTATGAACAGATGAGACAAAAAATGTACTTTTTGGCAAGACACATCAGCTCTATGTTCACAGATAGAAAAATGCAGCATATGAAGAAAAAAACACTGTCCCTACTGTGAAACATGGAGGAGGCTCGGTTATCTTCTGAGGCTGCTTTGCTGTATCTGGCACAGGGTGTCTTGAATCTGTGCAGGGTACAATGAAATCTCAAGACTATCAAGGGATTCTAGAGAGAAATGTAGTGCCCAGTGTCAGAAAGCTTGGTCTCAGTCGTAGGTCATGGGTCTTGCAACAGGATAATGACCCAAAACACACAGTTAAAAACTCTTCCGGAGATAAAACATTATTAGTACTGTATTGTTATTTCTAAATGATTATGAACTTGTTTTCCTTGCTTTATTTGAGGTCTGAAAGAAATGCATTGTTTTATTACTTTGACTATTTCTCATTTTCAGAAAATAAATCCAAAACATATTGCTTGGAAATTCGAAGACATTGTCAGTAGTTTATAGAATAAAAGAACAATTTACATTTTACTCAAAAATATAAAAGACAAAAATCTGAAAAATTGACAATTTTCCAGAGGTCTCTTACTTTTTTCCAGAGATGTACAGTATATATATATATAGATATATATATATATATATATAATATATATATAACACACACATATATATATATATATATATATATATATATATATATATATATATACACACACACACACACACATACACGCACACACACACACACACACACACACACATACTCTTATATACAGTGGGGAAAAAATATTTAGTTAGCCCCCAATTGTGCTCGTTCTCCCCCTTATGAAGATGAGATTTGCCTGTAATTGACATCATAGGTGACCACAACTATGAGAGAGAAAATGAGAAAACAAATCCAGAAAATCACCGCGTCTGACTTGGAAGATTTTTTTTGCAAATTATGGTGGAAAATAAGTATTTGGTCAATAACAAAAGTTGATCTCAATATTTTGTTATATATCTTTTGTTGGCAATGACAGAGGTGAAACGTTTTCTGTAAGTCTTCACAAGGTTGGCACACACTGTTGGTGGTATGTTGGCCCATTCCTCCATGCAGATCTCCTCTAGAGCAGTGATGTTTGGGTCTGTCGCTGGGCAAAACGGACTTTCAACTCCCTCCAAAGGTTTTCTATGGGGTTGAGATCTGGAGACTGACTAGGTTCATGATGAAAAAAAGTCTATGGAACATCCTTTTGACTCTCAGTAAACTTTGATTACATGCAATTCAGGGTCGCGCTGTGCTATGTGAGATACGGCGCCTCTGAAGAGCGGTAACATTACTAATGTCAGTGCTCTTCAGAGGCGCGGGGTCTCATAGAGTGCAGTGTGACCCAGAATTGAATGTAAGAAAAGTGTATGGAGTGCTAGAACGAGGCTCCATACACTTTGTTCTTCAGATTCGCTTAGTACAATGTCAGACCACTGGGATTTTTGTTTTCTGTTTAATAAAGTGGTGAACGAGGGAAAGTGTCTTGTTTTATTTCTCTGTGTTTATACTTTTTTGTAGTTCTTTTTCCAGATATCCTTTTTGGACTATGATGGATCCGGTGGGCTAGGGTGGAGCTACATTTTGTTTTCATAAAATGGTAAATAAAGGAAAGATTTGTGGAGTGTTTATGAAATAAATTATTTTGTGTGTGTATGTGTCTTTTTTGTTTTAGACTACTGGGTTAGTAATGGGGATGTCAGATAGGCACCTCTTCATTACTAACCTTTGGGCTTGATGCCATCTGACACTAAAAAGCTGAGATCAACCCCAAAGATCAATACCCCAACTGCCACCATACCAGAGCATCGGGAAAAGATGAGCAAAGCACCAGAATTGAAGCATCTAATGTAATGCGCCACTTCTGGGGCAGCTGCGGTAAATAAAAATAAAAAATGGACGGCACCACATAATAACCAAGAGGAGATCTATCCAGCATATATCAACCAGACAGTATAAAATAAAAAAGAGGTATGCCACACATGGCTGATCACCCAAAAATAGTGCAAATTTAATTTTGGGGTGGTTGTGGGCTGCAATTTTTAGGCAGGTAAGGGCCAATCCATAGACCTTCGCACCTTGATAAAACCAGCCCTCAGCTGTCTGCTTTACCTTTACTGGTTTTTAAAAATGGGGAAGACCCCACATTGTTTTTTCTTTTAATTATTTATTTATTTTGGTTAATAGCTGTAAAATCAATCTATCACTCTGTCTTTCATCTTTGCACATCTTTATCCCATAAAAATCTTTAATTCCTAGAATGCATTTAATTCTGGTCTGTGTGACATGGATGGCACATGGATGTCCTCTTTTAGCTGTTTTCAATATACCCATAGATTTCTATTGGCTTTTTTCATCTTTGCTGGTGATATAAAATGTACATGTCTCTATGTGGTTCACACAGACCCACATATGGCTCACAGGGACATGTATTGTGTGTGGACATACAGAGGCGTGACAATCAATATCTATTTTAATGAGTATGGTAATGTGTCCCAGTACATGTGAAAACGGACGCCGTACGTACTGGAAACATGGTACACGGTACGATATATCTAATGATATGTCGTTGGGGTCACGGATTCCGTGACGCACATCCGGCATCGTTCGAGATGTCGTAGCGTTTGACACATCCGAACGACTGTGAACGAGCAAAAATACTCACCAAATCGTTGCTCGTTGACACGCCATTCATTTTCATAACGTCGTTCCTCCTTCTGCGCGCCGGTTGTTCGTCGTTCCCGAGGCAGCACACGTCGCTCCGTTTAACACCCCGGGAACGACGAACAACAGCTTACCTGCAGCCGCTGACAATGAGCAAGGAAGGAGGTGGGCGGGATGTTACGGCTGCTCATCTCCGCCCCTCCGCTTCTATTGGGTGGCCGCTGTGTGACGTCGCTGTGACGCCGAACGTCCCTCCCCCTTCAGGAAGAGGATGTTCGTCGCCCACAGCGAGGTCATGAGGGAGGTAAGTGCGTGTGACGGGGGTTAACAACATTGTGCGCCACGGGCACCGAATTGCCCGTGACGCACAAACGACGGGGCCGGGTGCGATCGCACACGCTATTGCACGATAGATCGTAGCGTATGACGGGGCCTTTAGACTCTCAATTCTCTGTCTCTGGGAATGGAGCGAAATATATAGTACAAAGAAACCATAAAAATATCAGACTATACTTAAAGCTAATGATTATTTATAATTATCAATCACTCTAAATGCAGGATTATAGATGGAGAGTTACTTTCAAAAGCACCTATCACTTTTTATAAATATATACACGGACGAACAAAAGGGTAACAATGTTTTGAACGTTTGTCTTCCAGGTTCTATATCTCTTTATTATATTTTATTTTACACTGATATGTAATGCAGGACAAATGCTAAATTTTTGCCAATTTTCATTTTGTGCTAAAATGCTGTGGATTTGATCTAATAAATAGGGTGAACCCATGGGCAGAATAATTACCAAAAAACACCTGCAAAGGCTTCCTAAGCTTTTAAAATGGTCCCTTAGTCTGATTCAGTAGGCTACACAATCATGGGGAAGATTACAGACTTGACAGATGTCCATAAGGCCGTCACTGACACATCCCACAAGGAGGGTAAGCCACAAAAGGTCATTGCTAAAGAAGCTGGCTGTTCACATACTGCTATATCCAAGCATATTAACGGAAAGTTATGTGGAAGGAAAAAGTGTGGTAGAAAAAGGTTCACAAGCAACCGGGATAACCACAGGCTTGATAGGATTGTTAAGAAAAGGCCATTCAAAAATTTGGGGGAGATTCACAAGAAGTGGACACTGCTGGAGTCAGTGCTTCAAGAGCCACCACACACAGACGTATCCAGGACATGGGCTACAACTGTCGCATTCCTTGTGTCACCACTCATGACCAATAGACAAGGCCAGAAGCGTCTTACCTCGGCCAAGGAGAAAAGAACTGGACTGTTCTCAGTGGTCCAAGTTGATATTTTAGGATGAAAGTAAATTTTGCCAATATTTCAGAGTTTAACATCATTTTTTCAGTTGGTCTTATATAATATTCTAATTTTCTGAGACAATGATTTTGGGTTTTCAGTAGCTGTAAGCCATAATCATCAACATTAACAGAAATAAACACGTGAAATAAATTCTTCTGTGTGTAATTACTCTATATATTATATAATAAATAGGGATGATCGAATACCTCAAATATTCGGCTCCGCGAATATTTGCCGAATAGGTAGCCACTATTCGACTATTCGCGAATATTTGATGCACAATGTAAGTCTATGGGAAACCCGAATAACAACTATTTGGAACTATTTGGGATTCCCATAGACTTACATTGCACATTGAACATTCACATAGCGGCAACCTATTCGTTGGATATTCACAAAGCCGAATATTTGAGGTATTCGATCATCTCTAATAATAAACACTTGAGTTAGATCCCTCTGTATGTAAAGACTCTATATAATATATAATAAACACGTGAAATAGATCCCTCTGTGTGTAATGACTCTATATAATATAAAGAAATAGATCCCTCTGTGTGTAATGACTCTATATAATCTATAGAAATAGATCACTCTGTGTGTAATTGTCGCGGGTGGAGGGGACGCGCTCGCCACGCTCGGGTCCGGGGCTTCTAATGCTGCTGCTCGGTGGCTCGAGCGGTGGACCGGACCCGGGGACTCGAGCAGCGCTCCTCACCCGTGAGTGAAAAGGGGGGTGGATTGGTTAGGGAGATTGTTCGTGACGCCACCCACAGGTCGTGGTGATAATGGCACCACCGCTGCTGGTAACGGGGATCCCGGGAGAGATGGTAGGGTGCAGCTGAGATGTTGTCCCCTCCGTGGGCTGGGGTTGGTGATCCCGGGGCCCGATGGTGTAACGGGGAGGCCGGATGGCTGGGGTGCAGGGTTGCAGGGACAGCGCGGCGCGGTGCCTGACGGCACTGGTGTACTCACTCAGACAATCACTGACAAAGTCTCTGGTAAACCAAAACGGCCGGATGGACGGGTCCCGCAGCCGGCTGCAGTGTTGTTGTTGTGCTCTCCCCGGATGGCTGATGGTGGCTTTCTTTCCCTGCACCTTTGTAAATGTTCAAATGTTGCCCACCGGTAGTCCGCTCCCCGGCGTATAGGTGCCGTAGGAGCCCGTTTTGCCCGCAGGCGCTGGCCCTTGGATCTCTAGCCTGTGGCGGTGGCTGTATATCCTCTCTGGGTGGACGGTTGCCTTCAATCGGGACTTGGTAGTTGGGAAACCCCTGGGGTTCCTGTCACATTCGGATTTGACTAATGACGGCGGCTCCAAGCCTGGTCGGGGTCCGATGGCCCTGCCTGTGTGCTTAGCTTCATTCCGTTCCCCGGTCCAGTACTGGCGGGACGTTGCCCGACCCCGGTCCTTACGGCTCTGCGGAGTTCCACTAACTCCTGCAGATGGCCACCGCCATCTGCCAACCTTGCTGTTAGTGTCTGGGCTCCAACCCAGACACCCAAGTGTTCACTCCTCTCTCTTTCACCTCCTAGACTGAACTGACACTTTTCCCGCCTGCAGGCCTGTGAACTCCTCGGTGGGTGGGGCCAACCACCTGGCTCCGCCCCACCTGGTGTGGACATCAGACCCTGGAGGGAGGCAACAAGGGTTTTGTGTTTGGCTGCTGTAACGGCCTAGGGTGGGGGTGTGTATGTTGGTATGTATGTGACTACCTGGCTAGTCCAGGGCGTCACATAATGGCTCTCTATAATATATAGGAATAGATCACTCTGTGTGTAATGACTCTATATAATATAAAGGAATAGATCCCTCTATATGTAATGTCTCTATATAATATATAGGAATAGATCACTTTGTGTGTAATGACTCTCTATAATATATAGGAATAGATCCCTCTGTGTTTGATGACTCTCTATAATATATAGGAATAGATTCCTCTGTGTGTAATGACTCTATATAGTATATAGGAATAGATCACTTTGTGTGTAGGTGCAGAACCTATCTAGGGTGGTGGGGGTCCCCAGGGACCAGCAGTAGGTTTGGTCAGGGGTCACCATCTTCCCTCTCCCTAGACACAGGGTTTCACTTCCATTCCCCGTACCTTGTGTGACAGCAAGTGTACAAACCCTGCCTATATGCCTGCTCTAGGATCTCTCTACTACATCAACTCTCCCTGAACTGCACTGTGCATCGCACCCCCAGGTCTCATATAACATCCTAATGTGGCCGGCAAATCACAGTAACGTCAGTAGCCAAAGTGGCTACAGCATCAGAGTGAGTGGCAGGCAATCCCTGCATCATTTATAGCATAAAAACAACCCAGAAACACATGGGGCAGGGACTCGAGCACCCGCGATACCCGGATGAGGACCGAGGAGTCCCGAGCACGCTAATCTCTACTGATAATTGTAGGAAATAAACTGCAACATGAAATACGTTCCAAATCTAGTTCTAGTAAATATTGCATGTCCCATAATATAACTCTACTGGAGCATCTTCTCTTAGGAGTAATGACAGGTCAGCCATGAACTGATTGTGTCTCTTATAAGATTTCTCTTTCCTCATGTCTGCTGTCGCACACTGTCTGCAGCATTTGTTCAGTGTTCTATGTCTTTCTCTCCATATCTTTATATCTAAGCTCTGAGCCGTTACATCCTCTCACTATCCAGATTCCCCCGAAAATGGCTGCTGCATTCCCTGCCTCTGCTTTTATACAGGCTATGATAATCCCTTCTGCTGGCTGTGCTAAACATGACAACTACAAGGAATTATGGGAGAGCCCGCTCAGCATTTATGACATGGAAATGCACCAAATTCCCAAATTTTGGGCGCAGATCTATATATATAATTGCCTTATTCTGTCTGTCTGTCTGTCTGTCTGTCTGTCTTGCTCCAAAATTGTGTCCTTACGGTGACACAAAGCTGATTGGCCGCTGGGCTCGCCATGGCCCCGCCCCCCTGCACGGATTGGCCGCTCGCCCAGTCTCCGCCCGCACACGGATTGGCCGGCCGCTCGCCCAGGCTCCGCCTCCCACACGGATTGGCCTCTCGCCCTCGGCCACGCCCCGCCCCCCTCACGCAATGCACGCTCGCTCTAGCCCCGCCCCCCGCACGCATTCCCCAAACCGACACGGAGCCACGACTCCCAAGTGAGTACTGTACTCCCGGGAGCCCACATCAGCGTACGCCGCCAACCCAGCCGACACATACCCTCACATTGCTGGGGTTGGCGCCGTATGCTGGTGTGGGCTCCCGTGCGAGCGGGGGACGGGATACGCTGGTAACCATGGTAGCATAGTTACCAACGCATCAAGGTCCTGCAGCGGCGGAACACACACACGCACACACATAACAACACACACACATCAGATCACACTCACTCTCACACACACATCACATCACATCGCATCCACACACTCACAACATCCTGGGATATCGCTTGCTTCTCGGCGGCGATACTGTGGAGTGACCTTCCAGGACCTGCCGGAGGATCACATGGCCAGAAGCATGTGGTATCTCCGGATGTTGTGAGTGTGAGCGCGTATGTGCAATATCTTCAGTGTGTGTGTGAGTGTATGCGATCGGATGTGTGTGAGTGTGTTCTGATGTGTGAGTGTGTGTGTGTGAGTGTATGCGATCGGATCTGTGAGTGTCGGCAGAGGAGCATGGCGTGCTGGGGGAGGCTGGGAGGAGAGAGGCTGATCCTGGGGAAGGCTGGGAGGGGGAGGCTGATGCTGGGGGAGGCTGGGAGGAGAGAGGCTGATGCTGGGGTAGGCTGATGCTGGGGTAGGCTGATGCTGGGGGAGGCTGGGAGGGTGTAGGCTGATGCTGGGGTAGGCTGATGCTGGGGTAGACTGATGCTGGGGGAGGCTGGGAGGGTGTAGGCTGATGCTGGGGGAGGCTGAGAGGAGAGAGGCTGATGCTGGAGGAGGCTGGGAGGAGAGAGGCTGATGCTGGGGGAGGCTGGGAGGGGGAGGCTGATGCTGGGGGAGGCTGGGAGGAGGGAGACTGGGAGTAGAGAGGCTGATCCTGGGGAAGGCTGGGAGGGGGAGGCTGATGCTGGGGGAGGCTGGGAGGAGAGAGGCTGATGCTGGAGGAGGCTGGGAGGAGAGAGGCTGATGCTGGGGAGGCTGGGAGGAGAGAGGCTGATGCTGGGGGAGGCTGGGAGGCGAGAGGCTGATGCTGGGGGAGGCTGGGAGGGGGAGGCTGATGCTGGGGGAGGCTGGGAGGGGGAGGCTGATGCTGGGGGAGGCTGGGAGGAGGGAGGCTGGGAGGGGGGAGGCTGAGAGAAGAGAGGCTGATGCTGGGGGAGGCTGAGGCTGGGAGGAGAGAGGCTGATGCTGGGGACAGAGAGGCTGATGCTGGGAGGAGAGAGGCTGATGCTGGGAGGAGAGAGGCTGATGATGGGAGGAGAGAGGCTGATGCTGGGAGGAGAGAGGCTGATGCTGGGGGCAGAGAGGCTGATGCTGGTGCAGCATGGGAGATGGAGCACGATGGGGGGTGCGCAGCATGGGGGTGGAGCACGTTTGGGAGTGCGCAGCATGGCGGATGGACCACGTTTGGGAGTGCGCAGCATGGCGGATGGAGCACGTTTGGGAGTGCGCAGCATGGCGGATGGAGCACGTTTGGGAGTGCGCAGCATGGCGGATGGAGCACGTTTGGGAGTGCGCAGCATGGCGGATGGAGCACGATGGGGGGTGCGCAGCATGGGGGAACAACACACACACACACACACTGGGAACCACAAACACCGCCCTACACAGACACCCACACACACAGACAACGCTGCACACACACAACACCCAACACACAAACACCGCGGCATACATAAATATACGCACATACCGCACAACACACACACATTGCACAAAACATACCTCCCCCCAAAACACACCACACCCACACAAACCGCGCAACACACACACACACACACAACGCTACAGACACACAGCGCTCCACAAACAACGCAACACACATACAACACCGCTCTCACCCCCCGCCACACCCAGACAACACCCAGAACATGTACAGCCCCTACACAAACACTTGGTAACTACAGACAACAACATCTATATATATATTTATATAACAAAAATCATACATGAACTACACAATACGTAAATTCTAGAATACCCGATGCGTAGAAACGGGCCACCTTCTAGTAATATGATAAATGTCCACCTGAGGGTCCACACCTTCTCCCTTCGCAGCGAGTCACTCTTAAGGAGTCATGTGTCAGTGCACAGGACCCTCTGTTTGCCTTGGTTCCTCCCATTACCTCCGGCATTATTGCTGTATCTTTCTTCACCATTAAAATTGTCATAAAAACGTGGTCCAGGGGTAACGCCAGCAAGAAAATAAATAAAAAGATGAATGCTTTTGGAAATTGAAGCCAAACATCTTAAGAGTGCACGTTGTACAGTGCCCAAAAAAACCAAAACATTGCAATTTTAATGTAAAGAATAGAGGAATTCTTAATTTTATGGTTTAACTTTCATTGCTGGCGTTGCCCAGGTCTCATAGGCTAAAAGTGCAATGCTTACAAGCTCTTTGCTGTAAAGCTTGTAAGTGCTGCTCCGAAGCTAGTTGGATCACTATATCAGGTCAGGTTCACTCAATCTGTGCTGTTCTAATACTGCAAGGGCAAAGCTGTCTGTGTGGTACTGGGGAATGCACATTTGGGGCCAGAAGCACACCTGTGCCACTTGTCCGACAGCCATTCAATCAGGAACTTGTAAAAACAAGCAACTTTGTGCTTTAGTATTAAAAATCCTCCTCATTAAAGGTTTTACATTTAATGTATTGCTTACTAGTCGTTGCTTGTGTTGTCCAGGTCGCATAGCTAAAAAGTGCAGCACTTACAAGCTGTTTGCTATAGAGCTATGGTACATCTGGGTGTCCGCCTTCAATAGGCATATACCCCCGAAAATGGGGTACAACAAAGCAAAGGGTGACTCCTTCTGCACCATTATAGTCAGGGCCCCCTTGACACACACAGTACGTTCAAAACCCATTATGCGAGGGGTCCGGACAGAAGCCCGGGCGGCACCACTGAACGAGGAACAGACTGCAGTGTGAAACCGCCCTTACCTTTCATCGCTGAGGTTGCCCAGGTCTCATAGGGAAAAAGTGCAATGCTTACAAGCGCTTTGCTATGGAGCTTGTAAGCGCTGCTCTGAAGCTAGTTGGATCGATGTATCCGATCAGCTTCATTCCATCTGCATTATTTAAATACTGCAAAGGCAAAGGTGTCTTTGTGCTACTGGAGAGCACACAGTTCCAGTCATCCAAACAGCCATTCAATCGGGAACTTGACAATTTGGGCCAGTGGAGCAGCTGGTTGGACAAACCTTTTGATAAGGAATGCACTGCCCCATCGCAAAGCAGGAGGACTACAGGCTGAAAAGTGGTCAACTTCTGTTCACAAAAATGGTACACCCCTTTAAAGGATACTGCGTTCCTCTCCCCATTCAGTGGTGCAGTTGGGGCTTCCTTCCAAACCCCCCACAAAATGAGACGCCGACGGGGCCATTGACTATAATGGTGCAGATGGAGTCACCCTGTGCTCTGTCGTGCACCATTTTCGGGGATATACACTTATTGGAGATGGACACCCAGACGCAGTCTACTATGGTACATCTGGGTGTCCGCCTTCAATAGGCATATACCCCCGAAAATGGGGTACAACAAAGCAAAGGGTGACTCCTTCTGCACCATTATAGTCAGGGCCCCCTTGACACATACAGTACATTCAAAACCCATTATGCGAGGGGTCCGGAAAGAAGCCCGGACGGCACCACTGAACGAGGAGCAGACTGCAGTGTGAAACCGCCCTTACCTTTCATCGCTGAGGTTGTCCAGGTCTCATAGGGAAAAAGTGCAATGCTTACAAGCTCTTTGCTATGGAGCTTGTAAGCGCTGCTCTGAAGCTAGTTGGATCGATGTATCCGATCAGCTTCATTCCATCTGCATTGTTTAAATACTGCAAAGGTGTCTTTGTGCTACTGGAAAGCATACAGTTCCAGTCATCCAAACAGCCATTCAATCAGGAACTTGACAAAAGAAACAACTTTGCAATTTACTATTTATTAAAAATCCTCCTCATTCTCACAAATAGAAAAGTTTTACATTTTATTGCTTACTGCTCGTTGCTCCAGGTCACATAGGCAAAAAGTGTAGCACTTACAAGCTGTTTGCTATAGAGCTTGCAAGCGCTGCTCTTATAAGCATTGCAATGGCAAAAGTCACCATGATGCTCATATGTACATACCATACTGGGACGGGGGTGCAGTCACTGGAATCTGGAGACTTTCTGGCTGCGTCTTATCTTGACTTTTGGGGTCATCTACATAAATATATCTGCAGCCAAACTCCATGTCACAAACCTGATATCAAAAAATCAAATAAAAAAAAAAATCAGTTAAAAAAACACAGTTTTATTATAAACATATAATATTAAAAATTGTTGTAATTTTTTTCTTTTATTTTGCTGCTGTCCACATGAAGATGCGGCGTAGAGTAAATACGGATTGGTCGCCACTCCTATTGTCTCCTTAAACCCGTCTGACATCTTGGATTTCTCTTAAAGCAGCAAAAATTACAAAATGACAAATGTCTACAAAAAAAAACAACAGAAATGTCACAAAGAAGTAAAAATGTCCCAGATAAACAAGAAGTGATGTAAGGAGGTGGACTGGCTGCTGTCATGTCATGTGAATTGTGTCCTGCGTCTTTAGATATTCAACCTCGAGGCTATGAAGCCCATTCTATTGGTATTGGGGCAGTTGCAGAGGCTGCAGGGCTATCAGAGGCAGTAGCCTGGCTACCTGGGGAGTAGAGGGGTGGTGGTCCCTGACCTGGAGGAGCCCACTCGGAGCTACTGCTGCTCAGGGCTGAATGAGCCACTAGGAGGAATTCGCTCTCCAGGGGCGGAGGACGACTAACCAGCTCCCGCCGAGATGAAGAAAGTGTCTGCGATTGGTACAGGACCTGCAATGACGTCATGCCCATGTGATCATGTGGGAGGAGCCACAGAGTGTTGCCGGGCAGAAAGCAGCCTAAAGCGGGCTTTACACGCTGCGACATCGCTAATGCGGAGTCGTTGGGGTCACGGATTTTGTGACGCACATCCGGCCGCATTAGCGATGCCGTTGCGTGTGACACCGATAAGCGTTTTTGCATCATTGCAAAACCGTGCAAAATCGCTAATCGGCGACATGGGGGTCCATTCTCAATTATCGTTACTGCAGCAGTAACGAAGTTGTTCCTCGTTGATGCGGCAGCACACATCGCTGCGTGTGACGTCGCAGGAGCGAGGAAGCTCCCCTTACCTGCCTCCCAGCCGCTATGAGGAAGGAAGGAGGTGGGCGGGATGTTACGTCCCCCTCATCTCCGCCCCTCCGCTGCTATTGGGCGGCGGTTCACTGACGCTTCAGTGACGTCGCTGTGACGCCGCACGGACCGCCCCCTTAGAAAGGAGGCGGTTCACCCGTCACAGCGACGTCGCCGGACAGGTAAGTATGTGTGACGGCTGTTGTGCGGCACGGGCAGCGATTTGCCCGTGTCGCGCAACATATGGGGGCGGGTACCCACACTAGCGATATCGGGACCGATATCGCAGTGTGTAAAGTAGCCTTTAGATGTTGGAGGAGATGGGGACACATGTGACCGGTAATGAGGGGAGAGGGGACATTGGGGATGCAGACAGTGACAGAGGGGTGTGAAGGGTGCAGGGTGTGATGGATATGTGAGTGCAGGCTCTGTGGGATATGGGGGTGTAGGTTGTGTGGGATATGGGGGTGCAGGATGTGTTGGATATGTGAGTGCAAGCTGTGTGGGATATGGGGGTGCAGGGTGTGTTGGATATGGAAGTGTAGGTTGTGTGGGATATGGGGGTGCAGAGTGTGTGGGATATGGGAGTGTACGTTGTGTGGGATATAGGGGGTACATGCTGTGCACTAGGGTGGCATATTTGCAATTCATCAGAAAAAAAACATGGGAGCTGAAGATGAATTCATTAAGAGTAGGGATGAGCGAACCCGAAATGTAAAGTTTGAGGTTTGTACTGAATACCGGGTGTCTGGATCTTGGACCTGAACACAGACTTTTACCTGTACGTCCATTTCCTGTTCGGGTTCGTCAACCGAATAAAGCTTGTTGAAAGGTTGCAGAGCAGCCAATCAGCAAGGTTTTCCTCTGTGGGTACTTCCGGCCCCAGATGGTGGAGTGAGGGGGGGGGTAGGAGTGGGGCGAGGGGGGCATGGGCCACTCTCCCACTTTCCATACACAGCGGTGACTGAACCTGCGCCGGCGTCGTCCGCATGAGCGCAGAACGCTGCCGGGAGGATTATAGTTCTTTTCCTCCTGACAGCGGGGATTCATGTGCAGGCTTAGAATGCTATTAATTTAACCTGCAGATTAACCCCATATCAGCAGATTAATAGCATTTTCCCACTTGATAGGTTCCCTTTAAAAACAAAAGTATGTCCTATGCTGTACTCCTAAATAAATCATTGACCCTCACTATGCTTCCTGCCCAAAATATCACCCACACTGAACCTCTCCATAATATTCCCCTCAACCTGCACGGCTCCATAATGTCCCTTACAACTTGCTTCTCTCCATAATTCCCCCACACCCTGTATCATTCCATAATGCTCCGCCGGACCTTGCACCTCACCATAATATCCCCAACATCCTGCACCTCTCTATAATACCCCCCACCCTGCATCGCACTAAAATGTCCCCCACACCCTGTACCGCTTCATAATGGCCCCCACACCCTGCACTGCTCCATAATTTGTCCCACATTGCCCCTCTGCATAATGTTCCCCCTTCACAATCCCACCCCCACCGTTTCCCTAAGGTGTCCTCATAGCAATAGTACCCCCTCTCCTTTCTCCTATAATGGTGTATATATATATATATATATATATATATATATATAATCTTCGTCTTCTCCTGGAGCACTTCCCATTTCCAGCTGCATTCTCTGCGCTGCGGTGCTGGTGATAGAAGCAGTGTGATGAGGTCTTAGGGGCACTTTGCACACTACGACATCGCAGGTGCGATGTCGGTGGGGTCATGTCGAAAATGACGCTCTTCCGGCGTTGCACTCGACATCGTAGTATGTAAATCCTAGATGATACGATTAATGAGCGCAAAATCATCGTAATCGTATCATCGGTGTAGTGTCTG
This sequence comes from Anomaloglossus baeobatrachus, assembly GCF_048569485.1. Lineage (NCBI taxonomy): Eukaryota > Metazoa > Chordata > Amphibia > Anura > Aromobatidae > Anomaloglossus > Anomaloglossus baeobatrachus. Next base: position 37,690,063 of record NC_134363.1, on the reverse strand, counting down.
GGAATTCCATAATTACGCGACTGCGACAGGTACGATGTTGTTCCTCGCTCCTGTGGCAGCACACATCGCTGTGTGTGAAGCCGCAGGAGCGAGAAACATCTCCTACCTGCGTCCTGCAGCTCACGCTGGCTATGCGGAAGGACAGAGGTGGGCGGGATGTTTACATCCCGCTCATCTCCGCCCCTCCGTTTCTATTGGTCGCCTGCCGTGTGACGTCGCTATGACCGCCGCACAACCCTCCCCCTTAATAAGGAGGCGGGTCGCCGGCCAGATCGACGTCGCAGGGCAGGTGAGTGCATGTGAAGCTGCCGTAGCGATAATGTTCACTACGGCAGCTATCACAAGATATCGCTGCTGCGACGGGGGCGGGGACTATCGCGTGCGACATCGCAAGCATCGGCTTGCGATGTCGTTGTGTGCAAAGTGCCCCTTAGTGTTATGACTTTGTAGCATCCAGTGGGCAAGGGGTTTGGTTGTTACCTTGTACTCGTCGCCGGACGGTGCGAGATGTGTGTCCATCGCCATAGTAACATTTTTGTGTTGTGTGTGTCTCTCTCGTTACTTTCGTTACATCGTTACTTGCAGAATCTCTTTGCCTACATTATGCTGCTTTCAGATGAAGTAGCAAAAACCTGGTGACAGATTCCCTTTAAATAAGACAAATAGAAATGTAGTGTTGTATGAGCTGGACCATATGGTCTATTTCTTCTGTTAGTCTGCTTCTTATGGACCAGTACTGGAATTCTACTATCTGAGCTTTAACTGTCTGTTAGTTTATTAGTCTGCCTTTGACAGAATGAATTAATCTCTCCTGGCACGGACAGGCTATCACAGGCTAACCAAGTAATCCGAGGAAATGTGACGCCCTGGACTAGCCAGGTAGTCACAGACATAACACACACACACCCCCTTCCCCTGGACAGTCACAACAGTCAAACAAAAACCCTTGTTGCCTCCCTCCAGAGTCTGATGTCCACACCAGGTGGGGCGGAGCCAGGCAGTTGGCCCCACCCACCGAGGAGTTCACAGGCCTGGAGGCGGGAAAAGCAGTTGAGTTCAGTTTTGGAGGTGAAAGTGTGAGGAGTAGAAACTGCAAGTGTCTGGGTCGGAGCCCAGGCACTGACAGCAAGGTTGGCAGACGGTGGTGGCCGTCTGCAGGAGTTAGTGGATCTCTGCAAAATCGTAGGACAGGTGGCCCGCCGGTACCGAACCGGGGAGTGGAGTGACGCTAAGCACACAGGCAGGGCCCGACTAAGCTTGGAGCCGCCGACAACGGTCAAATCCGAGTGTGACCGGAACCCCAGGGGTTTTCCCAACAACCAAGACCCGACAGAAGGCAACAGTCCACACCGTGAGGATATACAGCCACCGCCATAGGCTAGAGATCCAAGGGCCAGCGCTTGCGGGCAAAACGGGCTCCTTTGGCACCTATACGCCGGGGAGCAGACTACCGGTGGGCAACCACAGGAATCAGAACATTATAACAAGGTGCAGGGAAAGACAGCCACCATCACACGGTCCGGGGAGAGCACAAAAGCACTGCAGCCGGCTGCGGGACCCATCCATCCAGCCGTTTGGTTTACCAGAGACTCTGTCATTGACTGCGTGAGTGAGTACACCAGTGCCATTCGGCACCGCGCCGCGCTGCCCCTGCAACCCTGCACCCCAGCCATCCAGCCTCCCCATTACACCACCGGGCCCCAGGATCACCAACCCCTACCCACGGAGGGGACAACATCCTAGCTGCTTCCTACCATCGCTTCCGGGATCCCTGTCACCAGCAGCGGTGGTGCCATCATCACCACAACCCGTGGGTGGCATCACGAACTATCTCCCTAAACAAAAAAACCCCTTTTCACTCGTGGACTAGGAGCGCTGCTCGACTCCCCGGGTCCGACCCACCGCTCGAGCCACCGAGCAGCAGCAGAAGCCCCGGACCCGAGCGTGGCGAGCGCGTCCCCTCCGCCCGCGACAGAGGCAGAGCTGCAGGACAGAGATGAGCAGCCTGAAATAGTGATGAGACAGGAAATGTGTAACGCTTGTGTGCCGCCCCCATGTCAGCAGCCGGGCTGCTCGGATCCGGATCCGCGGTGGCTCGAGGGGAGTCCGGACCCGGGGGTCTTGCGGGACGCAGGTAAGATCTGTTCAATGTTCCCGGGATGTCACACACTGCGATGTGTGCTGCCTCGGGAACATTGCACAACCGGACGGTCAATTCGTGAGAAATGAATGACGTGTATACGGTGAACGGATTTTCGTTCAATCGCAATCGCACGTTGCTGTCACACGCTGAAATGTACCTTACGATGCCGGATGTGTGTCACTTACGACGTGACCCCGCCGACACATCGTAAGATACATAGCAGCGTGTAAAGCGGGCTTTAAGCCTGAACAAAATCCATGAAGAAATCAGCTGCACAAATGCCTGTTTTTCTTCCAGATTTGTTACATGACTGCTTCTTCCAGGAGCTTGGAGAAGCCATTGCAGATATGAAAGATGTTTGCTGGCAATTATTTAGTTAAATATTTTTTTCTCATTTATTTTTAGGTTTAATATTGCAAGAAAGCAACCCTATTTTTTTTTTTAAAAATGGCTACTAGTAGTGATGGATGAACCTGGACTGTAAGGCTGTGTCCGCACTTTCCGTTTCCACCTGCTTTTTAGCTGCTTTTTAGGTCCGTTTTGAACTGCAGCGTTTTCATGCCAAAATGCATGCGCTTTGATTTTCCAGCAAAGTCTATGGAAAATGGGAATTTCCAAACGCTGCGTTTAATTTGCATAATTTTGGGCAAAAACCATGCGTTCAAAGAAGCAGCAGGTCAATTGTTTTTGCCATTTTGGCTGCGTTCTACACCCATTGAAATCAATGAGTTGTAGTAAATCGCTGCCAAAATGCTAAGCAGTGCGCTTGCATTGCATTATTATTGCGATCCACATGTATTTATTTCACATAACAAAGGCAGGTCTTTCGGTCTCTCTCGGTCGGTCGGTCTCTCTCTCTCTATGTCTCTATCTCTCTCTCTCTGTCCATGTCGGTCCCTCCCTCCCACCCACTTTCTCATACTTACCAATCCACGATCACCGGCGCGGCGCTGCAGGCGTTCACACTGTGGCGGCTTCTTCTCTTTTGAAAATGCCGGCCTCTCATTAATCCATCTCGTATTCCCTGCTTCCCCCGCCCACTGGCGTCTATGATTGGTTGCAGTCAGACACGCCCTCACGCTGAGTGACAGCTGTCTCACTGCAACCAATCACAGCCGCTGGTGGGCGTGTCTATATCGAGCAGTAAAATAAATAAATAAATAAATGTAAAAAAAAACGACGTGCGGTCCCCCCCTATTTGGATACCAGCCAGGGTAAAGCCACACGGCTGAAGGCTGGTATTCTCAGGATGGGAAGCTCCACGTTATGGGGAGCTTCCCAGCCTAACAATATCAGCCAGCAGCCGCCCGGAAATGCCGCATCCATTAGTGCGGTGGCAAACGGGGTAATAAGGAGTTAATGGCAGCAGCCCATAGCTGCCACTAAGTCCTAGGTTAATCATGGCAGGCGTCTCCCCGAGATACCTTCCATGATGAACCTGTAAGTTAAAGTAAATAAACACACACATCCAAAAAATAATTTATTTGTAATGAAAGACACCCTCTTTCACCACTTTATTAACCCCTCAAAAACACCTCTAGGTCCGAGGTAATCCATGCAAGGTCCCATGAGCTTCCAACTCTGCTACATCGGAAGCTGACAGGAGCGTCACTAGAACACCGCCGCTCCTGTGAGCTCCATGCAGCAACTGAAGTGAGTCGCGTGATCAGCTGTGCTGTCACTGAGGTTACTCGCGACCACTGCTCTCAGGTGGAGGACTGCAGCTGTGACCGCGAGTAACAACTTGAGTGAAAGCACAGCTGATCTCGTGGCTCACTGCAGTCACTCAGGGGATTTGCGATCACAGGTGAGTCCTTCACGTGTGACCGCAAATCAAGCCGCAGAGCCGCGCAATCACAATGAAGTCGGGTAAGTTCATCCGAGTTCATTCTGATCGCGCGGCACTGTCCCGCAGCCAGCTATGACAGTGACAGTGCGGTCGCACTCGGCTCTGCTACAAGTCTATGAGGATGCAGCAGAGCCGAGTGGGTGCGTACTGTGAAAAATGTGCGATCTGGATGCTTTTCCCATTCTGTCTATGGCAGAGAAAGCATCCAGAACGCATGAATTCTCCCCAGGAATGTGCGCACTTTGCGTTCTGCCGAATGCGTCTCAGAACGCAGCTTTTTCGGCTGCGTTCTGAGACGCACACGCAGTGACTTACACGCTGCAGAATTGATCTGCAAAGTGCGGACACAGCCTTAAAGTCCGGACCTGCACTGTATCAAAGGTGCCCAGGTTCCGTACTCGGGATTCCAGGTATTGATCCGGATTCAACACTGGGGAAATTAAAAGAAAAAATAAGGGGAAAAATAAAGAAAATAAGAATGAAGCAAGCACTCCTTACTTACGAAGGCTCCGACCCGGTCGTACACTGCTCCAGCAGCCGCTCCTTCACTTCCTGGGCCGCTCATCATTGCTCATATGCACTGCTTTCCCCTCCCACCAGCCTTCTTGGCATCTGTTATTGGTTGCAGTTAGACGTGCCCCCATCCTGTGTGACAGCATCTGACTGCAACCAATAACAGGCGCCAGAACAGGCGGTGGGTGGGGAAAGCAGTGAAACTGTCTGCGGGTCACTATCACGATGCAAAAATAATAAAACGATTGACGTAGAATCTTCCCATATTATGATACCCAGCACAGATACAGCCCACAGCTACAGGCTGCAACCCCCAGCCCTGTGCTTATCTTGGCTGTGTATCAAAATAAGAGGAACCACACATGTGGCTTTTTTTCCCTTTAAATTATTTAAACAAATAAATTAAAAAAAAAACGGTGTGCGTTTTGCCTCAATTTTGATACCCAGCCATGGTAAAGCCCAACAGTTGGAGGCTGGTATTCTCAGGCAGGGGAGTCCCATGGTTATTGGGAAGCCCCCAGAGTAACAATAGCAGCCTAGATCTGCCCCAGATTTGTTGCAACCATTAGCTGCGACAAGCCCGGCGCTTTACCCGGCTCTTCTTAATTGCCCTGGTGCGGTGGCAATCAGGGTAGTAGGGGTTAATGACAGTGCACAACTGTCATCAAGCCCAGAAATAGTTATGAGTAGGGGTCTATGAAACCCCCCCATAACTAATCCTATAAGTAAAAAGAAATAAACAGAAACACAGTGAGAAATCGTTTATTTGAAATAAAATACAGCACCCTCTTTCCCCTCTTTATTAACCCACAAAAGACCTTTGAAGCTCCGTCGTAATCCACACAATGTTCCACGACGGTCCTGGCTCTGCCACATCCGAGCCTGGAGAGACCGAAAACATGTCCGATCTCTCTGGGCTTCGGGAAACACTGACAAGGGGGACCTGGCTGGCAGCAGTAATGTCACAATTCACCGGGGGTCATACTCGGGTTCTCAAGGTATAACTTCTGGTGACCTGAAGCACTCTGGCTTAAAGTACAGGGCTATGCTCCGGACCCCGCCAGCTCTGTAACGCTGACAGTACCGGCCGGGGACCCCCCTCCCCGACCTGCCCTGTCACTGCAAGACACACACAGTCAGAAGGGCTGGTCCCTGTAGTGGCTGCTCAATCTGCAGTCACTGCCGCTCTCCTCAGCAGTGTGCATGCCGGGCAGCAAAAAAATTGCCTTACGCACACTTGCACAGCTGAGAGCAGCAGGACCAGGAGGCAGCGCGCTGTGCTGTGCTTCTGTGACCCTACTGTGCGATCGTGTGCGCAAGGCAAAATATGCCGCCCGCTGTGCGCACACTGCTGAGGAGAGTGACCGCAGCTCCAGTCTTCCTTTACGTCTGTCAGACGTAACTACACAGATCAGTGATAGTGCCGGGACCGGGGCTTCGACGTGCAGCTGCGTAATGACATCATCACCCTGCTGCTGTCGCCGCAGAGACACGTCAGGCAGCACGCTCCATGGAGGAGCCGAAGATGAAAGGTTTAATCACTGTGGATGGGTGAGGAGGGGATTAGGGCACATAATAGTGTAGAGTACTTTATCCAGAGGGGCAGTGTGTGTGTGAGGGGGGATATTTTACTACGCGACCGCCAGGAGCCGGCCTGTGAGTCAGGGGGGGGCGGCCTGTGAGTCAGGGGGGGCGGCCTGTCAGTCAGGGAGGCCGGCCTTTGAGTCAGGGGGGGGCGGCCTGTGAGTCAGGGGGGGCGGCCTGTCAGTCAGGGAGGCCGGCCTGTGAGTCAGGGGGGGCGGCCTGTGAGTCAGGGGGGGCGGCCTGTGAGTCAGGGGGGGCCCGGTGTCATCAGGGGACAGAGGGGCTCCAGACCTGGAGAGGCCACCAGGCGTTTCTGACGTGCGGCAGAGTAGAAGTGCTGAGCAGACGGAAGCCATCCTTCCAAGACCTGCGATGATGTCATTTGCCCATGTGACTGTGTGGGAGGAGACACAGGATGCCGGGCAGAAAGAAACAGAAGATAATGATATTGATTCCTGACAGAGATTGGGACACATGACTGGTAATGAGAAAAGAGGGGATATGAGGGGGAGGGGGTGCAGGGTGAGGGGCATATGAGGCCTACAGACTGACTGTAACAGAAGCATGTGAAGGGGTGCAGAGTTTTTGAGAGGGGTAAGTTGGATTACATGCAGGGCGAGGTATGTGGAGCAGGGTGTGTGGGATATGGGGGTGTAGTGTGTGTGATATGGGGGTGCAGGCTGTATGGGGGTGTAGTGTGTGTGATATGGGGGGTGCAGTGTGTGTGATTATGATATGGGGGTGCAGGCTGTATGGGGAGCAGGGTGTGTGACATGGGGGTGCAGTGTGTGTGATATGGGGGGTGCAGGCTGTATGGGGAGCAGGGTGTGTGACATGGGGGTGTAGTGTGTGTAATATGGGGGGTGCAGGCTGTATGGGGACCAGGGTGTGTGTGATATGGGGGTGCAGGCTGTATGGGGAACAGGGTGTGAGATATGGAGGTGTAGTGTGTGTGATATGGGGGTGCAGGCTGTATGGGGAGCAGGATGCGTGACATGGGGGTGCAGTGTGTATGATATGGGGGGTGCAGGCTGTATGGGGAGCAGGATGCGTGACATGGGGGTGCAGTGTGTGTGATTTGGGGGTGCAGGCTGTATGGGGAGCAGGGTGTGTGACATGGGGGTGCAGTGTGTGTGATATGGGGGGTGCAGGCTGTATGGGGAGCAGGGTGTGTGACATGGGGGTGCAGTGTGTGTGATATGGGAGGTGCAGGCTGTATGGGGAAAAGGGTGTGAGATATGGAGGTGTAGTGTGTGTGATATGGGGGTGCAGGCTGTATTGGGAGCAGGGTGTGTGAGATATGGGGGTGTAGTGTGTGTGATATGGGGGGTGCAGGCTGTATGGGGAGCAGGATGCGTGACATGGGGGTGCAGTGTGTGTGTTATGGGGGGTGCAGGCTGTATGGGGAGCAGTATGTGTGACATATGGGGGTGTAGTGTTTTATGATATGGGGGGTGCAGGCTGTATGGGGAGCAGGGTGTGTGAGATATGCGGGTGTAGTGTGTGTTATGGGGGGTGCAGGCTGTATGGGGAGCAGGGTGTGTGAGATATGCGGGTGTAGTGTGTGTTATGGGGGGTGCAGGCTGTATGGGGAGCAGGATGTGTGACATATGGGGGTGTAGTGTGTGTGTGATATGGGGGGTGCGGGCTGTATGGGGAGCAGGGTGTGTGAGATATGCGGGTGTAGTGTGTGTGATATGGGGGATGCAGGCTGTATGGGGAGCAGGATGTGTGACATATGGGGGTGTAGTGTGTATGTGATATGGGGGGTGCGGGCTGTATGGGGAGCAGGGTGTGTGACATATGGGGGTGTTGTGTGTGTGATATGGGGGGTAGGGGCTGTATGGGGAGCAGGGTGTGTGAGATATGCGGATGTAGTGTGTGATATGGGGGGTGCAGGCTGTATGGGGAGCAGGGTGTGTGAGATATGCGGATGTAGTGTGTGTGATATGGGGGGTGCAGGCTGTATGAGGAGCAGGGTGTGTGACATATGGGGGTGTAGTGTGTGTGTGATGGACCCATGGAAGCACCCCTAGTGGTGTGAAACGGTGCCGTTGCCCAGCGTGCTCCCTCCCCCCTTTTGCCTGCCTTTTATATGCACGAATGAAGCATGAATAAAGCAGCGTTTTATCGGTGCGTGCTGCCAGCCTATTTCATTGATGATAAAAATATAGCATCTGCCCAACAATGGTATCATTTAAAACATCAGCTCAAGACGCAAAAATTAAGTCATCACTGAGCCATAGATCCCGAAAAATGAGAACGCTACGGTTTTTGGAAAATGGCGCAAAAAATTTGCAACTTTTTTGGACAAACGTCTGATTTTTTTTAACCCCTTAGATAACAGTAAACCTATACATGTTTAGTGTCAACAAACTCGCACCGACCTGAGGCATCACAGCCACACATCAGTTTTACCATATAGTGAACACGGTGAATAAAATATCCTAAAAACAACCGTGCAATCACACTTTCTTTTAAAATTCTTTCGCACTTGGCATTTTTTTGGCCATTTTCCAGTACACTATATGATAAAATGTATGGTTTAATTTAAAAGTACAACACGCCCCGCAAAAAATAAGCCCTTATATGGCGAGATTGACGGAAAAATAAAAAAGTTACGGCTCTTCAAAGAAGGGCGCAAAAAACAAAATTGGAAAATTGCCCGGGGGTGAAGGGGTTAATGAGAGTGGATGGTTTTACGAATATTTTTCATAAGGAAAGACAGTGTGGCGGCCATAAATCATGCTGGAGGAATGGTGCAGTGGTCATAGTATATGAGTGGGGCAGTGTGGAGGCCATGTATCATAAAGGGGACAATGCGGGGTCACTTTTTTGTCAGGGAGCATAGTGGGGGAATTATTTTTTTCAGGTGCACAGTATACGGGTTATTTAGTGCACAGTATACGGGTTATTTAGTGCACAGCCCGTATGGATATTTTTTATTTAGGTGTAATAATGACACTAATTTTTTAGGGCATCATGTTAGGATATGTTGTGGAAAACCAGAGAAGATGGAAGTCTGCGGAGACAAGCTGTGGATGTCCAAGGTCAGCCCGTATGGATATTTTTTATTTAGGTGTAATAATGACACTAATTTTTTAGGGCATCATGTTAGGATATGTTGTGGAAAACCAGAGAAGATGGAAGTCTGCGGAGACAAGCTGTGGATGTCCAAGGTCATCATGGCGTCTGGACCAGATGAAGAAGAATGGGATGAGACCATTACAATCTGAGAAGAAGTCACCAATAAGGTACCTGGATCTAAGGGAGCATTTATACTGGACAATCCCTCTTTTAAAGGGAATCTGTCACCAGGATTTGCTCCCCCCATGTGAGAGCAGCATAATGTAGAGACAGAGACCCTGATTCCAGCGATGTGTCACTTACTGAAGTGTTTGCTGTCATTTTGATAAAATCAATGTTTTCTTTGCTGCAGATAAAAGCTCATGAATATGCTGGACTACCTGGCATCAGGCCAAGTAGTCCTGTAATGATAATCTGCTGCTGATTAATCAGTGATTTTATCAAAACTACACTAAGCAGCCCAGTAATGACACATTGCTGGAATCAGGATCTCTGCCCCTATGTTATGCTGCTCTCAGATTAGAGGGAAAATACCTGCTGTCAGATTCCCTTTAAATGATCATTGACCGTTTGATTATATGAAGCTGATTGGCAGTTTAATGGCCTGTGACTGCAGACTTGTAAATCCTCATTGCATATGCACAGCGAGCAGTCAGGGTTTTCCAGTGCCGGTGGTGAGAGCGGCAGTCATGTGACCACAAGTGTGCGATTTGCATACTTCTAGCCACATCGGCATGAGGCTTTAGACTGACGTACTGGTAGGGGCAGCATGAACCCCAACTACGGCCCTGCCGCTACACGTAACTGTATCATTGTGCGCATGCGCGCTGCAATTTGTTTTCCCAGACCACTCGGTCCAAGAACAAAATTGAACATAACCACGGCATCATTGGAAAACATTGGTCCGAGTGCGATCCGATGTTTTATCAGATCACACTCGGGCCAAAAATACAGGTGTCTACACAAGCTCTGAGCTGAAACCCAGCTACGCCTCTGGTGAGGACATGTTTTTATTTTTTTTAATCAATGAGTAAACGGTGGCCAGAGGTCTATGGGGGTGCATTATACTATATGGAGGATTATGGGGTGTGCATTTATATGGAGGATAATGGAGTGTGCATTATACTATATGGAGGATTATGTGGTGTGCATTATACTATATGGAGGATTATGGAGTGTGCATTATACTATATGGAGGATTATGGAGTGTGCATTATACTATATGGAGGATTATGGTGTGTGCATTATACTATATGGAGGATTATGGAGTGTGCATTATAGTATATGGAGGATTATGTAGTGTGCACTATACTATATGGAGGATTATGGGGTGTGCATTTATATGGAGGATTATGGTGTGTGCATTATACTATATGGAGGATTATGTAGTGTGCACTATACTATATGGAGGATTATGGGGTGTGCATTTATATGGAGGATTATGGTGCATGCATTATACTATATGGAGGACTATGTAGTGTGCACTATACTATATGGAGGATTATGGGGTGTGCATTTATATGGAGGATTATGGTGTGTGCATTATACTATATGGAGGATTATGGTGTGTGCATTATACTATATGGAGGATTATGGGGTGTGCATTATACTATCTGGAGGATTATGGTGTGTGCATTATACTATATGGAGGATTATGGAGTGTGCATTATACTATATGGAGGATTATGGAGTGTGCATTATACTATATGGAGGATTATGGAGTGTGCATTATACTATATGGAGGATTATGGAGTGTGCATTATACTATATGGAGGATTATGGAGTGTGCATTATACTATATGGAGGATTATGGAGTGTGCATTATACTATATGGAGGATTATGGAGTGTGCATTATACTATATGGAGGATTATGGAGTGTGCATTATACTATATGGAGGATTATGGAGTGTGCATTATACTATATGGAGGATTATGGAGTGTGCATTATACTATATGGAGGATTATCGGGTGTGCATTATACTACAGTATATGGAGGATTATGGAGTGTGCATTATACTACAGCATATGGAGGATTATGGAGTGTGCATTATACTACAGTATATGGAGGATTATGGTGTGTGCATTCTACTATATGGAGGATTATGGAGTGTGCATTATAGTATATGGAGGATTATGTAGTGTGCACTATACTATATGGAGGATTATGGGGTGTGCATTATACTATATGGAGGATTATGGAGTGTGCATTATACTATATGGAGGATTATGGTGTGTGCATTATACTATATGGAGGATTATGGAGTGTGCATTATAGTATATGGAGGATTATGTAGTGTGCACTATACTATATGGAGGATTATGGGGTGTGCATTTATATGGAGGATTATGGTGTGTGCATTATACTATATGGAGGATTATGGTGTGTGCATTATACTATATGGAAGATTATGGGGTGTGCATTATACTATCTGGAGGATTATGGAGTGTGCATTATACTATATGGAGGATTATGGAGTGTGCATTATACTATATGGAGGATTATGGTGTGTGCAATATACTATATGGAGGATTATGGGGTGTGAATTATACTTTATGGAGGATTATGGAGTGTGCATTATACTATATGGAGGATTATGGTGTGTGCATTATACTATATGGAGGATTATGGAGTGTGCATTATACTATATGGAGGATTATGGAGTGTGCATTATACTATATGGAGGATTATGGAGTGTGCATTATACTATATGGAGGATTATGGGGTGTGCATTATACTATCTGGAGGATTATGGAGTGTGCATTATACTATATGGAGGATTATGGAGTGTGCATTATACTATATGGAGGATTGTGGAGTGTGCATTATACTGTATGGAGGATTATGGTGTGTGCATTATACTATAGGGAGGATTATGGAGTGTGCATTATAGTATATGGAGGATTATGGAGTGTGCATTATACTATATGGAGGATTATGGGGTGTGCATTATACTATATGGAGGATTATGGAGTGTGCATTATACTATATGGAGGATTATGGAGTGTGCATTATACTATATGGAGGATTATCGGGTGTGCATTATACTATATGAAGGATTATAGAGTGTGCATTATACTATATGGAGGATTATGGTGTGTGCATTATACTATATGGAGGATTATGGAGTGTGCATTATAGTATATGGAGGATTATGTAGTGTGCACTATACTATATGGAGGATTATGGGGTGTGCATTTATATGGAGGATTATGGTGTGTGCATTATACTATATGGAGGATTATGTAGTGTGCACTATACTATATGGAGGATTATGGGGTGTGCATTTATATGGAGGATTATGGTGCGTGCATTATACTATATGGAGGATTATGTAGTGTGCACTATACTATATGGAGGATTATGGGGTGTGCATTTATATGGAGGATTATGGTGTGTGCATTATACTATATGGAGGATTATGGTGTGTGCATTATACTATATGGAGGATTATGGGGTGTGCATTATACTATATGGAAGATTATGGTGTGTGCATTATACTATATGGAGGATTATGGAGTGTGCATTATACTATATGGAGGATTATGGAGTGTGCATTATACTATATGGAGGATTATGGAGTGTGCATTATACTATATGGAGGATTATGGAGTGTGCATTATACTATATGGAGGATTATGGAGTGTGCATTATACTATATGGAGGATTATGGAGTGTGCATTATACTATATGGAGGATTATGGAGTGTGCATTATACTATATGGAGGATTATGGAGTGTGCATTATACTATATGGAGGATTATGGAGTGTGCATTATACTATATGGAGGATTATGGAGTGTGCATTATACTATATGGAGGATTATGGAGTGTGCATTATACTATATGGAGGATTATCGGGTGTGCATTATACTACAGTATATGGAGGATTATGGTGTGTGCATTATACTACAGTATATGGAGGATTATGGAGTGTGCATTATACTACAGTATATGGAGGATTATGGGGTGTGCATTATACTATATGGAGGATTATGGAGTGTGCATTATACTACAGTATATGGAGGATTATGGTGTGTGCATTCTACTATATGGAGGATTATGGAGTGTGCATTATAGTATATGGAGGATTATGTAGTGTGCACTATACTATATGGAGGATTATGGGGTGTGCATTATACTATATGGAGGATTATGGAGTGTGCATTATACTATATGGAGGATTATGGTGTGTGCATTATACTACAGTATATGGAGGATTATGGGGTGTGCATTATACTATGTGGAGGATTATGGAGTGTGCATTATACTACAGTATATGGAGGATTATGGTGTGTGCATTCTACTATATGGAGGATTATGGAGTGTGCATTATAGTATATGGAGGATTATGTAGTGTGCACTATACTATATGGAGGATTATGGGGTGTGCATTATACTATATGGAGGATTATGGAGTGTGCATTATACTATATGGAGGATTATGGTGTGTGCATTATACTATATGGAGGATTATGGAGTGTGCATTATAGTATATGGAGGATTATGTAGTGTGCACTATACTATATGGAGGATTATGGGGTGTGCATTTATATGGAGGATTATGGTGTGTGCATTATACTATATGGAGGATTATGGTGTGTGCATTATACTATATGGAAGATTATGGGGTGTGCATTATACTATCTGGAGGATTATGGAGTGTGCATTATACTATATGGAGGATTATGGAGTGTGCATTATACTATATGGAGGATTATGGTGTGTGCAATATACTATATGGAGGATCATGGGGTGTGAATTATACTTTATGGAGGATTATGGAGTGTGCATTATACTATATGGAGGATTATGGTGTGTGCATTATACTATATGGAGGATTATGGAGTGTGCATTATACTATATGGAGGATTATGGAGTGTGCATTATACTATATGGAGGATTATGGGGTGTGCATTATACTATCTGGAGGATTATGGAGTGTGCATTATACTATATGGAGGATTATGGAGTGTGCATTATACTATATGGAGGATTGTGGAGTGTGCATTATACTGTATGGAGGATTATGGTGTGTGCATTATACTATATGGAGGATTATGGAGTGTGCATTATAGTATATGGAGGATTATGGAGTGTGCATTATACTATATGGAGGATTATGGGGTGTGCATTATACTATATGGAGGATTATGGAGTGTGCATTATACTATATGGAGGATTATGTGGTGTGCATTATACTATATGGAGGATTATGGTGTGTGCATTATACTATATGGAGGATTAAGGTGTGTGCATTATACTATATGGAGGATTATGGTGTGTGCATTATACTATATGGAGGATTATGGAGTGTGCATTATACTATATGGAGGATTATGGAGTGTGCATTATACTATATGGAGGATTATGGAGTGTGCATTATACTATATGGAGGATTATGGAGTGTGCATTATACTATATGGAGGATTATGGAGTGTGCATTATACTATATGGAGGATTATGGAGTGTGCATTATACTATATGGAGGATTATGGGGTGTGCATTATACTATCTGGAGGATTATGGAGTGTGCATTATACTATATGGAGGATTATGGTGCGTGCATTATACTATATGGAGGATTATGGTGCGTGCATTATACTATATGGAGGATTATGGAGTGTGCATTATACTATATGGAGGATTATGGAGTGTGCATTATACTATATGGAGGATTATCGGGTGTGCATTATACTACAGTATATGGAGGATTATGGTGTGTGCATTATACTATATGGAGGATTATGGAGTGTGCATTATACTACAGTATATGGAGGATTATGGAGTGTGCATTATACTATATGGAGGATTATGGAGTGTGCATTATACTATATGGAGGATTATGGAGTGTGCATTATACTATATGGAGGATTATGGAGTGTGCATTATACTATATGGAGGATTATGGTGTGTGCATTATACTATATGGAGGATTAAGGTGTGTGCATTATACTATATGGAGGATTATGGTGTGTGCATTATACTATATGGAGGATTATGGAGTGTGCATTATACTATATGGAGGATTATGGAGTGTGCATTATACTATATGGAGGATTATGGAGTGTGCATTATACTATATGGAGGATTATGGAGTGTGCATTATACTATATGGAGGATTATGGAGTGTGCATTATACTATATGGAGGATTATGGAGTGTGCATTATACTATATGGAGGATTATGGGGTGTGCATTATACTATCTGGAGGATTATGGAGTGTGCATTATACTATATGGAGGATTATGGTGCGTGCATTATACTATATGGAGGATTATGGAGTGTGCATTATAGTATATGGAGGATTATGGAGTGTGCATTATACTATATGGAGGATTATGGGGTGTGCATTATACTATATGGAGGATTATGAAGTGTGCATTATACTATATGGAGGATTATGGAGTGTGCATTATACTATATGGAGGATTATGGTGCGTGCATTATACTATATGGAGAATTATGGAGTGTGCATTATACTATATGGAGGATTATGGTGTGTGCATTATACTATATGGAGGATTATGGGGTGTGCATTATACTATATGGAGGATTATGGGGTGTGCATTATACTATATGGAGGATTATGGAGTGTGCATTATACTATATGGAGGTTTATGGGGTGTGCATTATACTATATGGAGGATTATGGGGTATGCATTATACTATATGGAGGATTATGGAGTGTGCATTATACTATATGGAGGATTATGAGGTGTGCATTTATATGGAGGATTATGGTGTGTGCATTATACTATATGGAGGATTATGGTGTGTGCATTATACTATATGGAGGATTATGGAGTGTGCATTATACTATATGGAGGATTATGGGGTGTGCATTATACTATATGGAGGATTATGGTGTGTGCATTATACTATCTGGAGGATTATGGAGTGTGCATTATACTATATGGAGGATTATGGGGTATGCATTATACTATTTGGAGGATTATGGAGTGTGCATTATACTATATGGAGGATTATGGGGTGTGCATTTATATGGAGGATTATGGTGTGTGCATTATACTATATGGAGGATTATGGTGTGTGCATTATACTATATGGAGGATTATGGAGTGTGCATTATACTATATGGAGGATTATGGGGTGTGCATTATACTATATGGAGGATTATGGTGTGTGCATTATACTATCTGGAGGATTATGGAGTGTGCATTATACTATATGGATGATTATGGGTGTGCATTATACTATATGGTGGATTATGGTGTGTGCATTATACTATATGGAGGAGTATGGAGTGTGCATTATACTATATGGAGGATTATGGTGCGTGCATTATACTATATGGAGGATTATGGAGTGTGCATTATACTATATGGAGGATTATGGAGTGTGCATTATACTATATGGAGGATTATCGGGTGTGCATTATACTACAGTATATGGAGGATTATGGTGTGTGCATTATACTATATGGAGGATTATGGAGTGTGCATTATACTACAGTATATGGAGGATTATGGAGTGTGCATTATACTATATGGAGGATTATGGAGTGTGCATTATACTATATGGAGGATTATGGAGTGTGCATTATACTATATGGAGGATTATGGAGTGTGCATTATACTATATGGAGGATTATGGTGTGTGCATTATACTATATGGAGGATTAAGGTGTGTGCATTATACTATATGGAGGATTATGGTGTGTGCATTATACTATATGGAGGATTATGGAGTGTGCATTATACTATATGGAGGATTATGGAGTGTGCATTATACTATATGGAGGATTATGGAGTGTGCATTATACTATATGGAGGATTATGGAGTGTGCATTATACTATATGGAGGATTATGGAGTGTGCATTATACTATATGGAGGATTATGGAGTGTGCATTATACTATATGGAGGATTATGGGGTGTGCATTATACTATCTGGAGGATTATGGAGTGTGCATTATACTATATGGAGGATTATGGTGCGTGCATTATACTATATGGAGGATTATGGAGTGTGCATTATAGTATATGGAGGATTATGGAGTGTGCATTATACTATATGGAGGATTATGGGGTGTGCATTATACTATATGGAGGATTATGAAGTGTGCATTATACTATATGGAGGATTATGGAGTGTGCATTATACTATATGGAGGATTATGGTGCGTGCATTATACTATATGGAGAATTATGGAGTGTGCATTATACTATATGGAGGATTATGGTGTGTGCATTATACTATATGGAGGATTATGGGGTGTGCATTATACTATATGGAGGATTATGGGGTGTGCATTATACTATATGGAGGATTATGGAGTGTGCATTATACTATATGGAGGTTTATGGGGTGTGCATTATACTATATGGAGGATTATGGGGTATGCATTATACTATATGGAGGATTATGGAGTGTGCATTATACTATATGGAGGATTATGAGGTGTGCATTTATATGGAGGATTATGGTGTGTGCATTATACTATATGGAGGATTATGGTGTGTGCATTATACTATATGGAGGATTATGGAGTGTGCATTATACTATATGGAGGATTATGGGGTGTGCATTATACTATATGGAGGATTATGGTGTGTGCATTATACTATCTGGAGGATTATGGAGTGTGCATTATACTATATGGAGGATTATGGGGTATGCATTATACTATTTGGAGGATTATGGAGTGTGCATTATACTATATGGAGGATTATGGGGTGTGCATTTATATGGAGGATTATGGTGTGTGCATTATACTATATGGAGGATTATGGTGTGTGCATTATACTATATGGAGGATTATGGAGTGTGCATTATACTATATGGAGGATTATGGGGTGTGCATTATACTATATGGAGGATTATGGTGTGTGCATTATACTATCTGGAGGATTATGGAGTGTGCATTATACTATATGGATGATTATGGGTGTGCATTATACTATATGGTGGATTATGGTGTGTGCATTATACTATATGGAGGATTATGGAGTGTGCATTATACTATATGGAGGATTTTGGAGTGTGCATTATACTATATGGAGGATTATGGAGTGTGCATTATACTATATGGAGGATTATGGGGTGTGCATTACACTATATGGAGGATTATGGTGTGTGCATTATACTATATGGAGGATTATGGTGTGTGCATTATACTATATGGAGGAGTATGGAGTGTGCATTATACTTTATGGAGGATTATGGAGTGTGCATTATACTATATGGAGGATTATGGAGTGTGCATTATACTATATGGAGGATTATGGAGTGTGCATTTATATGGAGGATTATGGTTTGTGCATTTATATGGAGGATTATGGTGTGTGCATTTATATGGAGGTTTATGGTGTGTGTATTATACTATTTTGAGGATTATGGGGTTTGCCTTATATGGAGGACTATGGGATGTGTATTATCTTAAATCGAGGACTGTGGGATGTGTATTATATGGAGGACTATGTGAAGTGTATTATAATACATGGAGGACTATGGGAGGTGTATTCTAATATATGAAGGGTTATGTGGGACCCATTATACTATATGGAAGGGTATGTGGGGGTCATTATAGTATTTGGAGAACTATATATGAAGGGGACAAAGATAAAGCATGGCATGGGAAAGTTTTGTGCTGAGGAAAATAAGCTCTTTCCCTCAGCACCTCAGCATCCAGCTTTCTCATGCTCTGATATCATGGGAAAGCTGGGTGCTGAGGGAAAGTTGTATAGCAGAGCATGGGAAAGCTGGGTGCTGAGGGAAAGATGTATAGCAGAGCATGGGAAAGCTGGGTGCTAAGGTAAAGATGTATAGCAGAGCATGGGAAAGCTGGGTGCTGAGGGAAAGATGTATAGCAGAGCATGGGGAAGCTGGGTGCTGAGGGAAAGATGTATAGCAGAGCATGGGAAAGCTGGGTGCTGAGGGAATGATGTATAGCAGAGCATGGGAAAGCTGGGTTCTGAGGGAAAGATGTATAGTAGAGCATGGGAAAGCTGGGTGCCGAGGGAAAGTTGTATAGCAGAGCATGGGAAAGCTGGGTGTTGAGGGAAAGATGTATAGCAGAGCATGGGAAAGCTGGGTGTTGAGGGAAAGATGTATAGCAGAGCATGGGAAAGCTGGGTGTTGAGGGAAAGATGTATAGCAGAGCATGGGGAAGGTACATGATGAGGACAAGATGTAAAGCTGAACATAGGAAAGCCGCTGATAGAAAAATATTTCAGATCATGGGAAACCTGGGTGCTGAAGGAAAGAGCCAAGTGTCAGCGACACTATCCCATACCCCGAGTGTCGGTGTACGTAGAGGGGGGGCCCAGGTCCAAACTTTGCACCGGGGCCCTTCAAACTCTAATTACGCCACTGGACTGCAGCATTATGTGGAGGGCGGCATCCTCTTCATTATCTGCGAGACCTGGCTCTGTAGGGAAAATAGCGGCTTCACCAGGTCCTGTTACTAAGAGCAATAAATAGGCCTGAGCATACTGGATGCAGCCGTGACTGCATGTTATATGGTCGTGTTAGGGTACTTTCACACCTCCGGTTTTTCTTCTGCGGCACAATCCGGCACTTTGCAGGAAAATCGCAACCGGTTTTTTTTGCTGCCGGTTGCGATTTTCCTGCATAGACTTTAATTAGTGCCGCATTGTGCCGCATGGCCTTGCGTTCCATCCGGTTTTTGCCGCATGCGGCAGATTTAGCCGATGCGGCGGCCGGATGGAACGTTGCCTGGCACGTTTTTTCGTGCGGCAAAAAAAACCGCATCGCGCCGCATTCGGCCGATGCGGCGCATCTCTCAATGCATGCCTATGGCGGCCGGATGCGGCGCGATGCGGCAAATACCGCATCCGGCCGCCGCATGCGGTTTTTGCCATTGCGCATTGCGCATGCTCAGTAGCATGCCGCAAGCGGCAAAAACCGGGCGGGCCGCAAAGGAAAAACTTATGCAAAGGATGCGGTGTTTTCACCGCATCCGTTGCATAGCTTGCACAGCCGGATTGAGCCGCAGGGCTCAAGCCGGATGTGTGAAAGTAGCCTTACACAATCTACAAGTGCACAAAGATATTTCACATTCAACACGCGAAAAGTGGGCCTGTGCACCCCCAAATGCCAGGGCTGAATTTTAGTCCCAGTCCGGCCCTGTAGGGGCCCCATGAGCAGAGGCCAGGAGGGGGACCGTTGCTGACATCCCTGGCGCCTCACTTTCATTCCTCTGCTCACCGGGCTCCAGGAGGCGGGGCAGCCAACAGGGCAATGAGGGGGGCCCGGGTCACTCATAGAGAGCTGCTCTGCACTGATCTATGTGATCGGTGCAATGCACGACAGGAAATGTACTGGACCAGAACCAAAGCTGAGAAGGTGAAGGATCTGTCAGGTCATCTGACTCATCATGTGTCTGATCACATGACCGGTGAAGTGGCAGGTCCTGCTGTTTAGCTGCTGCAGCCTCCGTGCAGGTCCCACTGGCTCTTCTCATGCTCTGCACCGATTAGGAACTGCAAGATGAGGTAATGTATAGTGTGTGTAAGTACATGTGCCTGTTGTAGGGCTGTGTGTATATGTGCATGTAATCTGTCTCTGTCTGTCTTTCTCTGATCGTCTGCCCCTGTCTCTATCCGTCTCTCCACTGGAATCACATTACCTCACACATAAGCTTCTTCTACTAAGAATGTCCTTTGTTGCCTATAGCAACCACTCACAGCTGCTATTAATGAGCTCTAGCTCCGAGCTCCATTGACGTTAATGTAAACGGGTTTTTTGGAGAGTAACTGTAATGCGCGGCGTTACATTTTCCCCTCAAAACAGAGTCTACGACGTTCCCTGGGTCACATGAGGTGTGTGTGCAAATTATTGTGGTTGTAAATGTGACGGTGCGGATTCCTTTAGTGGACACACACATGTACACATATACATACACACATACATACATGCACAAATATACATATACACATACACTCAGCTTTATATACAGTTAGGTCCAGAAATATTTGGACAGTGACACAAGTTTTGTTATTTTAGCTGTTTACAAAAACATGTTCAGAAATACAATTATATATATAATATGGGCTGAAAGTGCACACTCCCAGCTGCAATATGAGAGTTTTCACATCCAAATCGGAGAAAGGGTTTAGGAATCATAGCTCTGTAATGCATAGCCTCCTCTTTTTCAAGGGACCAAAAGTAATTGGACAAGGGACTCTAAGGGCTGCAATTAACTCTGAAGGCGTCTCCCTCGTTAACCTGTAATCAATGAAGTAGTTAAAGGTCTGGGGTTGATTACAGGTGTGTGGTTTTACATTTGGAAGCTGTTGCTGTGACCAGACAACATGCGGTCTAAGGAACTCTCAATTGAGGTGAAGCAGAACATCCTGAGGCTGAAAAAAAAGAAAAAATCCATCAGAGAGATAGCAGACATGCTTGGAGTAGCAAAATCAACAGTCGGGCACATTCTGAGAAAAAAGGAATTGACTGGTGAGCTTGGGAACTCAAAAAGGCCTGGGCGTCCACGGATGACAACAGTGGTGGATAATCGCCGCATACTTTCTTTGGTGAAGAAGAACCCGTTCACAACATCAACTGAAGTCCAGAACACTCTCAGTGAAGTAGGTGTATCTGTCTCTAAGTCAACAGTAAAGAGAAGACTCCATGAAAGTAAATACAAAGGGTTCACATCTAGATGCAAACCATTCATCAATTCCAAAAATAGACAGGCCAGAGTTAAATTTGCTGAAAAACACCTCATGAAGCCAGCTCAGTTCTGGAAAAGTATTCTATGGACAGATGAGACAAAGATCAACCTGTAACAGAATGATGGGAAGAAAAATGTTTGTAGAAGAAAGGGAACGGCACATGATCCAAGTCACACCACATCCTCTGTAAAACATGGTGGAGGCAACGTGATGGCATGGGCATGCATGGCTTTCAATGGCACTGGGTCACTTGTGTTATTGATGACATAACAGCAGACAAGAGTAGCCGGATGAATTCTGAAGTGTACCGGGATATACTTTCAGCCCAGATTCAGCCAAATGCCACAAAGTTGATCGGACGGCGCTTCATAGTACAGATGGACAATGACCCCAAGCATACAGCCAAAGCTACCCAGGAGTTCATGAGTGCAAAAAAGTGGAACATTCTGCAATGGCCAAGTCAATCACCAGATCTTAACCCAATTGAGCATGCATTTCACTTGCTCAAATCCAGACTTAAGACGGAAAGACCCACAAACAAGCAAGACCTGAAGGCTGCGGCTGTAAAGGCCTGGCAAAGCATTAAGAAGGAGGAAACCCAGCGTTTGGTGATGTCCATGGGTTTCAGACTTAAGGCAGTGATTGCCTCCAAAGGATTCGCAACAAAATATTGAAAATAAAAATATTTTGTTTGGGTTTGGTTTATTTGTCCAATTACTTTTGACCTCCTAAAATGTGGAGTGTTTGTAAAGAAATGTGACAATTCCTACAATTTCTATCAGATATTTTTGTTCAAACCTTCAAATTAAACGTTACAATCTGCACTTGAATTCTGTTGTAGAGGTTTCATTTCAAATCCAATGTGGTGGCATGCAGAGCCCAACTCGCGAAAATTGTGTCACTGTCCAAATATTTCTGGACCTAACTGTATTATATATACACATATGGCTGACGATTCTGTCTAAGGCTCGTCATTTTGATGACCCGAAAAACGGTGCATACAGCTTTTTTTGGGCTGTCAAAATGACAACTAGTGGTAAATGTTTGATTGATGAGGACTGTTTGCAGAAGTGGAAATTTTCCAATAGTGATGGTGGGACTGTGGAAGGTTGGAGGTAAGTATGGAAAGGAGGATCTCAGCTCCGGTAAATGCATCACCCGGGTCCTTTCTCTGGGGGACGG
The DNA here is from genome assembly GCF_048569485.1 of Anomaloglossus baeobatrachus. Lineage (NCBI taxonomy): Eukaryota > Metazoa > Chordata > Amphibia > Anura > Aromobatidae > Anomaloglossus > Anomaloglossus baeobatrachus. The sequence goes on along the minus strand of NC_134363.1, from coordinate 37,667,045 downwards.
TGCAGGGAGGGCAGCTCCGTGTTCAAAGAGGCAAAATCCGGCAATAGAAAAATGTTTCCACCATCACATCCAAGAAATAAGGGTAAAAACCAATTTTATTCCATAACTTGTGCAAATCTAGCAGGATATGTCTAATGCGGGCTTCACACGGGATGATATATCATGCGATTGCACGAGCGATCGTACCTGCCCCGTCGTTTGTGCGTCACGGGCAAATCGCTGGCCGTGTCGCTCAAAGACGTTAAACCGCTGTCACACGTACTTACCTGATCAGCGACCTCGCTGTGGGCGGCGAATATCCTCTTCCTGAAGGGGGAGGGACGTTCGGCGTCACCGCGACGTCACACATCCGCCGGCCAATAGAAGCGGTGGGGCGGAGATGAGCGGGACGTAAACATCTCGCCCACTTTCTTCCTTCCGCATCGCCGGCGGGTACCGCAGGACGCAGGTAAGCTGTGTTCATCGTTCCCGGGGTGTCACACGGAGCGATGTGGGCTGCCCCGGGTACGATGAACAACCGGCGCCAAGAAAAATAAACAATTTTTTAAAATTAAGCGACGTGTACACGACTCACGATTTGTGACCGATTTGCAAACATTCAGCGACGCTCGGAGGTGTCACACGAAATGACATCGCAATGGTGCGTCACAAAAACCGTGACCCCAACGATATATCGCACGATAGATCGTATCGTGTGAAGCCCGCTTTAGACTAAGAACCTCTTTTAGGTTTGAAACACGTACAGTAAGCCATTGTTTTATACTTTGTGGACATTCATCCAACCTAGTGTTGGTTTTAACCTTATGGAATAAAATTGTTTTTTAACCTTATTTCTTGGACGTGATGCTGGAAACAAGATTTTTCTATTGCCGAAGGTTCGAGGGGTATAGGTGGAGCTGTGGTGGAGGCGGAGTCTGAAGTGGGCCCGAAAATTTTGGCTGTATAGGGCCCTGAAATTCCTGGTGGCAGTGTGCCGACCCCGCGACAGCTGACGGGCTGCTCGGACCCTGATCCACAGTGGCTCGAGGGGTCTCTGGATCCGAGGCGGGGTCGCACGGTTACTCGGAATAAAAAGGGGGAAGATGTTTGTTTTAGGTGGTGAATGGGATAATGTTCGTGACGCCACCCACGGTGTGTGGTAACGTGAGGGACCACTGCTGCTGTTTGGGGGGGAGCCCGGTGATGATGGTGTGGCAGATAGAGATGTTAACCCGTCCGTGGGCAGGGGGAAGGGTGTTCTGGGACTCGGTGATGGATGGAGTGGGGAACCCGTCGGGAGTGAAGGGGTGTTCGGTACTCACACAGTCCAAAGTCACTGACGCTGACACCAGGTAAACCAAACTCTTGAATGCTCTGTCTCTGTAGGTTGAGCATGCTGGGTCCGTGCCCCTTTGGTGTTGCTGGTTGGCTTGAAGCCTTGTCCCTTGGCACTGTGTGTCCTACGTATGGATCCCTTTCATATGAAGCTATTCGGGTCCCGCTCACCTGCGTGGCTAGCAGGGTGAGCTTGCTCTCAGGGTTCACGCTTGGGATTTTCTGGACGGTTTTCGGAAGTTCTATCCCCCTCGTTGCGCTAGTACCCCGATTCTGGAGCGGGTGGGGAACGGTTCCTGAAGACTCTGTTCCCGTTGGGTAAATTACTGGGCTGCGTGAAGCTTCTTCCCAGCCTAAGGTCCGTGTACCCCATCGTGCCCTGGTCCCTGCCCGGTTTTAGCACAAGGCAGCTGGCCTGCTCTCTGTAGCAGCACCGTACCCCCTGTCACTACCCCCTGCGACCGGGGTGCCAGCTGCTACTGGCCTGGCCAACGTCTGGCACCTGGGACGGCTACAGGAGCCCAGCTCCACAGCGTGACCTGTCCTGTCACCGCCCTCTCACTGCTCAACTACTACTCAACAACTGACATCTCTGCCCTCCCTCTTCCATCCCTCCATCTTGGTGGCCCTATTCCCCTCAGGCTGCCCAATGGGTGGTTGGTGGGTGTGGTGCAGAGTATTCCTCAGGATTTATGTACACCTGTTGGTAGCAACACCAAAATGACAGGACCCATAACCAAGGAGGAGCGGGTACCATGCAGAAGGGCAGATTGCACAGCACCTTTGTGACGACCTGATAGGCCAGGGCATCACATTAGCCCTGGGCAGGACGTACTAGCAACATACAGGGGGCGGCGCGGCTGAGCGAGTCCCGGCCACCTGTCTGCCAAAGAGGAGCGTCCTCTGTAATGGAGACGGCAGACGGCGTTGTTGCCACACTGGAGTCCAGCAGCCTGAAGAGTGGAGACGGACCGGTGACCTGTTCTGTGGAGGTGACTGCCGACCTGCTCACTAGCCGCAGGCAACAGCGGTGCAATATGTGAAAAGGGGGATTGTAATATTCTATAAGGTGGGGGGGAAACGAGGGCGTCTGCTATCAAAGTGTTCTGGGGCATCTGATCTATGTAGTTTCAATCCTCCATTCCCAATCCATACACTGTGTATGTATAGATTGGGAATGGAGGATGGAAACTGCATGGGTGAAACGCCTCAGCACACTGTGCCCCACTGACCCTCCCTCCATCTTGGATATTTCCAATGTCTGCCTCCACATACTGTGTGTGTCCCTCCATCAGGATATTCTGCATGTATCATGCTGTATGTAGTGGCTATAAACACATGATACAAGCAGAATGGAGGGGCACACACAGTGTACAGGCCGGGACATCAACCCACACCAATCCCATACCCCATGTTTATTTTCACTACTACAATAAAGCCGTGTGCACACATTGAGTATTTGGTGAGTTTTATACCTCAGTGTTTTTTTTACAAATACTGACGTAAAAAAAACCATCACCAAATGAACTTGCACACATGGCCTTACAAATAATGAGGTAAAAAAGTCACCAAATACGCAATGTGTCCACATGGCCTTACAAATAATGAGGTAAAAAAGTCACCAAATACGCAATGTGTCCACATGGCCTTACAAATAATGAGGTAAAAAAGTCACCAAATACTCAATGTGTCCACATGGCCTTACAAATAATGAGGGCCAAGTCCTCCTGCTCACGTTAAGTATTAGTTTTTGTTACCTTAGTATTTAAGCTATGTTCACATAGGGTGGTTTTGCAGTTTTTTCCAGTTTTTTTTTTTTCATTGGTTTAATGCAAATACATGACAATAACAAGCTGCAGATTTTGCGCAGATTTTGCTGTAGAAAAAAAAACACCCTGCGTGAACATTGCCTTAAGCCTCGTGCACATGTTCAGTATTGGTCAGTTTTTTTACCTCAGCATTTGTAAGTCCTCGTGCACACGCTGAGAATTTGAGTATTTTACTTAAGTATTTGTTAAACTATGCTCACACATGGAGTTTTTGCTCAGTTTTTTTTGTTTTGGGCAATAGTCATGTTTACAGATTAAAGTTGGACTGTTCAGTATTATGCCTTTAGGCCCCCTTCACACGTCCGTGAAAATCACGCACGTGTTTCACGGACGTGTCAAAGGTGCGTTTTTCCCTCCGTGAGCCGTGTTCATGACACTACGTGTGTTCTCCGTGTGTTATCCGTGATAACACACGGAGAATGAGAACTTTCTGCTCACCTGTCCCTGGTGTTGCTGTCCGTGGTGCTGATCTGCGGTCTCCGGTCCTGCCGTCTCCCCGCTGCTGATGCTTCCGGCCCACAGTGAAGTGAATATTAAATTAGCATAATGAGCGGCGGTCGGCAGCAAGTGACAGCAGCGGCAGAGACAGGAGGGCTGGAGAAGGTGAGTAAAGATTTGTTATTTTTTTCTCTGACACGTGAGTTTTCTCCGGCGCGTGTCACACGGGACCGCATCCACGCTACATCCGTGTGGTACGTATGCGGGCCGTGTGAAACCCCTGATACCGGAAAAAACGTGGACATGTCTACGTGTGGAACACACGGACACGCGTATGCTCCACACGTACACACGTTCCATGGCAAAACACGCACGTGTGTGCAGACCCATTAATTTTAATGGGTCTACGTGTGCCCGTGTCTCCGGTACGTGCAGGAACTGACCTAACACGTACCGGAGACACGTGCGTGTGAAGGGGGCCATAGGCTATGTGTGCACTGAGCGTTTTTAGCTGCGTTTTTTGGGTGCGTTTTTGTGCGGTTTTGGGCTCAAAACTGCATGACTTTGCTTCCCCAGCAAAGTCTGACTTTTCATTTTTGTTCTCCGCACACAACTTTTTTTTTTTCAGCTGTCTTTTTGAGCTTAAAAAAAAAAAATGGAAATGTCAATTCTTTCCTGCGTTTTTCTGCGTTTTCCCCCCATGTAATGCATCAGAAAAACGTAGCCAAAACCGCACCAAAATGAGGTAAAAACGCATGTGTTTTCACAGGTGCGTTTTTTGTGCGTTAGTTACTCTTAATCTGCCCCGGGGGCGCAATATTTTGGAGAGGGGCAGTGTGTGATGGTATATTACAGTCATATGAAAAAGTTTGGGCACCCCTATTAATGTTAACCTTTTTTCTTTATAACAATTTGGGTTTTTGCAGCAGCTATTTCAGTTTCATATATCTAATAACTGATGGACTGAGTAATATTTCTGGATTGAAATGAGGTTTATTGTACTAACAGAAAATATGCAATCCGCATTTAAACAAAATTTGACCACTGCAAAAGTATGGGCACCCTTATCAATTTCTTGTTTTGAACCCTCCTAACTACTTTTTACTGACTTACTAAAGCACTAAATTGGTTTTGTAACCTCATTGAGCTTTGAACTTCATAGGCAGGTGTATCCAATCATGAGAAAAGGTATTTAAGGTGGCCACTTGCAAGTTGTTCTCCTATTTGCATCTCCTATGAAGAGAGGCATCATGGGATCCTCAAAACAGCTCTCAAATGATCTGAAAACAAAGATTATTCAACATAGTTGTTCAGGGGAAGGTACAAAAAGTTGTCTCAGAGATTTAAACTGTCAGTTTCCACTGTGAGGAACATAGTAAGGAAATGGAAGAACACAGGTACAGTTCTTGTTAAGCCCAGAAGTGGCAGGCCAAGAAAAATATCAGAAAGGCAGAGAAGAAGAATGGTGAGAACAGTCAAGGACAATCCACAGACCACATCCAAAGACCTGCAGCATCATCTTGCTGCAGATGGTGTCAATGTGCATCGGTCAACAATACAGCGCACGTTGCACAAGGAGAAGCTGTATGGGAAAGTGATGTGAAAGAAGCCGTTTCTGCAAGCATGCCACAAACAGAGTCGCCTGAGGTATGCAAAAGCACATTTGGACAAGCCAGTTATATTTTGGAAGACGGTCCTATGGACTGATGAAACAAAGATTGAGTTGTTTGGTCATACAAAAAGGCGTTATGCATGGAGGCAAAAAACACGGCATTCCAAGAAAAGCACTTGCTACCCACAGTAAAATTTGGTGGAGGTTCCATCATGCTTTGGGGCTGTGTGGCCAATGCCGGCTTCGGGAACCTTGTTAAAGTTGAGGGTCGCATGGATTCAACTCAGTATCAGCAGATTCTTGACAATAATGTGCAAGAATCAGTGACGAAGTTGAAGTTACGCAGGGGATGGATATTTCAGAAAGACAATGATCCAAAACACCGCTCCAAATCTACTCAGGCATTCATGCAGAGGAACAATTACAAAGTTCTGGAATGGCCATCCCAGTCCCCAGACCTGAATATCATTGAAAATCTGTGGGATGATTTGAAGCATGCTGTCCATGCTCAGCGACCATCAAACTTAACTGAACTGGAATTGTTTTGTAAACAGGAATGGTCAAATCTACCTTCATCCAGGATCCAGGAACTCATTAAAAGCTACAGGAAGCGACTAGAGGCTGTGATTTTTGCAAAAGGAGGATCTAGAAAATTTTAATGTCACTTTTATGTTGAGGTGCCCATACTTTTGCATCGGTCAAAATTAGTTTAAATGCGGATCGCACATTTTCTGTTAGTACAATAAACCTCATTTCAATCCAGAAATATTACTCAGTCCATCAGTTATTAGATATATGAAACTGAAATAGCAAAAACCCAAATTGTTATAAAGAAAAAAGGTTAACATTAATAGGGGTGCCCAAACTTTTTCATATGACTGTTGTGAGGTAGCGCGGTCGGCTGCGCGGCCGAAGACACGGGATCCAGGCACCAAGGGTCACAGCACACGGTTTATTGCACAAACCAAAGAGTCCAATACAGCATACAGTTGTCTCCAGCAGAGACTCAGGGAGTTGTGTTCACTCCCTCACACCCTAGGCGCCACGCCCTTGTTCCTGTTTCCTTTTAACCCTTCTTTCAGCTTGTAGGGAAACAGGATTAACCCCGGACTGGAGTTGCTTTCTATACATGGAGGGAGCACAACCGAGGCGAGACGTACCGGCCGTCATAGACCAGCCCGGTCACAGTCTCACATACCCCCCCCCTCAGTTCAAGCGTGCGGGGTTGAACTCCCGCCATCAAACACGGGCCGCGGGACAAGGCATCGGCGTTGGCCTGCAACCTACCGGCCCGGTGTTCAACCGTAAACCGGAAGTTCTGCAGAGAAAGGAACCACCGGGTAACCCGGGCATTCCGTTCCTTGGCGGACCTCATCCAGACCAGCGGAGAGTGATCAGTCACCAAGCGAAACTGCCGTCCCAGCAGGTAATAGCGTAGGGACTCCAAGGCCCACTTAATCGCCAGGCACTCCTTCTCCACTACGCTATAATTCCGCTCGGGAGGGGTGAGCTTCCTACTCAAGAAGGTGACGGGGTGTTCCTCCCCCTGAACCACCTGAGACAGCACTGCCCCCAGGCCGACCTCAGAGGCGTCAGTCTGTACTATAAACTCCTTCCGGAAATCAGGGTTGACAAGAACGGGCCTTCCGCACAGGACCCCCTTCAGGGCCCGGAAGGAGTCCTCGGCCTGCGGAGTCCAGCGCACCATGACGGACTTCTTGCCTTTGAGAAGGTCCGTCAAGGGGGCCGATAGTCCCGCAAAATTCTTTACAAACCTCCTGTAGTACCCCACAACACCCAGGAAAGCCCTAACCTGCTTCGTGGTCAGGGGTCTAGGCCACTTCTGGATCGCCTCCACTTTGTTAATTTGGGGCTTAATCACTCCTTGGCCTATTACGTAGCCCAAATAGCGGGCTTCCGTGAGCCCCAACGCACATTTCTTGGGATTGGCTGTCAATCCGGCTGTTCGGAGCGCGTTCACCACCGCTTGCACCTGTTCCAAGTGGGTCTGCCACTCGGAGCTGTAAATAATTATGTCATCAAGGTACGCTGATGCATACGCCTGGTGGGGTTCCAGCACCAAGTCCATCAACCTCTAGAACGTGGCCGGAGCGCCGTGTAACCCAAAAGGCAAGACAACATAGTGGAAGAGACCCTCCGGCGTAACAAAAGCGGTTTTCTCCTTGGCGGACTCCGTCAGTGGCACCTGCCAGTACCCCTTGGTCAGGTCGAGCGTGGTGAAATATCGCGCCTGTCCCAGCCTATCAATCAGCTCATCCACCCGGGGCATGGGGTAGAGATCGAACTTAGATATTTCGTTCAATCTCCTAAAGTCATTGCAGAACCTTAAGGAGCCATCGGGTTTTGGTATTAGGACAATGGGACTAGCCCATTCACTCCGGGATTTTTCGATGACCCCTAGTCGTAGCATTGTCTTCACTTCATCTGATATGGCTTGTCTTCGAGCCTCCGGTACCCGGTATGACTTCAGGCGTACCTTCAGGTGAGGCTCGGTGACAATGTCATGTCGTATCAGACTTGTCCTACCAGGCAGCTCGGAGAAGACATCGGGGTTCTGCTGAACCAGCCGTCTGGCCTCTCGCCTCTGTTGCTTGGTGAGGGCTTCTCCAATCCTTACTTCCGGTTCGTCCTCTCCGGAGGTCGCTGGAGCAGGGTATGAACGACCCGAAGAGGAGGGAGATGGGGAAAAATCAACCATCAGGCTTTCCTGTTCCTGCCAAGGTTTTAACAGATTGACATGGTATATTTGTTCAGGTTTCCGCCTACCGGGCTGCAATACCTTATAGTTGACCACCCCGCTTCTTTCCTTTATCTCGTAGGGGCCTTGCCACTGAGCCAGGAACTTACTCTCCGCCGTGGGGATTAATACCATCACCCGATCCCCGGGTTTAAAGGTCCGCACGGTGGCTTGTCTATTGTAGCGGCCGCTTTGCGCGGCCTGAGCCTCCTGTAAATGCTCCTTCACAATTGGCATGACCGCGCTTATGCGGTTCTGCATTCCTAAAATGTGTTCAGTCACACTTTTATGGGGGGTGGGCTCCTGCTCCCATGTTTCCTTTGCCAGGTCCAACAATCCCCGGGGATGTCGCCCGTATAACAACTCAAAAGGCGAAAACCCCGTGGATGCCTGTGGCACCTCTCGTATGGCAAACATCAAATAGGGAAGCATCATATCCCAGTCTTTCCCGTCTTTGGAGATCACCCTTTTGAGCATGGTTTTCAGGGTTTTATTGAAACGCTCCACTAAACCGTCCGTTTGAGGATGATACACAGACGTACGCAACTGCTTGATCTGGAGCAGCCGGGATAGCTCTTTGGTCACTTTAGACATGAATGGGGTCCCCTGATCCGTAAGGATCTCCTTGGGCAACCCCACCCGGCAGAACACAGCAAACAACTCCCGAGCTATAAGCTTCGCCACAGTATGTCTGAGAGGTATCGCCTCTGGATACCGGGTGGCATAGTCAACGATCACTAGGATGTGTTGGTGCCCTCGAGCGGACTTTACGAGGGGCCCCACCAGATCCATCCCTATCCGTTCAAAAGGGACTTCTATAATGGGTAACGGTACCAACGGACTGCGAAAGTGGGCCAGGGGTGCGGTAAGCTGACACTCCGGGCAGGTTTCACAGAACCGTTTTACTTCCCCAAAGACCCCGGGCCAATAGAACCTTTGCAATATTCGCTCCTGCGTTTTCTTGACCCCTAGGTGACCACTCATCAGGTGTTTATGAGCCAAGTCGAGGACCTGCCGGCGATACGGCTGGGGCACCACCAACTGCTCTACCCCCACGCCCCGTATTTCATCTACCCGGTAGAGTAAATCCTGCTTAAGAGCGAAATGGGGGTACCTTACCTGGGCACCGGGCAGCTGTGCCACCCCGTCAACCACTGTCACCTGACTCCGGGCATGTATTAATGTAGGGTCCTGGAGTTGGGCTGTCCCAAACGTATCCGGGGACGTCTCCAACTCCGGGATGGGCTCGACCAACTCAGCCTCTCCTGCCAATACCTCTAGGGGCGACCTATCGGGTTCACACTCTGTCCCTATCAGGGGGACCCCTACGGCAGGCGTCCCGGATTCGGGATTGTCGGGCTCAGGTCCCGGACTGTCCAAAACCTGAGGGAACTTAGGAGGCCCCTTCCATAGAGTCCAAAAATACGGCAGATCCCTTCCTAGGATCACGTCATAGGGAAGAGAGTTCATAAGTCCCACCTCATGTTGCACCTGCCCACAGGGTGCTGTGATGGTGACAACTCCCGTGGGATAGTCTCGGCGGTCCCCATGTATGAAAACCACCCCCACGGTACGTCCTGTGGCCTTTATTTTAGCCCTTAGGGTTGATCGCAGAAGGGTCACTAAGCTTCCGGAATCCAACAAGCCTGTAACCGGACATCCATTCACCTGTATTTGGCACAAGTGGGGCTCAGTCTCCGGGGAGACAAGGTCCGCGGTATACACCGCCTGAGCATACATTGAACCCCGCCGGGTAACCCCACAATCCATGGGCTCCGTGGTGAGTGGGCACTGAGCTTCCATATGTCCCACCCGCTGGCACCTCCAACATCTAATAGGGAAGGATACCCCCTTGTCGAGTTGTCGTTTAGGGTACATAGCCTTCCGGACCTCCGGGACGGCGGGCGCGGCCTCAGATGGGACGGTAGCGGACTCCCGCACCGGTGTCAGCGGTGGGTCCTTGGCCCGAGGGTTAGAGGGGCCGGACCGACGGGCGGCACGCAAAGTCTCGGTGTCCCGTATCAAGTCTTGCGTAGCCACATGCCGCTCCACCAGGCTCACTAATTGGTCCAGGGTACTTGGGTCGCCCTGTCCTACCCACCGTTGAATGGTGACGGGTAACGTACGCACAAAGCGATCAACCACCACCCTTTCCACCATTTGCACAGGGCTCAGAGTGTCAGGCTGCAACCACTTCTTTACCAGATGCAACAAGTCATAGGCCTGGGAGCGTACGGGTTTGCCTTCCTCATAGAACCACTGATTTACCCGCTGAGCCCGTACATAGGTATTCACCCCCAACCGAGCAAGTATTTCGGCTTTCAGGGTCGCATAGTCTATGGCGTCCTTGGTACAGAGGTCCAGGTACGCTTTTTGGGGCTCCCCCGTCAGATAGGGCGACAATACCTCAGCCCACTGGGGGGGTCATCTTTTGCAACGCTTCTCTCACCGTTTTCCGGACGCTGCCGTCGTCACCCGGTCTCAGGTTTGTTGCTGCCGGTCCGGCACGGATCGACTTGGCCAGGAGAACCATCTGTTCTTGGTGGCTTTGTTCCTGCAATTGCAAGGCTTGCTGCTGACGTGCATTGGTCTGTTGTTGCTGTGCATTGGCCTGAACCAGCTGCTTTAGTATGTCCTCCATGGCGTCGCCGGGTTTGGGCTGTAGTATAGCCGCTTGAATCCAAGACATGTGCCACCGGGTCACCAGAAATGGAAGCTACACCTCACCGGGCTGGCATGCCCGCATTCTCCACCATATGTGAGGTAGCGCGGTCGGCTGCGCGGCCGAAGACACGGGATCCAGGCACCAAGGGTCACAGCACACGGTTTATTGCACAAACCAAAGAGTCCAATACAGCATACAGTTGTCTCCAGCAGAGACTCAGGGAGTTGTGTTCACTCCCTCACACCCTAGGCGCCACGCCCTTGTTCCTGTTTCCTTTTAACCCTTCTTTCAGCTTGTAGGGAAACAGGATTAACCCCGGACTGGAGTTGCTTTCTATACATGGAGGGAGCACAACCGAGGCGAGACGTACCGGCCGTCATAGACCAGCCCGGTCACAGTCTCACACTGTATATAGAGAGGTAGTGTATGGGTATATTATATAGAGTAGCTAAGTGGGGGGTATATTATATAGAGAGGCTGTGTGAGGGGTATATTATATAGAGAGGCTGTGTGAGGGGTATATTATATAGAGAGGCTGTGTGAGGGGTATATTATATAGAGAGGCTGTGTGAGGGGATATATTATATAGAGAGGCTGTGTGAGGGGTATATTATATAGAGAGGCTGTGTGAGGGGTATATTATATAGAGAGGCTGTGTGAGGGGTATATTATATAGAGAGGCTGTGTGAGGGGTATATTATATAGAGAGGCTGTGTGAGGGGTATATTATAAAGAGAGGCCGTGTGGGGGGTATATTATATAGAGGGGCAGTGTTGGGGTTTATTATGAAGAGGGGTAGTGTGAGGGGATATTTGGATAAGAGCAGTGTGTATATGGGTGGAGGTATTTTGTGAAGGAAGCACAGCAGTTATTTATTCAGGGGTGCACCATGGGAGATATTTATATTTATGGATCAGAATAATTATACTTTTATTTTTAAAGGCGCAGTGTCGGGAAGTGCTGCTGAAGAACAAAGAGGGAGGTCTTCAGAGCCGAGCTGTGGACATGAAATCTCATGATGGCATCTGTAATATGTGGAGACAAAAGGGATGGGAACAATTCCGATCAAAGCAGATGTCATCTATAAGGTACCTGGCTGTGAATGATTATTTGTGATACTGCCTGCGTCTTATCAGTACTATTCTTATTTAGTTCTATTTTTAGTCATAGAAACGCACTAAAACGCAGCTATATTTGCAATTTGCGTTTTTCATTGCGTTTTTGAACATCTCATTGAAAATTGGTGGAAAATGCAGTGAAAAACGCAAAAATAATTGACATGCTGCGTTTTAGTTTGCACCACAAAAACGCAGCTAAAAAAAACCCACTATGTGCAGACAGCAAAAAGGAAAACTCATAGACTTTGCTGGGGAAGCAAAGTCATGCAGTTTTCTGAGCAAAAACGCACCCGAAAAACGCGGCGAAAAACGCACTGTGCGTAACTATGGTAATAAGATGCGCCAATGTGATGCCCTGACAAAATCAGGTTGTCACAGGAGACTGCATCCATCTTCCAGATGCAGGATCCCCTCCTCTTTCGCCTTCCAACACAACCACACACAGGTACAAATACCAGCCACAAAGCCCTAGTCACCCCCCCAGGACAATAGGGACACACCAGTGGGCGGGGTCAGGCAGATGGTGACGCCCACCTAGGGGTTCTGAGGTGTCAGGGGAGGGGAAGAGTCAGTCTGTGAGAGAGACAGAGACAGACAGAAGAGTCTAGACAGTGGAAGTGAGAGGAGTGAAGTGGTAGTCGGGGGTTGTAGCTCCCGGACTTCCAGACTACTTAAGCTGACTAGGTGGCAGACGGCAGAGCAGGGCCACAGGCAACGGAGATCCGGTCGCGGGAGACCTTAAGTGGACCGGGGCAGGGTTGTAGCCCGCTGGTACCGACAGCGGTCTGGAGGCCGTGCACAGCAGTCGGGGTACCTGGACCTTAGGGCGAGGACAGCTTCAAACACCTTTCCAATTAACCAGCAGGGGACAAGTTTCCAAGTCTTGTCCCACTAGCAGCCCAGATAGAGCGAGACGGAAGCCCAACGCGGGGGATAGGGCATCTGCAAGTGCCTGCAAAAATCCAAAGGGTCACATCTCGCGGGCGACAGCTCCCACAGGAAAGACACCGGGAGCGGACTTACCCCGTTTCATGCGGAATTATATTTCACAAAATTCACAGACATAAGCCTAGAGATCCATCAATCCAAATGGGAAATGGGGAGGCTAGGGATGAGAGATACATATAAAGTAAACACTACAATCAAATAAGCAATACAAATAAATAAACATAAATAAATAAACAATAAACTAATACAAATAGTTGTAAAGTCCATTTGGAAAAATACATAAAGTATATATATATATATATATATATATATATATATATATATACGTATATGTGTAAAGGTGAGTTGAGGTAAAAAAAAAATTATATATGTGTATATATATATATATATATATATATCTATATATTGTGAGGTAGCGCGGTCGGCTGCGCAGCAGAAGACACGGGATCCAGGCATATAGGTTCACAGCACACGGTGTTTAATGTCCAAACAAAAATCCACAGCAATATACATGTCTCTCCAGCAGAGACTCAGGGAGTTGTGATCACTCCCTCACACCCGGCACACCTGCCCCTCGTTCCTGTTTCCATTTAACCCTTCCTTCAGCCTGTAGGGAAACAGCATTAACCCTAGAGTGGATTTACTTTCTATCATGGAGTGAGCACAACCGGGGCGAGACATACCGGCCGTCATAGATAACCCCGGTCACAGTCTCACATACCCCCCCCCTCAGTTCAAGCGTGCGGGGTTGAACTCCCGCCATCAAACACGGGCCGCGGGACAAGGCATCGGCGTTGACCTGCAACCTACCGGCCCGGTGTTCAACCGTAAACCGGAAGTTCTGCAGAGAAAGGAACCACCGGGTAACCCGGGCATTCCGTTCCTTGGCGGACCTCATCCAGACCAGCGGAGAGTGATCAGTCACCAAGCGAAACTGCCGTCCCAGCAGGTAATAGCGTAGGGACTCCAAGGCCCATTTAATCGCCAGGCACTCCTTCTCCACTACGCTATAATTCCGCTCGGGAGGGGTGAGCTTCCTACTCAAGAAGGTGACGGGGTGTTCCTCCCCCTGAACCACCTGAGACAGCACTGCCCCCAGGCCGACCTCAGAGGCGTCAGTCTGTACTATGAACTCCTTCCGGAAATCAGGGTTGACCAGAACGGGTTGTCCGCACAGGACCCCCTTCAGGGCCCGGAAGGAGTCCTCGGCCTGCGGAGTCCAGCGCACCATGACGGACTTCTTGCCTTTGAGAAGGTCCGTCAAGGGGGCTGATAGTCCCGCAAAATCTCTTACAAACCTCCTGTAGTACCCCACGATACCCAGGAAGGCCCTAACCTGCTTTGTGGTCAGGGGTCTAGGCCACTTCTGGATCGCCTCAACCTTGTTAATTTGGGGCTTTATCACTCCTTGGCCTATCACGTAGCCCAAGTAGCGGGCTTCCGTGAGTCCCAACGCACATTTCTTGGGATTGGCTGTCAATCCGGCTGTTCGAAGCGCGTCCACCACCGCTTGTACCTGTTCCAAGTGGGTCTGCCAATCGGGGCTGTAAATAATGATGTCATCAAGGTACGCTGATGCATACGCCTGGTGGGGTTCCAGCACTAAGTCCATCAACCTCTGGAACGTGGCCGGAGCGCCATGTAACCCAAAAGGCAAGACAACATAGTGGAAGAGACCCTCCGGCGTAACAAAAGCGGTTTTCTCCTTGGCGGACTCCGTCAGTGGCACCTGCCAGTACCCCTTGGTCAGGTCGAGCGTGGTAAAATATCGCGCCTGTCCCAGCCTATCAATCAGCTCATCCACCCGGGGCATGGGGTAGAGATCGAACTTGGATATTTCGTTCAATCTCCGGAAGTCATTGCAGAACCTTAAGGAGCCATCGGGTTTTGGTATTAGGACAATGGGACTAGCCCATTCACTCCGGGATTTTTCGATGACCCCCAGGCGTAGCATTGTCTTCACTTCTTCTGATATGGCTTGTCTTCGAGCCTCCGGCACGCGGTATGACTTCAGGCGTACCTTCAGGTGGGGCTCGGTGACAATGTCATGTCGTATCAGACTGGTCCTACCCGGCAACTCGGAGAAGACATCGGGGTTCTGCTGAACCAGCCGTCTGGCCTCTCGCCTCTGTTGCTTGGTGAGGGCTTCTCCGATCCTTACTTCCGGTTCGTCCTCTCCGGAGGTCGCTGAAGCCGGGAGTGAACGACCCGAAGAGGAGGGAGATGGGGGAAACTCAACCATCAGGCTTTCCCGTTCCTGCCACGGTTTTAATAGGTTGACATGGTATATTTGTTCAGGTTTCCGCCTACCGGGCTGCAATACTTTATAGTTGACCACCCCGACTTTTTCCTTTATCTCGTAGGGGCCTTGCCACTGAGCCAGGAATTTACTCTCCGCCGTGGGGATTAATACCAACACCCGATCCCCGGGTTTAAAGGTCCGCACGGTGGCTTGTCTATTATAGCGGCCGCTTTGCGCGGCCTGAGCCTCCTGTAAATGCTCCTTCACAATTGGCATGACCGCGCTTATGCGGTTCTGCATTCCTAAAATGTGTTCAATCACACTTTTATGGGGGGTGGGCTCTTGCTCCCATGTTTCCTTTGCCAGGTCCAACAATCCCCGGGGATGTCGCCCGTATAACAATTCAAAAGGCGAAAACCCCGTGGATGCCTGTGGCACCTCTCGGATGGCAAACATCAAATAGGGAAGCATCATATCCCAGTCCTTCCCGTCTTTGGAGATCACCCTTTTTAGCATGGTTTTCAGGGTTTTATTGAATCGTTCTACTAACCCATCCGTCTGAGGATGATACACAGACGTACGCAACTGCTTGATCTGGAGTAGCCGGCATAGTTCTTTGGTCACTTTAGACATGAATGGGGTCCCCTGATCCGTAAGGATCTCCTTGGGCAACCCCACCCGGCAGAACACAGAAAACAACTCCCGAGCTATAAGCTTCGCCGCAGTATGTCTGAGAGGTATCGCCTCTGGATACCGGGTGGCATAGTCAACGATCACTAGGATGTGTTGGTGCCCTCGAGCAGACTTTACGAGGGGCCCCACCAGATCCATCCCTATCCGTTCAAAAGGGACTTCTATAATGGGTAACGGCACCAACGGACTGCGAAAGTGGACCAGTGGTGCGGTAAGCTGACACTCCGGGCAGGTTTCGCAGAACCGTTTTACCTCCCCAAAGACCCCGGGCCAATAGAACCTTTGCAATATTCGCTCCTGCGTTTTCTTGACCCCTAGGTGGCCACTCATCAGATGTTTATGAGCCAAGTCGAGGACCCGCCGGCGATACGGCTGGGGCACCACCAACTGCTCCACCCCCACGCCCCGTATTTCATCTACCCGGTAGAGTAAATCCTGTTTAAGAGCGAAATGGGGGTACCTTACCTGGGCACCGGGCAGCTGGGCCACCCCGTCAATTACTAACACCCTATTCCGGGCATGTATTAACGTAGGGTCCTGGAGTTGGGCTGTCCCAAACGCATCCGGGGATGCCTCCAAGTCCGGGATGGGCTCGACCGTCTCAGCCTCTCCTGCCAATACCTCTAGGGGCGACCTATCGGGTTCACATTCTGTCCCTATCATGGGGACCCCTACGGCAGGTGTCCCGGATTCAGGATTGTAGGGCTCAGGCCCCGGACTGACCAATATCGGAGGGGACCTAGGGGTTCCCTTCCATAAAGTCCAAAAATAGGGCAGATCCCGTCCTAGGATCACGTCATAAGGAAGAGTGTTAAGCAGTCCCACCTCATGTTGCACCTGACCGCAAGGTGCTGTGATGGTGACAATCCCCGTGGGATAGTCTCGGCGGTCCCCATGTATGCAAACCACCCCCACGGTACGTCCTGTGGCCTTTACTTTAGCCCTCAAGGTGGATCGCACAAGGGTCACTAAGCTTCCGGAATCCAACAATCCTGTAACCGGACATCCATTCACCTGTATTTGGCACAAGTGGGGCTCAGTCTCTGGGGGAACCAGGTCAGCGGTACACACCACCTGAGCATACATTGAACCCCGCCGGGTAACCCCACAATCCATGGGCTCCGTGGTCAGGGGACACTGGGCTTCCATATGTCCCACCCGCTGGCACCGCCAACATCTAATAGGGAAGGAAACCCCCTTGACAAGTTGTCGTTTAGGGTACATGGCCTTCCGGACCTCAGGAACGGCGGGCGCGGCCTCAGCCAGGATGGTAGCGGACTCCTGTACCGGTGTCGGCGGTGGGTCCTTGGCCCTAGGCTTGGAGGGGCCGGACCGACGGGCGGTACGCAAAGTCTCAGTGTCCCGTATCAAGTCCTGCGTAGCCACATGCCGCTCTACCAGGGACACTAATTGGTCCAGGGTACTCGGGTCACCCAGTCCTACCCACCGTTGAACGGTGACGGGTAAAGTGCGCACAAAACGATCCACTACTACCCTTTCCACCATTTGCGCCGGGCTCAGAGTGTCAGGCTGCAACCACTTTTTTACAAGATGTAATAAGTCATAGGCCTGGGAGCGTACGGGTTTGGCTTCCTCATAGAACCACTGATTTACCCGCTGAGCCCGTACATAGGTATTCACCCCCAACCGAGCCAGTATTTCGGCTTTCAGGGTCACGTAGTCAATGGCGTCCTCGGTACCGAGGTCCAGGTACGCTTTTTGGGGTTCCCCCGTCAGATAGGGCGACAATACCTCAGCCCACTGGGGGGTCGGCAGCTTTTCCCGCTCGGCCACCCGCTCAAACACTGCCAGGAACGCTTCCACATCATCCCCCGGGGTCATCTTTTGCAACGCTTGTCTCACCGCTTTCCGGACGCTGCCGTCGTCACCCGGTCCCGGGGTTGTTGCTGCCGGTCCGGCACGGATTGACTTGGCCAGGAGAACCATCTGTTCTTGGTGCCTTTTTTCCTGCAATTTCAAGGATTGCTGGTGCTGTTGCTGCTGTTGCTCCAACGTCCGGAGCAGGTGGGTATTCACCTGTTGTTGCTGTGCATTAGCCTCTTGTTGTTGTGCATTAGCCTGCTGCTGCTGTGCATTAGCCTGAGCCAAATGCCTTAGTATGTCCTCCATGGCGTCGCTGGGTTTGGGCCGTAGTATAGCTGCTTGAATCCAGGACATGTGCTACCGGATCACCAGAAAAGGAAGTACACCTCACCGGGCTGGCATGCCCGCCGATTCTCCACCATATGTGAGGTAGCGCGGTCGGCTGCGCAGCAGAAGACACGGGATCCAGGCATATAGGTTCACAGCACACGGTGTTTAATGTCCAAACAAAAATCCACAGCAATATACATGTCTCTCCAGCAGAGACTCAGGGAGTTGTGATCACTCCCTCACACCCGGCACACCTGCCCCTCGTTCCTGTTTCCATTTAACCCTTCCTTCAGCCTGTAGGGAAACAGCATTAACCCTAGAGTGGATTTACTTTCTATCATGGAGTGAGCACAACCGGGGCGAGACATACCGGCCGTCATAGATAACCCCGGTCACAGTCTCACAATATATATATACTAGAAGGTTGCCCGATTTTAACGTATCGGGTAGTCTAGAATGTGTATGTAGGGTAGCAGATTGAATAATAATATAATCAGCAAGTCTTGAATAATGATGGTTCATTTCTTGCTCGTTGGTCTCCCGCTGTGCAGCACTCATCGGCGTATTTGACCGTGAGAGACCAACGATCTGAATGGGCAGGGAGCCGGCGTACACTGGTAACCATGTTACACAATTGGGTAACTATGCAAAGCGCTTTGCTTAGTTACCCGATGTGTACCATGGTTACCAGCGTACGCCGGCTCAAGCACACATGTGCCGAGAGCCGGGGGTACGGTGGTAACCATGGTACACATTGGGTAACTAACGAAAGCGCTTTCCATAGTTACAGGATTGTGTACCATTTGTTACCAGCGTATGTCGGTAAGCTGATAATCATGGTACACATTGGGTAACTATGCAAAGTGACAGTGCTGGTTTATTTTTTGCTTGTTGGTCTCCTGCTGTGCAGCACGCATCGGCGTGTTTGACAGTGGGAGACCAATGATCTGAATGGGCAGAGAGCCGGGGTAAGCTAGTAACCATGGTACACATCGGGTAACTATGCAAAGTGGTTTCCATAGTTACCCAATGTGTACACTGGTTAACAGCGTATGCCGGCTCCGGCACACGTGTGCCGAGAGTCGGGGTAAGCTAGTGGTTTCACACATCCGGCTTTTCTTGACTTTGTCGGATGCTGCGCGCCCCAGAGAAAATATGGGTCTTTTTAATAAAAATATTCTCTATATTTACTTCTCTCCAGCGATGTTGTCTCCGGCTCTGCTGCCTCCCGCTCCTTATCGCCGCTCATTATACTCACTGAATATTCAGTGCCCTGAGGAGCTGGAAGCAGGAACAGCGCTGGGGACTTCAGTGCCGGGGACCGCATCGCTGGGTGAGTGTACAGCAGAGTATGTGTGTGTGTGTGTACATGCATGTGCGCT